>NC_087212.1:65198161-65225661 GCF_015104395.2 Macrobrachium nipponense | reverse complement strand
GAAGGTGCTGTCATTGATGGAGGATGGGTGTTGATATAGTTGTTTTCGTTGGTATGGAAAGTACCCTTGGGGAGGATCTGTTTTGTGAGGTATTTTTCAGTTTGTCTCTTGTGACATTGTTGAGTGAAGGCTCTAGTGTTTAGTTGATTCCAGTAAATGAACACAGTGATAAAGGAAAGTTTAATAAATGACTGATAACAAAACCTTGTGTTTAGTTGAAAATGTTAGCTTTTCCACTTATGCTTTGGCTCTACATTGAAATATTTTATCACAGAAACTGTAGGAAGTCTGACAGAACTTTTTTTTGATATGACATTAAGGCCATATCGTACACAAAATGCCAAATAATGTTCGTACTAAGGTCGATTGCACTAACAATAATCTCTTTCGTTTACAAAAATGTCATTTCCTCGTTCTTGTTATTTAATCTCGTTGTAATCACAAAGGCCTTGTTTTCAATCCGCTCGTTTTAATGACATGGGCTGACTCATTTCTTCCTCATCTTCAGTTGACATCTGTCTAACCTTTCACTTCAATTAAGTAATGATTAGCTGTGCATCCAGCCTCTTCTTTTTTCGACATGGCATCCACGAACTTACTCATCCTTCTACTCTGTAATGACACGCAATCAAGCAAACGCTTTCCCCCACTAATCTCTTTCCTAGATATAATTATGAATTCGTTTTCTTCAGAAATCATCCATTCCAACAGTGGTGCCTATTTTACGCAGATATAGAAGACCCTTTTTGTAATTTTTGAGCTTGCAGAAATTCGCTTTTCCAAAATCATTTTTTTTCTCGCACTGTTTTCCATTCCATTCCCGTGTCCACGTAAAATTACAAAGGGACACTGTAATATATTATATATATATTGATATATATATATATTATACTATATATATATATATATATATAATATATAGATATATATATATTATATATATATTATAAATTTATAAATTTTAAGATTTTTGCTCCTGGTGAGCTCCAGTTTAATTATGAAGAGTACAGCGAAAAGAACTGAAGTAATTTTTCTTCTTTTTATTTACACCAACGTTTCGGGAATCCTTTTCCATCTTCAGGGTTATAAATAGAATTAATTATTACAATATAAAATGTATGCTAACATAAGCTAATAAATTATAAGAGATTTAGTATGTAAAGCTAGGGTTTTTTTCATAATAGCTTATTTTAGCATTTTGATATTGTGATTGTCAATTTATAGCCCAGAAGATGGGAAAGGATTTCCGAAACGTTGGTGTAAATCCAAAGAAGAAATGATATCCAGTCTTCTTCTTCTTCCTGTTATATATATATATATATATATATTATATATATTATATGTATATATAATATATATATATATGTGTGTGTATATATATGTATGTATATGTGTATATGTATATACAGGAAGAAGACTGGATATTATTTCTTCTTTGTATTTACACCAACGTTTCGGAAATCCTTTCCCAGGATATATATATATATATATATATATATATATAGAATAATATATATATAATATATATTATATATAATTTGCCTTTATTGATAGTAACAGCAGAAGGTAATCCTGGTATTTTACATTTGTTAGTGGGGTTCCTAGTCCCATGACCTGCTCCTTGGATGCGGAAGAGATTTTGAACTGACGGCTTCTGATTACCCATTTAAGTGCACAATGTGTGTGTGTGTGTGTGTGTGAGAGAGAAAGAGAGAGAGAGAGAGAGAGAGAGAGAGAGAGAGAGAGAGAGAGAGAGAGAGAGAGAGAGAGAGAAATTTTAATCATACACCTATTTACGTAAATTGCAACTGGCTTTGTGTCTTAAAAGTCTCACTAATTGCGCAGAAGTGATTATGAAGACACGTTTCGACCTCAATCAATTCCTGTCAGCCGGGTGGGCGTTCAGACACACTTAATCTATAGAAGCCATCCTGGGCACCACGTGCAACCTGTTGACGAAATTGTCCCCCAAGAATTCTGGGGCCCCACTGGTGAGAAGCGGTTGTTGTGACGTTGGTGGTGACGTCATGCCCATGTGAATGAACTTAGCCGATGCCAGTCGCTCTCATTACTGGGCCACTTTTAATGAGGCCCGAAAATCGTGCCCATGAATAGTTTCTATTTTGAAGAAAGAGATCATGAGTCGCGACGTCCATTCGCGGCATTAGATCTATCGAAGATGGTGCTCATTTCATGAGTGTCTAACCTTCGAACGTCCTAAGGTCTATGAAGCAGAAATATCTGTTACATATATCGTCGTTGGAAATACGTCTGCACCCCCGCACTCCCAAACCTTCGTCCTTATCCTCCCGAATCCCCTCTCCCCCCCTGCCAACCCCCTTCCCTGGTGCATATCATTCCCACTGTACTTATTTAATCCCTCGGCTGTCATCGGCACAGTTAGCCTGCTTCCTTTGCTGCAAACTCTACTGCGCGTGAAGCGCCCCAGGGAGGAGGAGGAGGGACGACGCTCCCCTTCGTCACAAGCTCGGCCTTCCACAGATCGGCGGACCAGTCTTCCTGCTGGCTTCCATAGACCCACGATGGACGACGCCAAGAATCCTTGAAGGAAGTGGAAGAAGAGATCGAAAGAACTGATTAGACGAAGACTCAGGATCTCTCGTCCACCAGTTGAGAGTAGAAAAGCGTGAACGGTATGTAAAGTAGACTGGACTTGGTCGTGATGTGGTGACGTCAAGGAAAACACTAGTGGTGGTGAAATAGCGCTGGTGCCTCGCTTGGCGGGATGAGGAGGAGACATGAAATTTTCAGAATGGTGAATTACTCTTGCCGACATTTCGTGTGAAGTGCATTGCATGCAGTGAACAGAAGAGTCTGGGGAGACATTCCTAGAACATCTAATGTCATTTATTTACCCCTATATTTTTGACTGATTAGTTTTGGGCGTCGATCAAGCTGTTGTCTACCAATTCTGTCTACTTGTCAATTTACAAATTTCATTGGCCTGTCTACATTTGATGTGAATAGTTAAGGTCTTGCCGGTTCCTCGGTATATTCCCTTATAGGCTACAGTTTTCTTGGTTTAGTTAGTGTCTAGTGTCTACCCTGTTTAATCTGCCGCTTCTTGGGGAATTTAATGACTCATTCTCTTGATGGAAAATGAAATTGTTAGATTTCCTCCAGAAATATTTTCTGAAACTGATCCCGTATCCCTCGACGTTTCACTCGAAGTATATAAAGACGTTGGATACGGTTTGCTTTCGGTTCAAGAGGTTTTGCTGATTTGGCGCCAGCTTGGCCTAAAATAACAAGATATCAGAAAGACCTACCAAGTCATTTGGAAATTATTCTTACCCATTTGCATAACTTCATCTACAATCTGTTTGGCTTGAATAAATGTGACTACTTGAAAAAAAAAATATCTGTATAATCTTTCTATGCTTCAGCTCAAACAGATTTGACTGGTCACGATAGACTCTCTCTCTCTCTTTTCTCTCATCTCACCCTCTCTCGTCTCTCTACTCCTTCTCTCTCTCTCTCTCTCTCTCTCTCTGTCTGTCTGTCTGTCTTTAACCAAATGCTTCTGTTTTGCGTCACGTCACGTGAGTGAGTCATCGTGAAGGGATATTCATTTTTTGAAGCTCTGTCTCCGCGTGTTTGTTTTTATATTCCTGTATTTTGTTTCACACCAGAGTAGGACAATATTGATAAATAAATAGTCTTGTTCGTAGGTTAACACGTTGACTGCGATTGGACAGCCTAACCACTTGACTTTGGTTGGGAAGTTAATCTTCAGTAACTAATTTTTTTTCTAGTCGCGTTTCAAGTCATGTTGCTTGGTTGTTACATTTTAAGCAATGTTGACTCTCTCTCTCTCTCTCTCTCTCTCTCTCTCTCTCTCTCTCTCTCTCTCTCTCTCTCTCTCTCTCTCTCTGTGGCGCGAGTACCCATATCGTGATGGAAGATTTCACAAGTGTTTCTTAGTATTGAGGCGGCTATTAACATGCATTGAAGTAACGTATTATTGCAATATATTCGCCTCCTTTTTGAGGCACTTCGATTTATAAATGTAAAAAATTTAATGTATAACTCTGACGTTAGATCAAATGAAAGGTAAATGCTTAATAAATTTGGCCCCTGAGAATCTTCCCACCAATCTGTAATTGCTTGTGTATGACGTATGGAGGTCTTTCTCGAAATCTTCTGTTTGACGATCTCTTGCGACAGGATCTGAGAATGATATGCACGAACTATAAAATGATCCCTTTGGCATTGGACTAGAGCAATATCAATATATTTACATTCACAAAACTTGCAAAACTTTCGGTATTCTTTTTACTCCTAGGGTCCTGTAACTTAAATCTCATTCTTTACGTTGTCTCTGCCTTGTTCAGATAGTGTGAGCTGCTTCAGTAATGGGCCTTTGAAATATATGCTTTTCGCCAGTTTGTTTGAAGAAGTTTTATTACTCGTATGTCTCAAACAATTGCACTTCATCACATGACTGTACACTGAGTAAGCCGGATGCAGTTCGTGTTCTTACCCTGTTCATGTTATACCACAGATTCGTTACGTATCCTGTAGGATTTTTTTCGTTGGTGCCGTGGTTCTCTTTGACTTTGGTTTTCCCCATTTTGGCAAAATTATTCAAGGCTGAGTGATGAAATTATGGCATTTTAAATTCTAATGTGCAAACCTTCGTGATCGCGTCGGCTGAACACAAAAGTCCATTTTCGAGGAAGTTCGGCGAAAAATATTGACAGTTGACCAATATTGGTTTAGGATGCATTATGCATTGCCTTGCATGTAACGTAATGGGCTTGAAAGATTTTATTAGTATTCACTTGGTAGGCTAGAGAAGTTTGAGGTCAGAAATTGCATATATACATTCATACATGCATGCATACATACAAACATGTATTCACTTGGTAGGCTAGAGAAGTTTGAGGTCAGAAATTACATACATACATACATACATACATACATACATACATACATACATACATACATACATACATACATACATGCTGTTGACAAAGGCATTGAGTCGTCGAAGTCTGGATTCTCAGAATCCTGTCGCAAGATTTTTAGGCTTTGCATGATTGCTTGGGAGCCCCTGTTCCCTTCCCTTCTCTTGACTGCCTTTGTCCCACCCCCGCCTTGAGCTTACCTGGCTATTATCCTTCAATTGTGTGTTCATTTTATCCGGCTTTGTTCGGCTATTGGCTTGTCATTCAAGCAGTGCGAATCACCCTCTAGTCTCAACCTTTTGTAGCCAGAGTATAGAGGAAAGTTGTGAAGTTTTGGATGCGTAGGTGTTTATCTGCACATCTGTATTTGCTGTTGTTCCCAATAATTGTTTGGAACTTTGTTCTTATCAGCATAATTGTGTCCTTATCTAGTGAAGTCCGAGGAGAAAGTGAAAGGAAGAAGTTTAGGGTGAAAAGGGAAGGAAAATAAAAGCAGCGCCTAACCCAGAAGTGTGTCTTCCCTAAAGGAGTATAGTATAAAGGGCGCTGGTGTCTTCCTTGAAACGGAGGGGAACCGCTCTCTATTGCAGCCTGCTTTCCAGATTGGAGTAGATAGGTGGTGAAAAAAAAGTTTGCTATAGCATGATGAGAGGGCATAGGAAGGGCTGTGCAAGCAGAAGAGATATTCATGTTGCAGTAAGAGAATATATTTTTAGGAAAGTGGCCCACACGAGGCAGTTATTGATAAAAAGAAATGACAAAAGATTGACACTGTTGATATCTAACAATGGGACAGGTGATGTAAGGTTAATATAAATGGCGACAGAAGCAGAAATTAGCTCGAGACCTAGAGAAATATTTTCCCTGTTAAATGCTAACCACCCTGATGACAAAATGAGTGCCTCCAGCGTAGTGTTTGAGTAATGGTCATTGTTTATGAAAAGTTAAGAGAAAAAACGAAAGATCTGAGCTAGTTTCCTTACAGTCTCATATAGGACAGGCATTGTAATGATAGTTGGGCCAGATTTCCTGTGCTTAATGAAATGAAGCTAGAATCCTTGGGGCGTCTGTTGTTAATGTAAGCGCAGCTAATGAATAGTCAAAAAAAAAATGGGCATTACCATAATGAGTATTCATTAAAAAGTGCCCAAGGATCGTGTTACGCAACCGCATCATAATTTAGGAAAGGAAAGTGGACTTAAATGATGGAAAGGTAACGGGGAATTCCACTAAAAGGAAGCTATGTAGTTGCTTTTGCTCTTGAAAAATTTAATATATGAGAAAAGCAAGTAGGTGTGAATATCATTCCCTTAAAATCAAATAAAACTAATGCATTGCTTGTCTGCTCATCATTAATGGAACATAAAGGTTGCCTG
Source organism: Macrobrachium nipponense (assembly GCF_015104395.2). NCBI lineage: Eukaryota > Metazoa > Arthropoda > Malacostraca > Decapoda > Palaemonidae > Macrobrachium > Macrobrachium nipponense. The sequence continues at coordinate 65,219,354 of NC_087212.1, read as the reverse complement.
TCACCAAGTTGGGTGTTCTGTCAAACGCTAAATATTTGATCTCCGAGGACACCTGACTCTCCTTTGGCCTCGTCCTGCTTGCAGACTGTGCTCTGTTGCTTGTGCTGCTGTTACCAATGACGGTTCTTAGTCACCGGTTCGAAGGAACGATAAGATGTGTAATTGAGATCCATTACTCTTTATACTTTCTCAATCATCCAAGTTTGGTAACGTGACAAAAATTATCATTGCAGTTTTTATGTACTCTTCCATGTGCTTTGAGAATTGCTGGGGTCGCCATCGTAAGTTCCCATCCTCTAATGAATTGTGACATTTATTTATATGTTCTTGAATTTTAGAATCATTTTGAGCCGAATTTCCTTCATTTTACGCTGATCCCTTTCAGGGCACTTACATGTATAGGATTTCCTTTCATTATTCACGCATTTTTGTTTGTGCGCATCCTTGACAAGGTGCCTACCATCAGCATTAATGTCTAATCATGAATACTAAGTGTGTGTGAAGAGAGGAGAGAGAGAGAGAGAGAGAGAGAGAGAGAGAGAGAGAGAGAGAGAGAGAGAGTTGGGGGTATTGGGAGGGGGATTTTCCAAGTATTCATAAAAGCAAAAAACTTTATCGTGAAATATTAAGTAGTTATTACATGAGTTACTCCTCCTGTCTTGGACCCAGAGAGATATTGGGGTCTTTCTTATCAACATTCTAGGGTATATTATGTACTGGTTATAACCAGACATTAGAGGGGCAATGTATTGTATTTATTTGGTAAACAAGTATATGATTTTGTCAAACCGCTTTTGGCGTTAGCAATCCTGTTTGTCATCTTTGCGAAAGTTGTGGATAGGTGAATATTAAATAAACATGAACAAAAAGCAGCTCTGTAGAAATAACAAGCAGGCGTGACACCTCTGTTACATTATGGACGTCGTTCGATGAATATTCGGGCAGAAAAGAATGCTCAGAGGGGTCGATTATGGCAGCGGCTGTTGCTTACCTCTTTGACTATATTATTTATTGGGACGAATGCTTAGACGGCCTCTAAATGCGGAAGCAGCAGCAAGGCTTAGAGCTGGCCTTGGCTCGCCTCGAAAGCAACTGTGGTTTTATCTGTCTGCTTCTCTCAGAGGAGCGATTTGTTGTTATTCACTGGTTTGTTCCCCTGGCCGGCGATAGCGTCCGTCATGTGACATTATCGTCGCGATTTCGAGCACTGTCATCAATGGCATTTTCCCGTCGCAGAGTTTTGCGTCTCGGTTGTCGATCGCCTTCGTAGACGAAGTATTTTGCCAAGATCTCAGGTCTTTGAGTAAGCAGATTTACATCCCAATACCATTGATAAAGTCAGCATGGTGATAGAGCTATCGGTTGTTGTGGTTTACCAGACATGAGGCGAATGTGTTCGGCGATGTCCTAGCGAAAATGTCGCGCATTATTGTACAACTACGTATCATATATTTTTTTTCTTCTTCTTCTTTCTGTATGTGGCGACAGGATTTGTCCTGACGAAGGACTCGATCTCCTTCCTTTGACGTACGATAAGGACACTGAGGTAATGTTGTTGAGTGCAATCCGTAGCACAAGAAGCAGTTTGTTTGAATGCAGATAGAATGAGGGATTGTCACATTAATTCGTGTTTTCTTCATTTAAGACGCCATTAGTGACACTGCATGCCGTTGTGGCTCCGCTTAAGTATTCATCATTGGCATCTGTTATTCATTCGTTGTTGTTTGTCACACGCTGGGTGCTGCTTTTTATTATTTGTGTAAGAAATGGTGTCATTTAGTCTCCTCCCGTCGTGACTATTAATCGGCTCCTGCTTACAATGAGGTTCTGTAGTAGCAGTGTTTCTGTCGTCCAATTCGGCTTTCCTTTATGCTGAAGCAGTTTTGTTTCTTTTTTTATCATCGTATATAGAGAGATTGGGTGAGTCTGTGGTGGGGCAGGGGGCAGAAATTGTTAAGTTTATGTTCTATTAGGACATTGGAAATTCATGTAAGCTAACTAACCTTGTGACAAACCCACCTTGCTTTATTTCTGACTAAACGCAAGAGGACGAGTGCTCTTCTTTCGAAATATAGTTTCGTCACAAACCATCTCACTTTGGCAGTGTTCGGAGAAAGTGGAGCTCATTTCACTTGACCTTTTTTTTTCAATATTTTCCAGAAAATGCGATAGTTTGATATTCCTTTCCTTTGTGCTGTAAGGATAAGTTAACGGTCGTAAGATGACATAACTGGGATAACTATTTTTATAGCTATTGCCTTCAAAGCTGCGGACATTTACTGCAAGGACAGTTTCAATGCTGAGAGGACATTTATTACGAAACTTGCTTCTTTATATATACATATATATATATATATATATATATATATATATATATATATATATATATATATAATATATATATATATATATATTATATATATATATATATATATATATATATAGATATATATATATGTTATATAGATTATATATATATAATATATATATAATGTTTATCTTATATTAATGTATAATTATCTATTTTCAATATATATTATATATACATTATATTATATACCATGTATATATAATAATAGATATAGAATATATATAATCTTTCGGGATTTTCTCTCTAAACAGCAAATGTTAGAAAAGGGGTGAATATTTTTTTTTTACTAATGTACGCAATCACACACTTCCTTATGGGCGGGGCCGAGTAGTTTTTAATGTAATCTGTTAGTTTGTATCCTAGTTTCCTTGAGAATTAGCATTATGATGTTGATTAAGGTTGCTTGCTTGACACTTTGGCATTTCATGCAACGTACATGACTCCTCATTTCATAACCAACAAAGTTATGAAAATAAGGAAGATCCTTTACATCACTTTCGAAGTTGTGAAAAGGAAATAAGACTGGTTTTTCTTGCACATTTTCAAATGCATATGGATATTTCCGATAACGCTTAGCTGGCATTGAGATAGTAGTATTGTAATAATATAACATTGTCAGTGAGACGGGAATTTAAATTAGCGGCAAATGTATTTACCGGCAGAGATTCCGTATTGAATATAAAATATCACGGGAGTTCCGTGATTGTCTTTGCCCGTGTAAGAGGCTTTCCAGTCTAATTAGTACTTGATTTGCATTCCAAGGTCACCATCATACTCATTTCTTCCACGTATTTGTCATTACATTGCGAGATCTTAGGACGGTAGCCAACACCAGTGTTCACTATTAACTGTAAATTTTCTTTTTGGCCTCGGGTAAGTTGAGTGTGATTGAGGAAGATGTTCAGGTGAGATACGAGTCTTGATAAGAGATGTCTGTCTGCCAGTTCAAAAGTGGCTGGCTTTGGAAGTTGCCAGGGTAAGAGGAGTGGCTTTGAGTTCCTTCTAGCCTTCCCAGATTTCCACTTGCTCATAGGATTCCTTATTTGCCAGTCGAGGATTTTTAACGTTAATATTTTTAATTTAAATTCTATGCACACCCTCTTTTCTTAACATTTTTTTTATGTTAATGCACCCAGTGCTGAAATTTTATACTGGAGTCTGAAACGTCCTTCGTTTTTGGCGATTCTGTAAGATCTTGACCGAAGAAGTAAGGGGAGAGTTCAGAAAGGATAAATCTTGTTTAAAGGAACAGCTTCTTGATTTAATGTCCGGTTCTGGAACTGGACGAGGAGGTACGATGCGGCCGATCCAGTGTGCTTGTATTGGCCCGGGCTCAGACTTGGGTACCTAGTTGTTAGTTGCAGTTTGTTCAAATGAAGTAGATGCATTCCGAAAGTGTAAACTTTTAAAATGAAAGTTTCTGATAAAATTCCACAAGTAAGTGATTTTATAACTTCTATTACTAAATGACTGTATATTGATGAAACTGGGAATCGCACTTATTCCATTAGGTCGGAATTTCTATCCTTATTAGGAAAACAGTCGAATCCTTTAAAATGCTAGGGCGGAGAGAGAGAGAGAGAAACTCCAGACGAGGTGTCGCCTACTCACCCGAGGAACTAATAGCAAGAATGACACTCGTATTCTCTTAGCATCTGTAATAAATTCTCTTGTAGAGAGAGGTTTTGTCTAGTGCAATATTATAAATTTTGACATCTCTGGGCCATACTTTACGACCATGAAGTTTCAGATGAGATCATCTCTCCGTCGTATGTGTATTCCAGAGTAGATGTAGTTATACCGTGATACGATACTTTAGCATTGCTTACAGCCAGGGCCTGTTGAGTGGATCCTACTGCCATTGCAAAATTGTTAAATTGTTAGGTCAGTAATGGTAACTTGCTATTTTGGCATTAACTGTGAATTTGCTGAACTTGGTATTTAGTCAATTTACTGAAACCTAATGTTTGAGGCTAGTACTTCTTGTGAAATTTTCTTACGATAAAAGTAGTTATGAAGTTTTCTTATCGAGATCAAAGAAATGCCTGGGAATATTTGCCTCGACAATAATGATGTTAATGATTTCGAACGTCGTTTTCCACGTGGGATCAAGAGTAGATGTAGCTCAACGAGGAAATTCCTTGAGTCACGTGAACCTTTTTTTTTTCTCTCTCTCTCTCTCTCCCTCTCTGTTTCTCTTATAAGTAGAGCTCTCGCAATACACGGAGCCCCTCTCCTGCCTTACCTTTATCTTCCTCGCTGAAACGAAGCTGCGAAGGTGAAATGCGAGTAGCAAAAAATGAGGTTTGCTTCCGCGTGTGTCCATTTTGAGAGTAGGGCTCAAAAGTGAATCTCGAGCTGCTTGAATTTTTGAGGTTTTCGTTGAGCTCGTCCTGCGTGGGTGTGTGGTGACACCATTGGTGTTCTGTATTGAAACAGTTATTGCAACAATTGTTCTTCCTATTTCCTTGCCCTTGGAAGGAAGGGCCACCTCGGGGGGCCACCTTATTTTGATGATCATCCATCAAGATCAGTCGTCACTGCTCTCAGCATCACTGATGTTATTGATAAGATTAACTTCTAATTTGGGGGCTTGTCCGGATAACCAGTGATTTATCTTTATTTCCAGGTCAGATTGTCGGCTTTTAATGCATGGGTATAATGATAACTGCCATAATGCCAGGCATACGTTGAAAGGGTGCGTATTGCTCTTGCCAAATGAGTGTAGATTCCCTTCGCATGAAGAATATAGGTACGCGGAGGGAAGTAGTCCCTTCCTAAGCTTCAGATACATCTTTCAACAATTTGGGGTGGCCTTGTATCTGGTATGTGCTGATGCACAGATCAGGATGCTCTACCAAAAAAGAAAAATGAGGAGCAGAGATCACAATTGATATTCTGATCAGCGGCGTTGTCCCTTACCGTTTCAAGTACCATGGTGTGATTCCAAGGCTGCTTTTTATCTGGGTATCATTGTCAGTACCAAATCTTATCTCGTCCTTCCTTTCCACAAAGAGGATCCTAAGAATATGCCGGAGGTTTTCATGTTCATTTTTTGTTATATTTGTTATTATTTGGTGTGGATTAAGAGTGCATAAAAAATTTTTAGTTTACTCTTACAGGCTTGCTTACAGCACATTTCAGCCGTAATCATTTTTAATATGAAAAATGTAAGGAAACAGTTGTATGATTAAAACTATTTGAAAGGGATATTCAAAACTCCTCTCTATACATGGGAGATATAGATACCTCACACTGAGGGGCCTAGGGGCTGGGGCAACCCGAACGAGCCGTAAGGAAGTGTAAGGAAGGAAGGAAGGGATAGTATCGTGAAGTGGGGAGTAGTACACTAGTCACTAGCGTGTGCCCTGGGTGTGGTAAGGTAAGGTTGCCTCATTTTGAGTTTTTCCTTCCTTCAACAGAGTAGTTAAATGCAACAGGGGTGGGCGATGGCGCAAAAGGTCGTTGATTATACCACCACCCACGCACCTACCCTGATGTTTGAGTTTTATGCAGTATCGCTGCTTTAGCTTCATTCCATATGCTAACTATTCGAGTTTACCAGGCCAGCTTCGTCTTCAAGTCGTTAAGCTTTTTCGATGAATTGTTCGCGCATACACTATAAGCAGACACACTGCAAGTAATTTCTCTCTCTCTCTCTCTCTCTCTCTCTCTCTCTCTCTCTCTCTCTCTCTCTCTCTCTCTCTCCTTGATCTGTAAACTGTAGTTCGTTACGAGTTCACGAATGATGAGAAAAAATGAAGAAAAGGGGGTTGGTTCTATACAACCCTTCTCACGCTATTGCGAAGATGACGTCCTTCTGCTGTCTGAACGAGAATGCGCGGTGTGCGCGCGCGCGTACGTATGTTCATTTATATGATCAGATGAGTTGACTCCTGTGTACTTTCATAAATGATGAAATTTAGAAGCTTATCTTATCAACGTCTGTCCGGCGGGTGAAGTCAAATAGTACGTGATGTTATCATGTTGTGTACAAGTTTGTAGCTTTGGTTGTGCATAATTTTTCCGTTTTTATCTTAATTCGCCGGTAAAACCCATATTCACTTCTAAATAACCTATAATATACAAGTTCGCATGCCAGCCTCCTAGGAGTCTCACATAGCTTCATTTGATAATGACACGTCAAAAGCTGTAGAAGTTTCTTAACGCTGAAGATGAAACCCATTGTAAGTTGAGGAGTTCCTTCGCAATAACTCATAATCCTCTTGGAAAAGAACAGTAATTATCAACCAGAAGGGGCTGAGAGGCCAGGTGCTTAGCCCGTCCCTTCCTCGCTTGGTAAAGGAGCAGCTAGCGATGGAACGAAAAGAAATTATCTTGAGTTGTTAGTTGGCTTCAAGGTACGCATTGCGAATTCATTATATTTGATTTAATAAAGTCATTCGGGAAGAATGAAAATTAAACTTTTATGAAGGACTTCGTACAAACGCATGTGTTCAATACGCGATCTTCAGTTTCAACTGCTCGAAAGCATTGCTTCTAAACTCCTATGAGGAATAATGATGAAGCCATATTGATGCATCCACTTCTTGCTGTAAAGGAAAACTGTCTTGAAAGAAATCTCAACAAAAACTCAGGGAGTGGGTCTGCAGTGAGTCCTGTCCCAGCATTTTTTTGTCCTGCAACCTTCGGAAGTTATCCTTGATCCTGACATTAGTACAACTACTTCTTCGTAAAAAGGGGCAGGTGTGCTTACGTAATTTACACCCTCTGAATTTTGAAGAGGCCGCAGTAAAATTCCCGACTTCTCTCTTTGCCCCTCTCTCTCTGTTTAGATATTCTTCAGTTGATGGCAGCAGCGGTGAGTCGCATGCACGATGATGCTTTCAGGTTATGAGAGGACGTCATTGCGTCTGTCCGGCTCATTGCTGATTAGGTGTAACCTAGGACTTCCACGAGCATGGTGTCTTAGATAGGGTTTTCAGAAAAATCCGGTCCTTCCGACTTCATCAGTCAATACATTCTGTGTATACAGTTTATTTGCATGTCACTTTTGTGACAATAAATATGGAAGTAATTGCAATGTCTCCAAAAATTCTCCAGCTTATTTTCCTAGGATTTTCTAAGCGTTTCTTCATAAATCAAGTGTTCCTTATATACAATGTATATGTGTGTATACTTATATATATATATATAATATATATATAATATATATATATATATATACTTATAGGGGGTATTTGATCATATATGGTACATGCTATTAAGTTTATTTTCAGCATTATCTGCCCTTGAACAAATCTGACGCGATAGTAATGTATTGCATAACGCTCCTCTGAGAGTTTTTGTCCATCTTGATCACGCATCTACGTTTTATGACATATTATTAATCTTTTCATTTCTGTTTTCGAATTGCAAATTATACAGCGTTTACTGATAACCTGCTTTAGTCCCAACCAAATCACCATAACTCGACTTTTCACAAACTGTGGGACTGAAACCTGGAACTCCCCCTCCCTCGCCTCTCTCTACGCAAGAGGCATCACCAAATTACTTTTATTTATTTTTATTCTATTTTATTTTTTGTGCGTGTCGCTTGTTGTCGAAGAGAAACAGTGCTCTGGCCTTGAATTCACAAACAAAAGCGTTCACAAGAAGACAGTAACGATGCAGCAGTGATAGAAAAAATGAAGATGGCTGCCTGAAGATGGGACGCAAGTCGAGTTTTTGCTTCGACAGGATTCCCAAACGGGGTCTCGAGATCCCTGCCACACACTCCCTTGTGCCTTCCCTGCTCCACCCCTTTTATCACGACCTGCCTCCCTAGCGTGATGCCTTCCCGGGCCGTACTCCATCAGACGATACACAAACACATCCAGGGCCCAAGGCCGTCATTTTTTTCCTTCCACCTCTATTCCTCTCCCGAACGAACAGTTCTTACGATGTCATGACGACTAACCAGAATCATTTTGCATTATCTACCTTTTATTTCATTTCGAAGAACATTTCCGTTGTAATAATGTCTCTTTGATGGTTTTCTGCTACACACGAAACAGTTGGTAGGATGATTTCTAGTTTTAATGTGCTTTAATACTAGTTTTTAAAACTAGCTGTTGTCTTTGAAGTTACAGTGTTTTAATTAAACTCGTTTTCTTGACTAGTTAATTCGTTAACCTTTGAGGAGTTTCTGTAGGTACTCATATTAGGGAATTTCTTTGAATTGTCAACATAACATTAAGAGGCAGGTGTATTAAACAACATGTATATGCGCTTGTATGTATGAGTGTACGCTGACAGCGTTGTCTCCGTTGTGGGCAAATGATTGTTTCACTTGATCACGTTCTTTTGAGTTTCTAAACCATCAAATCTTGTGCAATAGTATACTTACTTGCCGTGTGGAATGACCTGTAAAATATTGAATAACCGAGTAACAGCAACCTCACTCTGTAACTTAGTCCAGCTCTCCCAATATTTTACAAATTTGAATGTGTCGTCTTCTACAGCCTCACACGGATTGTTGAAAGTCTGAAATTAAAATTTCTGCGAAAATCATTTTAAAATTTTCTTCAGTTAATTGTTGAATGGCAAATTGTAAGACGCCGTTGTGGTTATTCTTGATGTTTATATATTGCTAGTAGCCTTTAATTCTAGCGTTTAACAATTTATTTAATTTTACGAACATTTTGTGCTTTCAACTTTAGGATAATTTGTATAGCCTATGGATAATTTGTATCTGTCTGTATACCATTACGTTAGGTCATTGTAAATTAAACTGGGTTGTAACGGGTGTCTGTTGAATCAAAATGGATAATTAAGAGCCTTTTTGGTTAATTTTCTGTATTTATTAGTTAATTTTCAAGATCCCAATTGTCGGTTTAGTAACGTTCTTGTTTAGAATTAGGCATAAAGAAAATAAATTAGTATACCCTGTTAGCGGAAGTCATTGCTAATTTACATTTTCTTTTTACAAGTAAATAGAAAACGTACATAATGCTAGATAGGACAAACTATTCTACTTGATGGATGGCAAAACTTTGAGTCTTATTTTAGGAGCTGTAACTCCTTACAGCGGATACGCAAACTACCCATTTTTTTAAAAGATAGTTAGATGAAACTAAAATTAAATTAAATGTTCTTAAAAATAAGGGTAAATAAAAACACTTACCGTAATCCCCCCTATTCTAGATACCTGCTTGGTGCAACTTCAAATACTTTAGAGATTAATTATTTGTCTAACTGATATTTGTTGGCCAAAGAGATTGTGGTTGAGATAATCTAGACGATTTATAAATTTTATAAGCCTCCACAGCTCGAACACCAGTTTTTTTTTAAAAGTTTTTAGGAACGTACAAAACTCGACTATAACTTGGCCATTTATATTGGCAATCATATTTATAGATCCCAAACATGTTGAAGTTGCGAATCGAGCATTTAACCGGAGCTACCAGGGCGGAATTGTACCAGGATTTTTCAAAGGCACCAGTGGAGGAAATGCTTAAAGTTTTCGTGGCATTTTTTTGCATTATTTGTACAATATTTTTCTGTGGTCCGTGTTCAGTTTGACATGTAGATTAATTTCACTTGTTCAGAAAATTACCACACCTATTATTCTGTTGTTGTAGCAATAAAATGTTTTTCAGGATTAATTTTTCGCTCGGTATATGCGAAAAAAATGGGTAAATTGCTGTAAGTGAACATTTTACTTACACACCAGTTATCGATTTATACACTTTTCACTAAGCTATCATTTTCCCTTATTTTCACATGACCAAATTATCTGAAAACCCAATAATCGATATTCCCAACCATGCCGATCTTTAACCATTATCACAATGATTCTCGTCCACCTCATTTATCTCAACAGCATCAAGCTTTTATTTAATTTATAAAGGGGTGTGTTCAACAAGCATCACAATGGGGACTTTGGCTTATGCATGTCAACTCTCTCTCTCTCTCTCTCTCTCTCTCTCTCTCTCTCTCTCTCTCTCTCTCTCTCTCTCTCTCTCTCTCTTGCTGGTTTCTTTACGCTACGTATTAGATAACTGGCCTCTTCTGTCATCCTACCATCACTGTTATACTTAGTTACTCTCAGTGTCCTATGTTAATTAGTTGTTCGCCATTTATCCTTATACCTTTAATTTTGCTCTTTTCTTATCATAGCCTTCTGCAGACATGTTAAAATTTTGCTAATTTTTACGTTTTTTCTTCACTTTAGTTAACATACGCCAGCCACCTCCATTCAAGACCCAATATCACCTTTTTCTAGGTTCATAGATACACAGTGTGTTTTCATTTTTATCATAGAGCGTCTCTCTTAATTTTAAATTTTTTTATTCAAAAAGTAAACACTTGATCCCGACACTGTTTTTCCGTGAATCCTACAATCACACACCGATAAAAAATACCATACACCTAACCCGTCATAAGAAGGAATGATGTTCTGTTATCACTGCCACCTCTTACTGTTTGTCTGAGGGGTATGTACGTATGTGTGTTTGCATATGTTTCACTGCGATTAGGAAGTCGTAGTTTGTAGAGAACTCGGGTGACCTTTTTCCCGGGCAAAAGGCGGACCGCAGGGTTTCATCCGGGTGAAGTTTTTCCCGCCTAGGAGACGGGCGGGAGAAGCTTCATGCGGGTGTTCCCCGAATACTCAAGTGCAGTATCGGGTTGAGGAAGAAGAGGCAAGCTGAGGGGCGCCATTTCCTAGTTTCCACACGGGAACAGAAGGGCAAGGCTCCTTAGCTCGGCGGCGAATGCAGTGCATTCTACTTTTTCAAAAGGATCTAGCTTTCTCTCTCGAGCTCAAACATATTGGTGTGACTGAAAATGTTAAAAATAGATTTCGTTGCTATCATTTGGACATCCCGTAGGGGGGTAGTGCCGTCCGTGGACCTCATACGGTGCACTGTAGGCATTACTAAAGGTTCTTTGCAGCGTGCCTTCGGCCACTAGCTGCAACCACTTTCATTCCTTTTACTGTACCTCCTTTCATATTTTCTTTCATCTTATTTTTCACCCTCTCCTAACACTTGGTTCATAGTGCAACTGCTTTGAGGTTTTCCTCTTGTTACGCCTTTCAAACCTTTTACTCTCAATCTCAGTTTCAGCGCTGAATGTCCTCATAGGTTCCAGTGCTTGGCCTTTGGCCTAAATTCTATATTCAACTCGACTAGTAATTTGACAAGATGTCAAATGGTAAGTTTCATTCTCAGTTGTTCTTTTTCATCTGTAACTTTTCGTACGAGATTCGCTATTTTATGATTTCTCTTTTTTTTCTTCTTTGCAGAGAGCCCACCAGGGGCGCCCGTGGGACTGGCCCTTGTCATTGTTATGGTATCTGTCGCTGTAGCTATTGCAATCATAGCTTTGTTAATAAAGTAAGTCATTGTTTTCTACTTCTTTCTTAATTGTATATGTAAGAGTAGTTTTAGGACTAATTACGCAGCCTGTTTACAGAATGTTATGTGCAATTTCACTGCTGTAGTGTTAAGTGTGGATGATGTATGTAATATAACTTCCAAATAGTAAAAATTTTATGTGAATTTAACAAATAATTGGTTAACTTCTTCAATTAAATTGAGTGCATCTTCACACATACCTATATATATATAAAGATAAATGCCACGAAGGAAAAATAAACGAAGGAGTCTGCGAGATCTTTCGGCTTAAAAGCCCTTTACTGAAGCAGAGTATCTGCTTCAGTAAAGGGCTTTTAAGCCGAAAAGATCTTCGCAGACTCCTTCGTTTTATTTTTCCTTCGTGCATTTATCTTTATTTATGATTTATCACGTTCCTAACTTCGTGATTCTGTATACATATATTATATATTACTATAATATTAATTTCAATATATATATATACATAGTACTATATATATATAATATAATATATATAATATAATTATATAATTAATATTCATACTAAGTGGACGCGCTCCTGTACTGAGGAGCTTGTCCTTGGAGAAGTTTAAGCTGTAATGTCAATTAGCTAGATTCATTACAGATTCAAAAACAATATTTTAATTCTCGTTTGAAACTGGAGGCCAGAATTACGCAATAGTATCCTTATGAGCCGGAGGTGAAAGTTTCACTCTAGGAATGAATAAGCCCCAAGACGCCTCTTTGACGTCACTCCGTTTCTCTAGAAGGCGGGGTCAGGTGAACTACGTGCAATACTAATTTCAGGGGAGAGAATGGACGTCTCGAGTGATTAAAACGCGCTTTCTGTTCACAGGTGTCGGTACCTTTAAAGGGGTCATTTTTCGTAATATCCAAACGGTATTAGATTTCAACGTTATAAGGCCTCTCCAAAACCCACATGGTATATGCCTGCGACTGATAACGGATTAGTTATCTTTATACCATTTGCACAAGAATGTCAGAGTACCACTTGACTTTCACGTTACTGTATTATATAAAGCATTAGATATTTTTTACAGCTTGATGACAAATGTTCTAATTTGTAAGGCGTTACGAAATATCGCGCGTTGAGAAATAGTCATACAATTACCAGTTTCACAAATAGGTATTTCCTCAAGTTTACATTACAGTTTCATAAAGAATAACAATAGCACACAACCACTAAGCTTTTCAATATATAATATTACAATAGCAACGGTGACATAGATGATAATACAACAATCATAAACAACACAGTGAAAACAATGGCCTCACCTCAGATAAACACACTGTTCCACATTTAGAAATCTATACCATATTGTAGATTACGTTGACTCGCACTTTGCTTATTTGAGGTCACATTTCAAGTTACTAAGTTATAAGATTCTCGGCTAAAGCAGTCAATTTGGTACACGCTATTAATCATTAGGTTGTATTGTCGTTAAACTTGTAGAATTGTTTAAACGTGTTTATTTTGCCCATAAATATAACGCAACCGTTATTCTACAACACCATCAGCACTGCAGTCAGTCTCTTGTTTGACATCATTTATCCAGCAAAGATAAAACTATGATTCATTGTCTTGAACCAGAAAAAAATAGTTGTAACGAGTTTTAACGAAAAATGCATGGAATAGCTTTGCAAGTCCCAAATTAATTTTGCAATCAGAATTTCCATAAGATATAATTATTTAGATTATTGTTTTCACTTGGTTTTTGCAACATCCATCAACAGTGTCTGGAAAAAGCCAGTACGAGAAAGGATAGTCGGAAATTCTCGGAACAAGTTTTTATTCCGAATTCATATAGTCTCTACTGGGAGTGACATTGACCCCGAGCAGTTTTCCTATTTCCCATCCCTGCATGTCTGCACACTTCATTTCCAGAGAGATTCAGACTTCCTATCTGGACAGGCAACTAAAGTATACCAGCAACTGGCCTTGTACCTCTTTGCTTATCTTCACAATTGGAAAGACTCTCTCTCTGCTAGGATCGGTAGATTTTTTTTTTTATTATTTAACCTTGGTTGACTGATCATATTATCGAACGCTAGACATTGACTTTTTGCCATCCTATTTACAAAGCTGCTCGTCTGAGCAATTATTAAGAATCGAAAAACCAGTTTTCTGTCCCCCGCTTGACCCGTATATGCATATGACCTCTTTTTCCAACAGCAGTTACCCTTTTGAATCATAATTTCCGAAAGGGTAAAGTATCAACAACTACTTCGGGAATGGTGAAAGGAAATCCTCTTTTTGTGGCTTGCTTAATAAAGGACAACACCTTTCAGAAACCCTGTTTGCGCTCCTTTTTTTTTTTTTTTTTTTTTGTTTTTTTTTTTTTTTTTTTTTTTTTTCACTCCAATCGCGCTTCGGTGCCTATTGTTAGAAGTTGATTCTGTGATGTGATGCCTTGCTCTTCTTTGGTTGTTATTCTCTGGGAGTTAAATTTATTTGGTTCTTTACTGAAAATAATAAAAATTGACTTTTTTTATTTTAAGAGTGTGTATGTCGACCCTTTTTTTTGTATGAGGTTCTATTTTCTTGCAGGTGTCTGGCTTAAATATTAAAAGCAGTTTTTTTTTTTTTTTTTTTTTTTTTTTTTGTTTTTTTTTTTCTTTTTTTTTTTTTTAACATGAACAGGTTTATTTTCCTGCACGTCTCTTGAGATAGCGAAAGCAATTTCTTTCTCCCCCTTTAGCTGTGAGCAGTAGTTATCACGTAGTTATATTAATGAAAATACCACAAACCCTTGTCACGAACAGTAAATCATTCAAGTATTAAAAGTATCACTACAACTGTAGTGCTCTTAATTAGTTTCCTTGCCTTAGGCTATTCATAATATTTACGGAATTATTTTCCCTGCGATCGAATAACCACACTAGAACAGCTGTAGATTTAGATTGATAATATATTGTCCCGGAGAAAACTACCGATTCGTAATTGGTCTTTTCAAAATTCTGATCCCCACCCCGACAATTTCACGTCACAGCGCCCTCTGACTGGTGGTAGTCGTGGGCCAGGGACAATGATTACCTTAGTTAAGGTCAAGGATCCGTACGAAGAGGAACTTTGGACTTGTCCTCAGTTTTATTTTGATTTTTACGCGTTTGTACTTAATAGGTTGTACAACAGTTTTTAACAGTTTTATTAAATTGGCCGTCTTGTGATACGTTCAGCGTTTTTCCGCTGCTCAAGTGAAATAATAGATAACAGTTTGGTTTCATGGTGTTTCTCTGGTGCTTCGGAGAATTTCATTTATCCAGGTAAGCATTCTGTTGGGTATAACGTATAAAGACCCTTCCCATATGTTGCCGTGACTTAGGTTTCATGCGTTTAGGTCAAACTCGCATTCGGAGAAAAAGTAGAGGGTGATTACACTCTTTTGAGTCCATGGCCTTTTTAACTTTAAATGTGGTTTTTGGGAAATAAGCACGACGTCCAGGTTTTATCGGTACCATTATTTAGGTCTTGCCTTCATCAGTGTTATAAATGATGCCATTGGAATCTACTAAGAGCTGGAACACCGAACAAACTACGTGACAATCCGAAAAACATCCGGTCATTTAGCATCACTCAGGCTTAATTGGGACTTTGCCAAGAACTTCGAGAACTCTTAAAGGCGTTATTTTCTTCATCAAATATAATTGATCCAGTTTTAATATCTCAAGAGCAATAGGTGATGTACAGGTGATGCTAGTGTTATAAAAGTAATACTAGAAGTAATTGGTACGGAGTTAGTCCCGTTTCGTAGTTATTTTTCAACACCGCCAATTTTCTAACTAAATTTTCATATGAGAATGCACTTGATACATTAAAGTATAATTTCTGTTGTTCTTCCTCCCTGTAGAATTGACAGCTTTGAGATGATTAGGGTTTTTGCCGGCAATGGTATTTCTCATGTGTTTTTTTTTTTAAATTGAATTTGTATTGTATGTTGAACGATTAAAAGTGGTTTTAGGTTTACGTTTGTGAAAGGCAAGGGGGTCTGTTGAACAGACAACTGTTAGTTGGACTACTGTTAGATGTTCATCAGTGACGTTCTGTCAGTCTGTCTAGACATTGGATTAACTAAACAAAAAAAACCGGGAATGATGTATTATAAACTTAATAAAAAAAAAAAGCCTAAATTCCGGTTAGGATGAAAGGATCAAATATACCTAGCCTGACCTTACCTATCCTAACCTCCGATGCAATGGTACCAAGTTTTACCTGATTGTGATAACCCTGACCTCCAGCACTGAGAGAACAGCCCTTGAACTTCACTTAACAGCGTGATAATGGTACCTGTTGTAATCGTTGGAAGCAGAAATGATCACTGGTAAGGTTGGCCTTCAACACAAGAAATGTCTAGGTAGATCTAGGGTATCTATCCGCGGCGCCCCAGGCTATGGCAGTTGCGGTTTTTCTATGCAGTTTTACCTACTGAACAAGAATTTTAAGTAATATTTATTCGGACGACTGTAATTAACCCCCAGGGGCCAGTACTAAACACGGCGAAATACATTGGACGCCCCAATCCCTAGTGGATGTCGTATCCGCGGTTACTTTTCTCGCAGGGTAATTCTAAAGAATAGTTCCCTACAAATATTTAAATTCTTGTTCAATAAGTAAAATAACATAGGAAAACGTATATTGCCATAGTCTAGGCCACCGTGGATTGCTTCTGTAGAAATACCTCGATATTCTCCAAAAACCACCGGTTTTCCCAAATTTATTGGGCGTAGGGGTAGGGTTAAGTAGCTCGAGAGTAGTTTCTAGTTTCTATAAATAGTGCGTCATGATTGAACAGATAAAAAGATAGTGTAGTTTGCATAACTATTTACCACAAGTCTGGTATTGCTGTAGATAACCAGTTACAAAAACATGACAAATCAGCTGTACACAGGCAATATTGACATCCAAAATTATCGAGAAAACGTCATTGTTTAGCATGTTACCCTGTAATTGAGTGTATGATGCAGGGCAATCTGTATTCACTGTCCGTTCATATAATCAGTCTCTCGCCATTCCCGAGTGGGAACCTGTGAGGTTTCAACTAGAGAAATGGTGTTTGTTGTGGGTGCGCTCTCCCTTGTGAAGAAGGATGGCGCCGGTCGTTCTGACACTCGAGAGCAACCGAGAAGTAATCCTTCAGATGTGGGAAGTTGTAGATGTGCAGCGGTTCTCGGAAAATTACTCAGTTTCAGGTATTACCTTTCGAGATATTGGATGTGTTCGACAGAGTTTGGAATACTTCATTTAAGATCTTGATTCATGTCAGTTAGGTGCTCAGTATACTTTTGCGAATTTAGAATTAATTTTAAGATCAGTATACTGATGGCTGTACTATAGGTCGATAGTACGTCGGCAGTGAAGTGGTAACGTGAATATCCAAGGGGGAAATAAGCCACTAATTCGTAACGAATGATCGAAGTTTACTTCATCACGAAGGTTCTGTTTTCATTATTTCACGGAACCTGAACCTGATCTTAGTTGACGTTAAAGGTTTTCGTGGGTGACACAAAATGTTCCTGGGTGTAGTTGATCATTAGCTTGATGGAAATGTTACTTATTATCAGTGATTTTTAATACTTCATGATCAGCAGCATATTTGTGGCTTCGTTATCATGCTGATAATTTAGTAATTCAGTGTCCGTTTCATCTGGTTCAGATGCCTCGTAACTTTTGCTTTGTTTGGCATTACGTAAAGACCTCCACAGGGATGATTCCCTTTGGCGGGCCCTTGTACGTTTCTAAATAAGTTGCTTCTTATATTTAAGTTTTCTTTAAGTTTTCTTTTACTATTTTCTCATCAGTATCGTCAGTAACTGAAACTGTGGGTCTCTCTCCCGGTTAGGATTCTACTTTCTTTGTCGAGTTTACAAACTTTGATTTGTTAAAAAGTCACCTGTCAAGAACAGGTTATACCGTTCCTCTGAAATGCTGATTTAATTCACTGTTGCTAGATTTGACAGAGCTAGAATTCTAGCCACAGAAGAGGCATTCTTTCCTTTAAAAAAATTCAGATTATCATTATTATAAAAAAAATAATTTACTCAGTAAGTTTGCCTGAAAATAATAATTTTTTATAGACGCCCCTTAATAAATCTAATGGCTTTTTCATTGGACCCATGCTTAACTGATATTAGATCGGTGGAATAGACACTTTATATTGACCATCCTAAAATGTGTCTGGATAAACTACAGATGGTTCAGTTGAGCCTAGACTAAAATTCGTGATGCACAGTTGAAACGCCCGGCACTTCGAGTAATGACGATGAAATTTTCATTCGGTCACTTCAGGTTTGTTAGTTGGACTAGCCGGCATTGGCTCTTTGCGTGGAATGTATTTAACATATTTTGGTCATCTCTCTCTCTCTCTCTCTCTCTCTCTCTCTCTCTCTCTCTCTCTCTCAAAACTGGTAGGATGTTTCGTTTTCCTTTCAAATCTCCCCCTACCCCCCGCCATGAAAAATGTTCCTAGATTTCCTTTCAAATCTTCTCTACCCCTCCCCCCTTTCTTTCCCTCTGATTGTCATCTCACCTTGAAAGTGTAATTGCCTGCAGGTGAAAAAGTGCGTCGCAGGCAGGTTGCTGTTGTCATCTCTGCTGGTAACATTCGCAAGTATTCCGAATTATTCCGATCTATTAAGAAAAATATCTAATCTGTAATCATTGGGTAAACTATAATGCAACAATGTCGTCCGTCAGCCCTTTCAAGAAAACGTTAATCTTAGAAATGGCATTGATGCTTTCCGCGAAATTGAATGACGAACGCCTTGACCATCAAAGCGAGTGGAAGGTGGTCCACGTCGCAAAAACCTAGACCTGGGCCAGCTCAGGAAGGCCATTGGCCAGGGTAGGTTGCAGGATATACCTCCCATGCTTGAAGGGTTGGGGTTGCAAGCGGCTACTGGCTTCTAAGGTCACCCTTTGGGGAAAGACAGAGCAAAGCGAAGCTCTGTGGACGCTGCTTGCCAGCATTCGTGGTCAGTTCCCCTCGAGGCATCGCATCGCGGTCACCGCTCTGCACCCACAGCCCATAATTGTGGTAGTGTGCCCTTAGTGTGTTCGGCCTGGCTGCTGAAGTCACTTTGTGGAGGGGTCAGTGATTTGTTCATAAACTTTGAAATCGTGAATAATAGCATTTTTTCAAATGTCAAACTAAAAAGAGAATTTTTATCAAGCTACGTTTTAAAGTTAATTTTCTGAAAGATTTAGTGATTATTAGTCCTAAACGCTGAGGGTTTTTACTTTTTTCTCCGTTAACATAACTGAATGTTGCTCGAATTTTCACGTTGACTCTCTCTCTCTCTCTCTCTCTCTCTCTCTCTCTCTCTCTCTCTCTCTCTCTCTCTCTCTCTCTCTCTCTCTTTTAGTTATGCTATGCACAAAGGCGATTATTTTATTTGTAGCTTTGGAATATTTACGTAAAGCTTTGGTGATGACACTTTACCGAGATTCATCTTTAAAAAGCGACGTAGAATAGAATAATTATCCACCTGGTAAAACCATCCCTTTAAATACCATTGAATACAACCAACAAACATTAGAAACTGAATTGATCTTGAAGCAGTACTGTTCTTGTTATGTTCTCTATTTGCCCCACTTCATGTAAATGGTCAAGGCCTGACAACACCAACATTGGGGGTATGCGGCCAACCACCTTTCGGTTACTCTTGAACTTTGATTTCATACTGTAAGGATTTTCCTACTTAATGGTCAATGGCAGATCAACTCGATATGTATGTTTGTTTACAGTGCTTAAAACGAAAAATGTTACATAGACCTCAACACTGCGATAGTGGTTTTGAAAGCCTGCAAATGGACTTGGGTTCTACTTGATAAAAAATTGTTGAAACTAGTAATTACCGAAAAGTTATCCACAAGCACTATATCTGATTTAACCATCCGTTTACAGTTATTCCCACTTTTAAGTTATACCTCCTCTTTCAAGACTGAACAATGAACAATAGTGAATGGAAATTTAATATTCTGAAGTTTGTGTTAATTTTCACATTCCAAAATAAAATTACAAAAACCATTAATTATTCTGTCAATTCAACATAGGTTAAAATGGAAGATTTTCGAACCGAATGTAAATTATTAAAAGTTCTGTACATCATATAGGTTTGGGGCGAGCATAAATTACCAGAACGTGAATGTAACTCCTGAATAATCCTGCAAGACGTTGGATCCCGTCAAAACACTTCAGTTTTTTTTAGATCCAGAAAAGCGATGGATAATTTAAAGATAATTGAGTAAATCTATATTGAAATTCTCGTCCTAAAATTTACTATGCGACCCAACGTAATTGTATATAAAAGGACTTGTTTACCAGATCGGTATTTTTTTCTTGCTAGGAGGTTTAATTATATTTGTTACTGGTGTTACAAGTTTTTATAAGGCAGAAGAATTAGATGTTTCCTAATAAACTATTTTGGTTTAGACTAGAACCACAGTTTATCTGAGAGTGAGATGCCCGTCCTGTTTTAAGATTTTGTGATAATTACCGTTGTCTTAATTCGTCAAATCAGCCCTTACAGTATTTCTTGCATAAAACGAGCAATAGATGACTTAAAACGGCTGTGCTTGAGAGGGCATGTAAGAATCTATTACTTGCAGTAACCAGAAGATTGCAAAAGACATTACAGGATGACGGGATAGAGAGTAGTGTAACTTGGGAAAATTTCAACTCCTAACAATAATTTTAACGTTGCCAACGCTTTGATTTGCTTCAGCAAAAAGACATTATGATAGAGAAAATGGAAAGTGGTGAAGTGCTAGAAACTGACAGGGCAAGTTTTTCCTCTTGGCTTGGAAGGTTGACTTTAATCAGACGGACAGACAGACAGACAGAGACAGACGGACGGACAGACACAGACGGACAGACAGACAAACATACACACTACTCGGAACTGTCTCATTTGAATTCTACGGATTTAATGACCTGACTATTCGCGCAGTTCTACGGATAACACCAGCACCTAAAAGCGCATGAGTGGCGTGGTCGGCTTGGCCTTGGCCTGTTGGTCCCGTTGCTGAATAACCACTGGTTCCATGCAACGTAAAATCATCATACAAACACACAAACCGCACCTAAATCTTTCATTTGATCAGGTAGCTTTGTAGAGGGTCACCGTATGGCCGAGTGCAAAGGCTTCGCAGTCGATTCTTATGACGGTCACTGAAATGCCCCCAATAAATTAGCCCTCAAGTTCAGAGAATGGTAACATCGCAAAACACATCATGATGTCGAACACTCTCTCTCTCTGTACCCGCTTAATTCGTGGGCACCTTACGGGGGATCAGAATCTAATTATTGGAGGCAGTGTTTTGTTCACAATGCCATTTTAACCTATGTTGATTTGACAGAATAATTACTGGCCATTGTAATTTTATTTTGAAATGTGAAAATTAACGCTAAACTTGAATATTAAATTCCCATCCATTATTGTTCATTGTTCAGTCTTGAAAGAG
>NC_087212.1:65173161-65193161 GCF_015104395.2 Macrobrachium nipponense | reverse complement strand
GTTGGACCCCCCAGTGTTTCCCCGGAACTACTTGATGACAATGGTTGCAGTTGCATAGCCGTTGAAGGCCTTGACCTTTTGTTAATCTGCATTCCATTGCCTTGCAACGTATGGCATGATTTATGAATCCTGACGGAAATACTATCTTCCATCAGATGGTAGATTTTTAACGTAGCTGCATTTGATGACAGCGGTGTCGTCACTATGTTATCGTCAAGTGTTGCTATTGTGCTGCACATTCTGTGGACTTCTGAACGGGAAACGGGTAATATAATGGAAAATAAATGGGTAATTTACTCTTCCACCTTTATGAACCAGTTTAGATTTTTGGACATTCATAATATGATATGCATGTTTCTGAATTTGAAGTAAGCATATCCAGTATTGATATTGATGGCAGTAGGTATAATAATTTCTTTGTTCTAGTTAGGAAACCTTTTTTTTTTTTTAATCCAGGCAAGAATGGGCAGTAGCCCATGAATATGCACGTTGGGGTGCAAGGCCGATTGGTTTAGCTACTTTAGGTGTATTTTCAGAATCCAAATTGTTTTTTACATTGTTTTTAAAAGTTGCATTAGATTCCAGTATCGGAATAGTTCTGTTGAACCGGAAATGGGAGGTTTTCTTCAAGGTCCCCCCCCCCCCCCCCTCTCTCTCTCTCTCTCTCTCTCTCTCTCTCTCTCTCTCTCTCTCTCTCTCTCTCTCTCTCTCTCTCTCTCGTGCTCTCTCTCCTCTCTCTCTCTCTCTGTGTGTGTTGTGTGTGTGTAATGATTTTAGGAATTTGAAATACTTCGCTGAATCCTCGGAATAGTACATCTTGGAATCTGATCAAGAGTAGAATTTCCTCGCTCGAAATAGCCGTAATTGTCTTGGTTCTTAAAGTGAATTTTCCCTTTATATATTTCGCACAGAAGTTGATTGTGCTCAGATTTCAGGAATTGGAACGTAGTACCCGCAGCCTAGTTCTAATTTTAAACGATAGTTGTATTTGTGAATTCTTTTTGTCATCGTTTAACTGGGGTTGCTGGGTACATCTGTTGGCATGTATACAAAAATATGCCCGTACCCCTCCCCGACTGCCCAAACGGAAAAGATTTTTTTATGTCTAAGTTGGCCATCTCCCCAGTCATCCAGTATGTCAGGTGGTCATTGTCAGGGGTCTGTGAGGAACTGAGTTTGACGAATTATAGGTCAAAGTTGACTACTTGAAAGTTGTTGCTATTTTGAATACACTCTCTCTCTCTCTCTCTCTCTCTCTCTCTCTCTCTCTCTCTCTCTCTCTCTCTCTCTCTCTCTCTCTCCTAATAAATGCGGTTTGATGCACCAAAATACAGTATGAATAAGAATATGTACATTCACATAAGTGACTATTATTTACATTTACATTTTACTGTAAACCATTTTTAAAGCCTCTCTCTCTCTCTCTCTCTCTCTCTCTCTCTCTCGTCTCTCTCTCTCTCTCTCTCTCTCTCTCTCTCTCTCTCTCTCTCTCTCTCTCTCATATTTAGTGGTTTCTGTTGTTGTACATTGTAAGGCAGCTGACCTTATGACAAGCGATCTTTAGCGAACACCCTCGTCAAGCTGGTTGGATTCAACTTGAACATGATGAAGAAAAGTTGTATTTACCTTGTCGAGACGGCAACACTATAAGTTGCTTGTTTATGTTAACAGAACTCTGGGTTTATATTGACATCTTCAGCTTCAAAGAATTTGCAGAGTTTTTCATACAGTACTTATTTTTCAGTATTTTTACACTTTTATTAGTAAAGTAGTCAGACAGCTTAGGTTTCTTGTTTGGACTTTCGGATTTTGAGTTGTTTAACGTTATCTTGTAATGTTAGTATTTGTAAAACTGTCATGCTATCTTTTTAACTTGATACGCAAGTGGTTTATATATTTCCAAGTGTTGGCGTAGCAGAAAGTGTCAAAACGCTGGGAAAAAGAGAATTAATACCCTCAGAAGTTTTAACTGAAACTTCCCATTACTTACATTAAGTAACACGGTTGTTCAGACAGAGCATAGCCTACGCGCAAGAGGTCAGCGTCAGCACTTCCCTTTCGAGATAAAACGTCGGTCATGCGATACCTGGAAAGAGGAAAGATGATTGGAAGTCATTTCTCTTTGAAATACCTCCAAGAATGTGGAAAAGAGTTCTGCCTCGCAATGGCAGGAGAGATTGGGATGGATGGGAGGGAGGGAGGGAGGGAAGGTGGGTGATGGCGGCTGTGGCATTCGTGGTATCTGTAGAAGGCCATGCAGTTGAGGACGTTAATAGGGGCCCCACCACTTCGTTTCTCTCAGTCAATCGACAGCCCAAGTGGATAGTAAGGCGTCCTTCAGAGTCCCTGCTCCCAACTTCATCAGTCGTCAATTTATCTCATAAATTCCTGTAGCTATGTTAGTGACCAAAGACCTCTTGGTTGCCATTGCTGGGCTAATGGCTGTAACCAAAAATAATTACTTCAGTGGCCCCTTCATTTGATCATCTTCCAAATTCGGCTGCCATAATATATATTTATTATTTATAAATATTTAAGAAACATTGCTTGCTCTGGTCACACACACAGAACTTCAAGTTTTGATTTTGATTTTTTTTACTTTTACACTAGAAAAAAACTTTGAGCATTGAAAGGACTAATAAGAAAGACTGGTATCAGTGTTGCGCTTACTGTAGTGTTTAACGAAAAAGTTAATAAATAACTTTGAACCATCGTCATTGCCATTTACGATAATAATGATGAAGCTGGTGTGGAGTCAAAGTATGGTCAACCTGGCCATCCACGATCCGTCGACAGCAGCTGTGATTGCTAAAGTCACCTACAAATATTCCCGGTAAGTACCTTTCAGTGTCGTGATTATTTTTCTTCCTTGTTGTGGTTGCGGACTTTGAACTGCGGGTTACTGGAAGGTACATTTTGCACGCTTTGTTTGACACAGATCATCAGATTCCTTGTAAACAAACACATTTTTTCCTTATGATACGTTGCATTTGTTAATCTAACGAAAATCATGGTGGTAACCATTGTTGTTGTTGAAGATTAAGGTGGCCTTATGCCAGCACGGGCTCTTGCTCATAGAGAAGCCCGTAGAAAGTAACCATTGAGGGTTTTTCGTTTTTATAGAGCATTGGTCAGTAATTAAACAAATTACAAGATATTCTTACGAAAAATAAGAAAAATTCGGGCGTAATATATAATTATATATGTCTTAGAAGGGGAATTTATTTTCTCCAAAGGAGGCATGAGAATAAAATACATAAACTTTGCGTACAACTCCCCAAAGGGAAAACACTTTTTTTTTTTTTTTTTTTTTTTTTATGACACGTAGGTACTAATAAGATATACTTTAATTTTAAAGTATACATCAGTAGTTTTTGCTGTTGTGAAAGGTGCAGGCTTAAGTTACACATATAATACTTAAATTTGTCATTGACAAAGTAGTTTTTCTAGTTTAATTGATTGGTAAATGTCAGCTTTAATAGTTTCATGTTGTTACCGTAAAATAGCTCAAACTTTGCAACTTTATATTGAGGATTAGTTTACCTTATTCATTCAGCGAAGCCTGCCCAACTTGTACCGAACTGACACTTCTGTGTTTGGTAATCACCATGAGTATCTTGCAGTTAGGTAAAAGAAGTCTTAATTATTTTTGAGAACATTATACATTTAAGAAATCGGGAAGGCGTTTGTTGTCTCAAATACGAAGAGCTTCGACTAGGTGGTGTAGTTGAAGCCGCGCGAACTGTATTCTGCAGTTGTATGTCATCGGTATTTTGAATTAATGAAAGTTGAGAATGTTAAAAGGTTATTGTAGAATAGTAAAGACTCCTTATAGTTTTTTAAGGGTTACTAAAGTCTAAATGTGTTATCATAGTAACCACTTTTGACTATTATCTACTCTTGCTGACCAATATCTCAAATGTATGAAGAATTTTTTTGTGAAATTGATCCTGCGATGTGTATAGGTGTATAAAAATGTATAGGAAATGTCGAATAAAATAAGGTAAATTGCAATTCACATTTAAATAAAATTACATTGTTCCGATTACTTTAGCTTAAATTTATTCTAATGAATAGTTCTTGTCAAGATTTAATTTTAAGAAACTTGAGGATTTATGTTTTTTGCATTATATGTCCCTATGAAGTGATAGTCCGCTTCACGGAATCTGGACATTAATTACTTTTTACTGTCTGTTATCAGTTTTCCACTGCTGCTGCTTTTAAAGGTTATTTGGTTTTGCCTTGCCACCTTATTGTTAGACTGAATGGAAAATTATTTATCAAGTTGTTTTGTTGATAATTTTCCAGATTGTTCAATGTCAATTGCCTAAGTAAAGGTGCAAGATTAAAATGGTGTAGGAAGACGACGCAATAAATTGAGTTGATATTGGTAGAACTGTAAAATTGTGGACGTAAGGTACATGAGGTAAAACTGCGTGACAGGATGCGTTTGTTTTATGATCGTACAATGACTACTTTTGAATATACAAATACTATCTGGTTATTTAAGTGTTATATTGTGTGTAAATATTCACACTATTTCGCGTAGTCTGTATTTTAACTGACAAAACGTGAATTCCTAGGTTCAGTTTTATTGAAACAAATTATACCAGTTTCCTCTTTCATAGATAGAGCTTGATGTACACGATGCACTGAGGGTCGGAGGCCTGCACGCAACGACTTTATTTAGAAAGAACCGCCAGAACTGACTTTGACCTGGATGGCTCGAAGCAGGATCTGTTATGTCGGACTTGCGAGGTGTTCGTGATGTAAAATGAAGAAAAAAAAAAATACTGCGTGGATGTTAAACGGGTTGTTGCGGCAAGTAAAAGAAATACTAAAGTGGACATTCTGCACAGCGTACAGAGAAGTCCCATAAACAATCTGACTGAACTAAGTAATTGGATCCTTTTCCATTTCCGTAGAGCAAAACTTTGAATTTTTCAGGAATGGAATTATTCTTTTTGATTGCAAGGGCCATAAAAATCTTATAACATTCTGCTTTTAATTTATTTTTTTTCAAAATACCAACATTATATAATACATAGAATAGTCAACATCGTTTGAGACAGAGGATTATGATGAATGACCGGATGTTTATTTTCTCACCTGGTGATAACAAGGTGCCAGGTTAGCCTAAATCTGTATGTTGTAATACCATTTATATAAGAGCCTGGTTAAATGGTCACAGGTTCGCTCAGACTGTAAAAGGGGCTCTAACATTTGCGAAAATTTGTCATTTTAGATGGCTGAATCACAACGTCTAATTGCGTCATAACACTCTCTCTCTCTCTCTCTCTCTCTCTCTCTCTCTCTCTCTCTCTCTCTCTCTCTCTCTCTCTCTCTCTCGTTTCGAAAGCAAGAGTTGCGAGATAATGAAGCGAATAAGAGCAAACCTTTTTGCAATGTAGCATATATAAAAAGCTGGTTTGGTCTGTCTGGGTTAATCCAGTTCAACTGTAGGAAAGATGGTATTGTTACGGAGTCATCTCCTGCCTTTTAACGACGTTCGAAGAACCGCTGCAGTCTCTCTGTTTCCTAGAAGTGTATCTCGCTCGCTTTCTTACCCTGAACCCCCTTCCCCGTCCCCGTCCCCTTAAACCCCAAATGGAACGAACAAGGGAGTTCTCTTGCCCTACCTATACTTAAGTCTTTACTTAATGAGGAAAAAATAATACCAAACATTCCCACCCCGTATTGTCAAAGATCAGCATAGATATGTTTGCATGTTCTCTTATTCTTGGCTGCAGATTCATCGTTCCATTGTATTGTCGTTCAGCAACATTTGTTCTACAGTGAACTGCAAATGACCTCATTAGATATCTGTAAATGTAGCATTCGGAGTTCACCAGATGCCAGAATATTCTAACATTACTTCACATCAGTGCCGTGGAAATATTTTATCAACTTTAAGAGAGCACGTTGTCACCTGTTATGATGAATGGATTCTGCAAAATGTTTCGAAATTAACTTTTAAAGTTAAGGTTAGTATGGCGGATATTGCTTCAGCAGCCAGCCTTATAGTAATCCTCTTAGACTTTCACTTGACTGTTGAGCCATAGGATGTTATTTATTTCATATTTTCGCTCATTTTTAGAGACTTATTAGCGAGGGATCTGCCGTGTTTGGAAATCTTGAGAGTGCGTCAGCTGTCCACGCGAAAGTTCCTATTGAGCGAAAGTTATAATATCTTAGTGATTAGGCAGTGACTGAATCTCATTTGCAACTCGTGCACCCAGTTTTACTAAACAGCAAATTCCAGCTAGTGTTACAACTAACAGCAAAACTTAAGAGAGAGGGAGGGGGGGGGTTGGTTGGTAGGGGGGAAGGGTTAGGTAAGTGAGTGTGCTCGAGAGTATGAACGAGCCTGGCATTGTAATCCTATTCTACGTATTATCCTGTTAAGGGTATAGTACTAAACAGTTCAAAGTGCTTAGAACCAGTTTTGAGTAGCTAGGTGACGTCTTCGGCTAAGGCTCGTTGATTGTGTGCATGGTGCTTCTATTCAAGCTTTACTTGGTCTTGACATAAAATTATTTTAATTTTGGATGCAACTTGACATTAGCTGAACTAATAAATGAACAAACGAGTTTGTCACTTGACTTCGTAATGCCTAGATTGAATGTCAACTTTTAATATATGGAAGTATGAAGTAATAAGAATTCCTTATTTGTGGCAGAAGAATTTTGCTGGAAGTATGGTGTTGGAATTTATTTAGGTATGCTGATCTCTCAAAGTTTAAAGTCAAAACACAGTAACTTTGGTCTGACTTGATGGAAAGTTATTTTTTAAATTTATGCAGCAATGTTAATGAGCTTTGAATTGATAGGTTTCAGAATCTTTTTTATAGTTTTTAAGGTTCGAAGTGCTCGTGTCACACTGTCCAGTACAAGAAGATATATTTTTCTGGTTAAATGGATTTTTGGCAGCTTTTGCAAACCATTTAAGTCAGATTTTAGCTTAAAACCTTTCTCCGAAGAACCCAGCAACTTGTCACCCGTTGTTAACCTTTTGTATGGTATAATTACTGCATTGTTTGGCATTCAAGGGAGCTCCTTTACCCCCTTCATTGCCTTGGCTTTATAGAAGGTCATGATTGGTTGGCTTGGGTTCTGAAAACCCATGATCAGCATTGGTGTCTGCCTCCCGCACACCTTCATGGAGGTAAACCCAGGTCAGGGAAAATGACATTTGATTTCTTCAGTGTTACAGACACCGGATCCTCAGTTATTAATCGCATCTCAAATTATTTTAGTATTATTCACGTTTTAGTAAAATTACAGACACCGGATCCTCAGTTATTAATCGCATCTCAAATTATTTTAGTATTATTCACGTTTTAGTAAAATTATTATGTAAGTTAAGTGGTAGGATTTAGGTCTTTAAAGAAAGAAGGCTTTGTTTATATTCCCGTATCAGTATTTCGTTCATAAAGTAGTTTTACTTTTACAACATTCTCCTTGACATTTCATAAAAGATTTCAGCTTCTTTGCCTCCTATTTTGGGAGTGTGTAATGCTTAGAATTCTGATGCCTTTAACTACTACCTTAAGCCTGGTTCACACTATGCCAGTAATTTAGTCAAGTGGCGAGTAGTTTAGTTACTACTTTCCTACTAAACTGATCAATTTCGTTCGCACAACCAGTCAAGTAGAGTACATTAGTGTGTAAGGCATCGCAAGATGAACAGGCAACGCAGCAAAGCTAAAAGGCTAATAAAAGATATTGCAATAATTATTTTAGAGGAAGTGGAGGAAGAAATGTGTCAAAAAGAAAGATTATGGGAACGAAAATGGATTCAGAGAAGAAATCAACTAGGAGCTACTAATTCACTTCTCAAGGAATTAGAAGTAGAAGATCCTAGAGAATACTACTCAACATTCAGAATGAGTCAAGAATGTTTTAACTTTCTGTTGATGAAAGTGCAATCACAAATTCAACGAAATTATACCCATTGATTTGTTTATTTTTATACTGTGGACATTTAACATTCCACAAGCTCTCATGTTGTAAATATTTTGAAATAAATTTTAGTGTTCTCTTCATTCCATCGAAGTGCCATTTCTGCGGCAACCTACAACTCATGAACTCCACTAAATTACTAAATTCAACACGTGTTCTCACTGGTTTAGTGGACGAATGTCAAGTGGGCGGAGCTGCTACTAGACCGTAAAAATAGAACATTTTGGATCGACTAAACACTAAATCACTAAATTGCTTACTAAACTACTTGACTAAACTGTTTGGTGTTCAGACACGTTTAGTAGCTAAATTACTCGCCACTTGACTAAATTACTGGCATAGTGTGAACCAGGCTTTAGTTACATAAGAGCATGATTTCACAACGGGAATGCTTCAGTAACTATAAAAGAACAGTATAAACGTTCTTTTATATTGGTGAAAATTATTAGGTCTTTATAGTAAAGGCAATTATTTGAAAATCTCTGAATTCCATTAAATGTTATCATTGTGTTAACCTTAGGTTCGTCAGAGTTCTCTGGGTAGTTTAGTCAGAAGTTAAGGCATCTTCAGTATGCTGCATTTATAATTTTAGTGTATAAAATAGCTTCAGTGTTCACCCCCACCATCGAGATGTCGTCTAAAGATATACTGTCAAACACACATCACGGAGAAGGGTAGTAGCTAAAAGGTTGAAAAGAACGTGATTTAGTTCATTAACAATTATTAATCGTCAGTTTCCTTTATTTTCCCTTTTCGACAACAACCTTGAGTTTCTTAGGTATTTTCTTTTCCCCTGACCTCTCAAATACAGGTAGCTAGCTATCTGATGTAAAATTTTTAGGTCACCTTGAGGATAAGGGCTAGAGATTTCATGCACTCGAATTCTCAGTCGGCTACTTAGAGCTTCATTGCCAAGGGCCAACCTTATAAGTCGAGGCTGGCCACATGATTTCCAGATATGAAGGTTCACCAACTACCCCTGTCACTGATTGCAGTCATCGTTTGCCGTGGACCGTTACCCATCTACGGTGTATGAAAGGTTTCACCGATTATCATTTCAGGCTGATAATGAAACAAAACGACTGTACTTGTGCCAGAACGATGAGCGGCATCCATTTCGTTCTCGTTTATGTCGGAAATAATTAACCAAATGCCTCGTACTGCCCAGTACTGGGACAGTTATTAGACTAAGAGAAGAATTTAAGTCTGTGTAGGATTTTTTATTAGATTTAAAAAGATTACAAAGTTTCACTGGTCTGAAATTACCATTTAAATTATTAGTGTTTCGATTTGAAAATGACACGCATCTAACTTGAATATAGCTTGTATTAGTACAATTCTCTCTCTCTCTCTCTCTCCTCTCTCTCTCTCTCTCTCTCTCCTTCTTGTCGACGATCAATTTAAGCCTTTTTGATGTCATGGAGTTAATCTGGCGGGAGAAACTTGCAACTTTCACATTCTAATGAAAAGGCTGGAAGAGGGGAGAGTGACCCATTCTTTGAGTGTGTTCTATTTTCAAGAGTCAAGACTCCTCCCTCCCTTTTACTTCAGGATCAGAGCAACTCCGTTGACCTAAGATGGCATTTCCCGAGCGACCTCGTCTGACCGATTTGTGGATCTGACCTACTATCCCAAAAGAGCCTTGGGCGGTTGGCCGTTACACCACTTAGCAGCCATGCTACGATCGATCGCCTCCACCGTAAACTCTTTGAAGAGTTTGCCTTTCACTCGACAGACATTCATAATGAACTGTTTTTCTATTGTGTTTTGTCAGGTCGGTTTAGATTTCGCATAGATCCGGTGTCCACGAAACCTGAAATTTTATGTTCTAAGATTTTAGCGTTAAAGAAATGTGATGGAATCCAGAGGGGAAACTCCAGAATACATAACCGCAGATAACGTAGGTTTTAACTATCGATATGAACTTCTCTCATTTCTTTGTGTCGCTAACCAATACTTTCTCTTATCTTCCACTACTACTACTTGACCCATTTAACGTTCTCCCTCGTTTCGTTAATGAGACCAAATTTCATCCTCTTCATGGGAATTAATATCACAATCCAGCTAAAACTGCAGTGGCTTGATCTGTAAGGTCAATCTCGCCGCATGTTAAAGGAAATAATACTTGTCTGGCATTATTTCCGTGACTTGTTACTGCAGAGGGTAAGGGACACAGCTACCGCAGTCTCATTTTGGCTCGTAGTGGCGGTATCCTTTCTCATCTTATCACTGTATTGCATCAGCGGTTGCTGAGTTCATGATCTCCATTGATTTCAATACTGAAACATTTCTGAACAGCTTTGCGTTATTATATAGGCGGGACCGAATTGGTTTCGGATCACCAGGCAGTGTCAAGGATTACAGCGTTCTTAAACTGAAGTACATTTCACGCTTGTCAAAAGGGCGGCGCCTCAGGCTATTGCAAGCTACTCGCAAGATTTCTGAAAAAAGTTGCATTAGACAATCTTCGAAGGCATATATTGGTAACTCCTCTTTATTAGCAAATGCCTAAGGTATGAAATTTGACGGTATTTGATTTCGGTCTGCTAGATAGAATGTCAAAGTATAAAAGACTATAATAGCGTTAATGAGTATGATCAGCAAGAGCTTTGTGTTTTAATCTCTCTCTCTCTCTCTCTCTCTCTCTCTCTCTCTCTCTCTCTCTCTCTCTCTCTCTTTTCTTGAATCCCCTTGTGTAAAACTTCATTCCAGGTGGCAGTGCATAAGACGGGAGCTGCAAAACATTGAACCCGACCGTAGCACGAGTTCTGTGGCTTCAGGCTGTGCATTTGTGGGACGTTGCCGTTTGAAAGGGAAGAGGTGACTGTTAAAGCAGTGCTTCATTCGCCCCGATGTCTCGCGGAGCTGGAATTGACATTTCGCTCACGTGACTGTAACTGTTCAAGTTTTGCAGCAGCTTCCTTGACCTTACGGTCGGTATTCTGATGCTCAAGTCGGATTATGTTTGTTTTCGCTAGTGAGCAGACGGTAGGATCTGAAGCTTGTGTATCATTTTCTTTGATGAATTGGAGAGGTCTAGGGATCTTCTAAACTCCCATGAGCCGTTGGTAATTGTGATCTGAGGGAAAATAATAGTAAGGTAATAATGCTTGCTCCGTGTTGAGTATCGTCAACAAGAGGGAATCGGCCAAATAAACAGTCCCGTTTTTACTGCACCAGTTATCTGCCTCGAATGATCCAAGCTTCGCAAGATATTAAGGAAAACTGTTCTTTTTTTCAGCAGAAATAATCGAGTCCGGTTGTCTCGAAGGAAGAATTTGCTTATGGTGTGCAATATCGAGATCATTGTAACAGGACTCATTTTGTTTGGGCAAAATGTCAGTGTTTGCGGACTGCAAAGCACGCAAAGTAAAGTAACTGGAAGCAGTCGTCCAAACATTCCAAGGCAGGAGCTTTTAACCTTAACCTCATGCAGTGCAATCTTACTTTCGTTTGACTTTTTGTTTAATTCTGCAATTTCTTAAACAAGATTCTTATTTAGAATTTTAAGCAGATGATGAATTGCACTAGTGCTGAACATCCATTCTTCATTATTTGACTCGCATGAGTTCTTTCAAAATGACCACAAGGTAATTCCTGTCGTTAATAACTGGTGGAAGTGTATGACATTTCTACTTCCCAGACCTCGTATTATCAGACCAAAACGTAGAACAAGCTTCTTGGATATAGAGCGTCGAAGATTGCTAAGGTCTGTTAAGGCCAAGGACTTTCAGTTACTATCTTTGTCGCTCAACCCCCATTTGCCCTTTCAACATGAATTAAGATGCCTTTGGCCGTTTTGCAACGGAGCAGTGGAATCCTAGTTTTTAGGAATAGTGCATCAGATGTTCAACAGTGATAAACTAAATGTGTTTGGGGGTGGGACTCGCCCCCTCGTTTTTTGCCTGGTTTTTTCACCCCTGTGTTATGCCTTCTTTCTATTTAGGCTTTTTACTTTAATATTTTCTTTAATGTCCCCTGCTATCACCCATTTTTTTTCCCACATTCTTCTCGCTCTTTCCACTGTTTATTCTGCTTTCATCTCCCCCGTTTTTCCTCGCCAATTTTTTCTTCCTTTCCTTTGCATTTTTCCTCTCCTTTCCCAGTGTGTTTTTTTACCTCTCTTCTCCCCAGTCCCACCCCCTGCTTCCCTATTTTCATCATTTCTCACCCCTGTTTCCCCCACCCACCCACCCTTCTTTTCCTCGCTAGTATTTCTTTCCTCTCCCCTGTTTTTCCTCATTCCTTGTTTTCAGTCTTCCATCTCACTGTTTCCACACTTCTATATTTCTCCTTCCCCCTTCCGGAATTTTTCATTCTTCCTCGTCCTTGTGTTTCTTTCCCTTCCCGTGTGTGCTTGGCGCCTTTAGTTGTTTCTTCCCCTTGATAATTTTCCTCTGCCCTGTTATGCCCCCATTCCTAGGTATTCCTCTCTTTTGATTTTTTTTCTATGCCCTTAATCGTTTTAGTAAAGTATTTTTACAACTTCCTACATTTCCATGCCGAAAGGTATTCTGGATTCGCCACATTTTCATGCCGAAAGGTATTCTAGATTCGCCACATTTTCATGCCGAAAGGTATTCTGGATTCGCCACATTTTCATGCCGAAAGGTCTTCTGGATTCGCCATAAATCGGACTATACTTATCTGTTATAAGTTCCATGGTAATTGGCGGAAAATTCGTATTTCACTTACACAAGGTGGAACTGTAGGAATGATGTCTCAGGGCTTTAGACCTTTAAAACTCTCATTTGAAGTTTCTATTAAGGAGCATAACGAACTGTTTCTGTAGGGACGTCTGATGCATAAAGAAGTTACTTTTAGTGAATTCTTTGCCTCAGTAAGGTGAAGAAAAAATAGATAGGATTTGCACAGAGGTATGGTCGGGTTGCGTGGAATTGTGTGGTATGAGTCATGCTTGGGATCGCTGGGAGTTGTCTGCTTGAGCAGAAACTTGTGAACTACTACTTCGTTATGTATGTAATTCTGATCCCTTTCTGGTGGTTGTAAACCAATTGTAAAATTTATATATAGTTTAGCAGAAGTAAGAGCAAAGGTTCAGGCATCATACAAATCTTAGGCAAGTCAGTTCTTTTACAAAGAAATTAAGAGAAAGCAACACATGCTCTGTCTTGATACTCTTATTTTTGCGGACATCCTTGTTCTTAAATAAGTTAGCTCTAACTATTCATGGATTGTCTGAGGCTGAAGTTATCCTTGACATTATGGTCGAAGGTTCACCTCTTGTCGGATGGAGCGCCTCTTTTGTGTGTGATTAAAATCAAGGTGCAGTCGCTCGTACTCCAAGGATAGTGAGGCCTCATTCATGCAAAAAGCTGCTAATAATTTCTTTTAGTCACGTTACTTAAAGTATAAACATTAGCTTACTATATTATTACTTGACACATCATGGATAGTGTGTTTTATGTACCCTCTGAAAAACTAAGAGGAGGGTTGTCCCCGGAAATTTGTCGAATTTTATCCTTTTTGTGTCCCATTGTTTTGTATAACGTATTTATTTCCTCTTTCCAGTAAAATGCGACGAAGACAGACTCCAGATGAAGATATGGAACTAGAGATTCCTACAGATCCATATTTACAAGTAAGTTTCTCTCTCTCTCTCTCTCTCTCTCTCTCTCTCTCTCTCTCTCTCTCTCTCTCTCTCTCTCTCTCTCTCTCTCTCTCTCTCTGTACTTCTGCAATAGAGCAATTACTTTCGTATTTCAGTATGTCGGTAGAAAACTTTGTTTACAGTTGAAACGAAATGTGATAAAATTTTAAAAACTATAGAACTTGATTTCGAGAATGTTAGTCTCCCCGCCACACTCTCTCTCTCTCTCTCTCTCTCTCTCTCTCTCTCTCTCTCTCTCTCTCTCTCTCTCTCTCTCTCTCTCTCTCTCTCTCATATCCTATGTGAAACACCTTTGTGTAGGGTCCGCCCGAGTCTAGAATATTTTAAGCCCCCACGTCAATAGTCTTTGTTGATGTCGATTGATGATTGCTCATTGTGGTGATTCTATGGAAACAATGCACGTCTTGTCGACATTGTTGCTTTGAATAGACAGTGAACAGCTTGAAACCTTTTTGAAGAGGTAAATATTTTTCATAGGAGCATATACCTGCAGTAACTTTAGATACTTAATAGTTAGGAGCGTATACTGTGAATGGCCAGCTTCCTTGCAATAAGTAAATTATTATATATATAATAATGGAGAAACAATACAGCTAGAGATGTAGGTTGAATATCAAAATAAGAAACAGAAACTTAAGCTGTACTGAGAAATAATGTGAGAAGGGTAGGAGAGGCTGTCTCTTGATGTCACCATCAGGATTGCATCATATCCTTTCTTCTGCAGCGATAAGAGTTGCCTTAAGGGTAAAAAACAAGGGACAATAAACCATCTAAGCGACAGACTTACACCTTGCCTAACTGATTGAGCAATCCTGCTGTTTGTGACAAGTTTTCGTGACTTAGGTTATTCCTATTAGTCGGACATTTTCAAAGTAAAATTAGAATTATTTGAACGCCTACAAGACTGTGCCCTAGGTTAAGCTACAACGCTCCCCCTTCAAGTAAAGATTTAAGAAATTACGGTTACCTACCCCGTAGAAGGGTAGTACCTACAGTACCTAGCTGCAATCATTCATTTTATTGAACCTTCTGTCGCACTCCTCTTTTTCAATGATTCCACCCTCTCCTAACAATTGTTTAAACATTTTCAGCGCAGAAGGACCTGTTAGTTCCCAGCACCTGACCTTTGGCCTAAATTTTGTTCCAGTTCCTATTTCAGTGGCCGAGGAAAAGTACTTTGTTTTCCAAAATTTATGTAAATACTCTTTTTATAGTAATTGAAATTCCAGTCCGGTTATATTTCAGTGTTACCTTCAGAATTTTCAGTTTATTTCTTTCTTCTATAAATGCTTATATAGTTTCTCTCTCTCTCTCTCTCTCTCTCTCTCTCTCTCTCTCTATCTTTTACACTTGAGAGAAGGTGATGCTGTAGCCCTCTGGTTCTTGGCAAGCTAAATGGTTTGGGATGGGGTTGCTAGCTAGCCGCTGAGTTCACTGCCATGATTGTAGCGCTACGCACAACCACCAACTTAAGCTGTACTAATTCAAGGCTTAACGTCCACAACTGCACGATGGGTTTTAACAATGTTCCTTAGTAATTCCATTCGCACGGGAATCTAAGGCAGCAACCTTTGTGAAGATGGGAGAGTGCGATTGCATTGTTTCCTTGCAAAGTATGCGAGGGAGGCTTTGGAACTTCTTGGCTGTGAAAGTATGAGTGACTTTAGTGTTTTCACCTTCTGGGGAAGCCTAGTTTTGAACGAGGAAATTTTTTTCATGTACAGGAAGGGAAGACAGCACGTTCATGTTTGCATTTGTGTGTGTGTATGTGTGTGTAACAATTTTATTTAAATTTACATACATAAATTCATTTGTAAATGTGTGCGCATTTATAACCAGCGTTATCCATTACTTTTCGCCTTCGTATTTTCGGGAGGCTTCAATTGAAACTTGGTATCCAAAGCAAGAATGTGTTTACATCCTGGATTCAAACGCTCGCGCAATACAAGGACAGCTCTAATATCAGTTGCCGTAGGTCAACGCGACTTTGACGTTCTCGAGCATGACACACATTTTTTCCACTTTGCCCTTAATACTAACTGTGGAAATTCATTTTCAAAGCCCTAGTAAACCTATCCTCTGCATAATGATAGTGTTATATAGCGTGTGTTTGTATATATATATATATATATATTATATAATATATATTATTATATTATATATATATATATAATACTATAATTATATTATATTAATATATGTGTTGTATATTAATAATGTGTATAGATATCTATATTATAATATATATATAATATTATTAATATTAATAATAATATAAATATATATAAATAATATATATGTGTGTAATAATATATGTGTTATAGATATATATTGTATGTATGTGTGTTATATATATATGTATGTAATAATAATATAAATTAATTATATATAATTATATATATATATATGATATATATATTATATATATTACATAAAAGATAGATAGATAGATAGATAGATAGATTCTATATTATTTATATCTCTTCCTATATAGAAAAGATTCTATCATCTATATAGATAGATCTATCCCCATCTATATAGTAGATAGATAGACTCTATCTAATATAGGTAGATATATATATTATATTATCTATCTATCTATATTATATATATAGATATATATATATTATAATATATATATATATCTCCATACATATATTATACTATATATATATTACTCAAATATATATCTATTCAAATATATATTATATATACAATATATATACTTCTCATATATACTATATCATATTATATCTAATAGATAATCATTATACATATATACATTAACATATACTATCTATCTACATATATACTATTACTATATATCTATACAATATATATATACATATATACAGATATATATACATATCATA
Organism: Macrobrachium nipponense; assembly: GCF_015104395.2. NCBI lineage: Eukaryota > Metazoa > Arthropoda > Malacostraca > Decapoda > Palaemonidae > Macrobrachium > Macrobrachium nipponense. The sequence continues at coordinate 65,176,695 of NC_087212.1, read as the reverse complement.
TATATTATATATATACATGATATATATATATATATATATATATATATATTACATATATGATATATATATATGTATAATATATTATATATATAGATATATATAACTATATATATATATATATATACATTTATATATATATAATATATATATATAGACATGTATATATATCTTATATATATATATAGATAATATAATCTATATATATTATATATCGATATATATATATATATATATATATCTATATGGATATATATATAGATATAGATAGAAGATATATATACTCTATATTATACTATTATATACAGAGAATAGATCTATATCTATAGAGATCAATATATATAGAGATAGATAAGATATAGATATAGACTAGATATAGATATGATATGAACCTATGATAATCGATAGATCTAGATATATATATCGATAGATATAGATAGATAGATTAGATAGATATAGATAGATAGATTAGATAGATAGATAGATATAAGATAGATATAGATATCGATAGAATAGATAGATACATATAGATAGATATAGATAGATATAGCTAGATATAGATATATATAGATAGATAGATAAGATATAATAGATAGACATATATAGATAAAGATAGATCTAAAATATATATATGATATATAATATATCTATATCTATATAATATAGATAGATAGATATACTATATATATAAATAGATAGATAGATAGATTATATATATCGGAATAGATATATATATATATATAAGAGAGAGAAGAAAGACATAGAGAAGAGAGAGAGAGAGAGAGAGAGATAGATACATAGATAGATACTCTAGATACATAGTAGATAGAATATCTACATAGAATATAGATAGATAGAATAATATGATATATATCTAGATATAGATATATATATATATAGATATATCTCTATATATATATATAGATATTATATATATATATATCATATATATAGATATAATATATTATATATATATATATATATAGTCTATATAATATATATATATCTATATATGTATCTATATATAGATATATATATTATCTATATATAGTATATATATATGTATCTATATTCTAAATATATATGTCTAGCATATATATATATATCTAATATAATCTATATATATATATAGATAGTAGATAGATATACCATAGATATATATCGATATATAAAAATATATATTAATAGATATATAAATATATATAGATATAATTATATTAATGATATATATATAGAATATATAATATAATTATATAGAATTAGATTATATATAGATATAGATATAGGATATATATATATATAGATTCTATATATATATCTGTAATATATATATATATATATATATATATACTAGATATATATTATCTCGATATATATATATCTGTATATATAGATCTATATATATATATATATTAATCTCGGTTCTATATATATTATATCTTAATATATCTCGCTATCTTATTACATAGATATATATATACTAATTATATTCTAATATAGCTAATATATCTATAAGATAATCATAGATATATATAACTATAGATATAATATATATCTTAGATATCTATATATATCTATAAATACATAGATATCTATAGATACTAATATATATTATTCTATAGATAATGTATATCTATGATATATATATATATCCTAGAGATATTATATCTATAGATATATATTATCTATATCTATACGTATTATTATCTATTATATATATATATTAATATATATATATTATATATATATATCTATATACTATATCTATTCGATATATCTATATATATGTCTCCATATTATATCTCTATATCTCTTACCTAATATATTGTCTATAATAATAGGACATTATATCTCTATATAATATCTATATAGATATATATGATATATATAGTTAGATAATAGTATTAATATCTATAATAGATATATATATTAGATTATGTATATATAGATATATATAGAATATATATAATATATATAGATTATAAGATATATAGATATATATATATATATATGATATATATTATCTATATAGATATGAAATATTATATATATATATATGATATATTAATATATATATCTCTATATATAGCTATATATATCTATATATATATTAGAGATATATATATAGATATATAATAGATATATATGATATATATATATATATAATATATATATATAGATATAGATATATATATATATATAGATAATATGTAGATATAGATAATATATATAGATATCGTATATAATATATATATATATATATAGATCATATAATATATATCTAGATATATAGACCATAACATATAGATATATATATAATTAGATCTTATATAGATCTATTATATATAGATATATTATAATTTAGATATAGATTATAGATATGATATAGATATAATATATGGTATATATATATCTATATATATTATATATATACATATATTATATCTCATATATCTATAGATATATATACCTTAGAGATATATATATATCTATAGATATATATATATATAATATCTATCGATATATATTAATTATAGATTATATCTATAGATATATATATATATATATATATATTAAATATCTATAGATATATATAAATTATATCTGTAAAAATTTTTTAAGGAAAAATATTAAATATATATATATTAATCTAAATAGGCTATATATATATAGATATATTATATATCCTATAGATATATATATCTATAGATATTATAATAGATATATACATATAATATATAGACCCATATATATAGATACTATAATATCTATTATTAGTCCTATATATTTAGATATAGAGACATAGATAGGGGGAGATATATATAATATATAATATTATACGTAATAGATATTAGATATATATATATATATATCTAGTAGATATCTATATCTATACGGATATAATTATATATATATATATATCATCTAATATATCTTATAATCTAAAATATATATGACTATAATATATAATAGAATATCTATAATATAATCCTATATATATAGATAATATAGATATATATGATATATAGAGATATATTATATATTAGATAGAATATATTATAGATAATATATGATATAATCACATAAGATATATATAGATATCTATCTTATATATATAGATATAGATATATCTAATATGATATGATATATATATAGATAATAGATAAGATTATATAATAGAATATCATATATAGTATAATTCTATATACTAGATATATCTAATATATCTATATATCTATATATATCTAAATAGATATATTATACCTTAGATATATATAAGAAATCTATCGACATATATACATTATAGATCATAGATATAACTATAGATATATAATAATACTATGATATATACTATCTAAGATATTATATATATACTATAGATATATTATAATAGCTATAGAATAATAATATATATATCTATAGATATATATAATATATATATATACATATTATATATTATATATATATATAAGATCTATATCTATACGTTATAGTATAATATTATAATATTCATCTATATATATAATATCTATATAA
>NC_087212.1:64878161-65168161 GCF_015104395.2 Macrobrachium nipponense | reverse complement strand
TTGGTTTCCTTTGTCATGGTTCCAGTCATTGTTATAAAAGGCCTTTAAAATTAGCTGTGAGCCGAGTACAATGTTATTTGGACTGGAAGATGTTTTGAAGTTCCGGGAGCTGATGAGGTTGATCTGTGCAAGACTTTGTCTTTTATGCATGAGAATGTCTGTGAAGAACTGTTTTATTTCGTATCAAAAACCCGTCGGTTTATTGATCTTCCTTTGATGAAAGTAGCATGTCTTTAGATTGCTCGAGTCTTGGAAAAGTGTTTTGCGTCATTGCAAAATTCAACTTGTCCCTTGATTACACGTAGGTCACAATAACGGCATAGCTCCTTCGGCCATAGATAGTTAATTTAGATCCACTCCTTTGTAATAATATAATGATGATGATAATCCTTATCATAACGACGTCAACTTACAAGGAGACCACCCTTTTGAGTTCGTAGTGTCTGATACCTCCAGAAAGATAAGTGCCACTTTCAAGTGCTTTTACCCAAGTGTGTCCATGACAAAGTGAAACTGATTGCTATGTTCTGAGGCTGGCTTTCGGTAGAAGATGCGGTAAGGTGAAGGAGCTATTTGGTTTTCAAGTTCTCGTGGATATGGCACTTGCGCAGGTGATTGGGTAACTTATAAACTCGGAGCAGGTTTCAACCATTTCCTATAACGAAAACCATTTAGGTCGGATGCTTGTGCGAGACAGTGTCCCTCTTTATAATAAAGCAGCTGACGTCAGGCTTAGTAATTAGTTTTCACGTGATAGGAAGTGACGCCGTAGCTGAAGATTACGATAGTTTTCAGGCCGTCAAATTGTCAGATTGGAACTTATTTCGTTTATTAATATTTGCTACGTGATATACGAAGAAAAATTTACTAGCAATGGCTGATAATTTATTGAAATCATTTATTTCTTGACACTAGGCTAGAATAAGCTTTAGTTTCATGGGAAATTAGCCTTAGGACAAGACGTCGTAAGGCGTATCCTGTTTTCATGTAAATTAATGTTGCCACAAAGCTCGTGGCGCTGCGTCAAAGGAATGAACTCCTCCCCCTCCGCGAGGTATATAAACAAGGGATTACGTTTAAGATAGTTTCGTCTTCCACAAACCCTCGCACGACAGACATCAGTGACGCTTTGCCGAGTATGTGGTCGTATTGACCGATAGCGGCGTTAACGACACAAATTCGTCGTTTAGAGGTTTTGTTCACTATCCACTTCCTGATTGATAATCTTTCTGGTAGAAGACAGAAAAGGATTGCAGAACGCGGCTTGACGGTGATCAATACAAACTATTCTCAGATAGTACGTCAGCTGCTTTATTTGGATGCCTACCTATCCCAGGCAATCTTACTGTTCCACGTTAGTGCCGCCCTTATTGCAGACCCCAATGTTCAATAAAAGTAGCAAGACTTTATTCTGTGAATTTTGTGAGTTTCTATGCTTTTTTCAGTTGCTGGATGAGTTCTGCAGGAAGTGAACCATAGAGCAAGATTTGTCAGGTTGACAGTACCAGTTTTTGCCAAACGAAGGGAATCGTGAACGGAGTGAAGTTGGTTGCTGTTTCATCCTCGTGGATCGAGTTAAAACATTTCCTGCCAAAGACTAACACAGCTTCTACGATGCTATCAAGGTCGAAGTCTTGCAGCAAACTGCCCAAAAGAAAAGCGAGCAGTCCTGGGACGACTAAGAAAAAGTCCTTCCTAAAGAAGTCCCTCTCGTTCGTGTCGGGTATATCGGGGAAGAGTCAGAACAAAAGTGTGTTTTATGGATGCGCCACTGATTCTCCTTCTACTTTCGAAGCAGAACTCGGTGACCAGGAAAACAACTCTCCCAATGACCCTGATTTTCTCAGACGTGCCTCATTCCGCTGGAAGCAGAAGAATAACTATGGTGGTTCACGTTCGTCTGGATTATCGAGTCCACCGATAGTCAAGGGATCAGCGTACCCACAATGGCCGCCTTCTCCATTCGAATCGGATTATAAGGCAAACATCAGTTCTCAGAATCTTTCCAGAATGACTACGAGAGTGAAAAGTTCTCCGAACCTGTCTGGATTATCTGCAAAAGTACCAACTTCCCCAAACTTCAAGGGATCTACGAAAGTACAAAGTTTCCCAAGCTTTTCAGGATCACCTACAAAAGTACCAAGTTTCCCAAACTCTCCTGGATCGCCTACAAAAGTAGTTTCCAAGGATTTCCCACTCCGCCTGGATGCCTCAAAAGCCTTTCAGATCCCTACAAAAGTACCAAGTTTCCCAAACTCTCCTGGATCTCCTACGAGATTACCAAGTTCCTCAAGCTTTTTGGGATCGCCTACCAAATTACAAAGTTCTCCAAACTTTTCTGGCACTTATACGAAAGTACGAAGTGTTCCTAACTTTTCTGGAATGCTTGGAAGAGTACCAAGTACCTCCAACTTCTTCGGAATGTCTGCCAAAGTACAGAGTTCTCCTAACTTTGACAGAATATCTACTAAGTCAAAAAGTTTTCATAACTCGACTGGAATGATTCAAACAGTGACCAGTAATCCTAATTTTTCCAGATTATCTCTTAAAGTGAAAAGTTCGAACTTTTCCGGAATGTTTCAGAAAGTGAAAAGTTCTCCAAATATTGCTGGAATGGCTTCGCCTAACTTCTCCGGAATGTCCGAGAAAGTCAAAAGCTCTCAAAGTTTTTTCCCATCTTCAAATGATCCAGAAGTGCGCAGTAGAAACGGGAGCAGGAAGAAGAAACAGAAGGTCAAAAATGGAGCCGCAAACTGCGAGGGCAGAAAAATGTCTCTGGCTATGGACGATAGTGTTGTTGATGCAGTCTTAAGGGAAGCCAAGAAATCCAAATCCACCAATGCCAGAATAACAGCTTTCCAGAATAAATTCAACCTTGGGCAGCAGCAATGGCAGAATGCTTCGACACATCCCAATTTCGACAACACTAGCAGTAGTCCACCAAAGGGACTCAAAAGTTGTTCCAAGTCCTACCATTGTGATCTATCTCGATATGGCAGCTCTGATACCCCGGTTACCCAGCTTACCTTTGAAGATATCTTCGTGACAGAGCCGGCAATAGCTGACAACTTTGTACGTATCTTCTTCACTCGACATTTATTTTTTTTTAATTTCATTTTTTTTATTTTTTTTTTTTATTTTATTTTTTTTGTTGAAAGCATATCCTGTGTGTCTGTCATTGTCATAACGTAAATCATTATTGATGTAAGATACACAATATAACGCGGAATGAAGCATTTTGGAAACGTAGGTGTCAGTCTTTTGAATACGTACTGTATTTGACTTTAAAGCTACTATGCACCAGACCAGGAATCCGCTATATGCACGGTCTTCTCATGCCATGGTCGGCAGGTTAAGCCAGTGTAAGACCCTTTTATACACCCAGTTAGTGGGCAGTAGCGCAGACCAGATTCTTTGCATTTGTAATGCGAATTAAATTGTTAATAATGGAGATATCGCAGTTAGAGTAAACAGTTTGTTGTAAAACCATATACCTTACAAATTTGTAAGCCAGGTTGTAATGCACTTTGTCATTCAAGAAAACCTCCCGTAAATTTTGTTCGTAATTGTGCAGAATGAAAGTTTCCGTCATGAATATTGGTGAATATCTGGGAGGAGCTGCCCATTTAACTGTAATCATGACCGTATTCATTCTCTCTCTCTCTCTCTCTCTCTCTCTCTCTCTCTCTCTCTCTCTCTCTCTCTCTCTCTCTCTCTCTCTGTGTTTAATTTGCTTGGAATTTTAATAAACATTCAAAGTAGTTTTGAAATCAATTTTTTACGATTTAATTCCTTGCTCCTGTTGAATTTCTCGCCAAATCCAGGTTTTCTATTTCTCATTCATATGCAGGTTCCAAAATGTCATTCATCAGCATTGTCGGATTTGTAACATTGAAAAGTAAGATTGAAATCATGACAGGTACACTGTTGCATTCTTTTACACACACACAATGGGCCTTTTCGAGAATCTTCTCCTCTCGCAACGCTACTTTGTATCTTATTAGAGTAAATAAAATGAAACTATTAGGACATTATACCAACATTATGTGCTAAGTCGTATGCGTAAGTTTCTTAAATTATCTTAATATCCTAGTTTTAAAGAGAGAAGGCGCCAGTGAAAGGCTAGGTCATAAAAACTGTCATAATAGTTGATGGTAAAAATTGTCAAATAGTGAATGGTCTGCCTTTAGTAAATTTTTTAATTTCGCCATGAGAGTACAGTATGTTAAAATGGTAGTGTATAGTACAAGCATCGTAGTATTGTTACAAAAGATACAGGGGGAAGATCCACAGTTGCAGTCAATGGCGGCTTGCTTAAAAGGCATACTTTGACTTACTTCAATAATAATAATAATAATAATAATAATAATAATAATAATAATAATAATAATAATAATAAAATAATAATAAAATAATGTAAATTTCTCAAACTTGAGTAAGTTTTCTTTAGAATTTAGATGAAAATCCCCACTTAGCAATTAGTTTTTGATCTCCAGTTTGAAATTAATGTTGACTAGATTGATGGTATTCAAATGGAGGAGTTGAAAGGTCTTCATGGGCGTAAGTTGATTTTGAAAAAGTTTTAGCGAAAGTGTGAAATAAATGCTAGGCAAGTGGAAGATTAGAAAGGTGTTCAAGGACATTGCGGCAACCATGTATGTGGTGTTGAATGATGCAACAAGAATCTGCACCACATCCGCGGTGGTTGCTTCAATAATACTTCCTGGCAGCTTTGAGAAGAGATTGACCAGCGTTCAAATGTCAAGGATAATGGATTGCTACTAAGCCCCCCTCCCTTCTCTCTCTCTCTCTCTCTCTCTCTCTCTCTCTCTCGTTAAGCTGTCTTAGTAATGAGCCCAGTTTTAATTTGCTTTGGCCTCATTGTTGTGATTGGTACTTTAGTATTTTTCTATGGATTTTGATTCGATGACTTAGTAACCGTTAATAGCCACAAAACCTAATGGCGGAGCTTTGAAAAAACAAATTTTCATTTTAATAACACTGTATGTGATTCAGTAAAGTTCGTTCTGAGTAACGGCTGAAAACTAACTTTGAAGCACATTCAAGATAGAAACTTTAATCTAAAATGAACTGGGTTTAGATTTTAATTTGCTTGTGTCTCGCATCTGTTATAAAATGGCGTTTTCTTCCTGCAGGCAATAATGTTCCCGACGGAGCCCCGACCCGAGTGGCATAGACACTTGCGACAGGTCCTCCAGAAAGCAGGTCAGAAGATTTTTAAGAAACCGGAACATCACGACACAAATATCCCGGAGAATTTACGTTATCAGCTTAAGCAGATCTATGTGTACTAGAGTCTTATAGATATGCATTATTTAATTGTCATTAACAGCATAATCTTCATTGGAACAAAAAAAATTAAATTATTTTTGTGATACAGCCTACAATTGTTGAGAAATATTTCTGAAAGCATCGACGCCACCCAACTGGGAACTTCTTAAGTATATTGTGCAATTGTGGAAACTTGAAAATTGTGTATCCACAGAATTGTAAGTAATTTTATTAAACCAAATAATTTAAAACTTTTAAGTAGAAAAACTAATGTCATATTAGTTGGTTGCTAACGTTTAAATCTGAAAGCAGTGGGTTGGCCATGTAAGCATAAGTATTTTTCAGAGCAATTGTACCAAGGCCATAGACTTGGATAACTGTGCCATCATTTCCTACCATTCCATTGCAAGAAGACGTAACACCAAGTTCCTTCAGACGTTTGGTGTTTTGTTTATTGCTTTGTCATATAATATCGATCATAACTTCATTCATTTATCTTATGAATAACATATTTAATTGGTATGTATTGTTAATTAAAAGTTTGTTAAACTTTCATATTTTGAAAACAGTGGGTACATTTGGCACTGGCAATTATGTAATGACAACTTGTTGGTCTTGATTTATGTTATAACTATTTATAAGTGCCTCTGTGAATAGTTCCTTTGCAGTATCACATGCATTATGTCATTGTCATTACTCCAGCTGCTACAGCATTTTTTTCCTTTTAAGGAAACTGTTCCAGTGATTTGATTTTACTTTTTTATATATTTTTTAAAAGTTGTTTAGTCATAGTTCATTCCTTGGGCAGTAACTTAAATTGCCATATTTTAACTTCGTTTTAATGTGGGGCAGTTTCTACTCATTAGACTGTCGGCTTTGTATAGCTCAAGATGCCAATAAAGCAGCTGGTGTAAAGACATTTTCACGAAGACCAACACTGCTTAAGTCTTAGCATATTGTCACACTCCGCGTAAGAACAGCAATCTTAGACTAGGTGTTTTGATTTAATCGACGACACCACTTAAAAGTTCTTCCAGTATCGTGTGATAGATGTTGATGGTGACGTAAGTAGCCTCTTATGTGTGTTGTATGTTCATTGCTTCAGATTCCTTAATTTCACTTTTGACTGGAATTTGACAGCTGCTTGTTGCTGTCGTACATATCCTCCCAATCTCACCTTCAAATAAACACATTTTTGTATAGTGGAAATAGCTTTCTTTTACAGCAATGCTGACTGAAAGAGTTCCTATAACTCGAAAATTCACCTGGATATTTAATGTATCAGTACACATAGGTGGCGAAAATCTAGGATCTCAGGGAATGTAATAAATATACAATCCTAGTTTTTAGCATTTTTAAAGCAAAGAACCACGTTAAGTAACTCTTCATTTAATTTGGAAGCAAGTCATCTCCTGACTACTGTAATTTTAAATTTCTTTGGATGGTTATCAATTTTGTATTAATATAAATAGCGCAAAACCTTGAAACCAGCCTGAATAGGAAGGTAAAACAACCATCATGCTAATGTCTTGACTAATATTAAATTTGACGTTCCTTTCCTCTTGAAGTGAATTCTTGACAGGTATTCATATTGTACATTTAGATTTTACTGTAAATTAGAATCAAAACGAGTGTGAGAACATAACTGTAATATACGAATGCGTTTGTCAGAATTTTTTTGTAGGCTTTTTGTGTGGTTCAGTAATGTGTACAACTTTTCTCCTGAGGAAAGACTTAATTTTAGAGGGTTAATCTGAATGTTTTTAATAAGTTTCACTGGAAAATTTAGTTTGATTTTACAAATAGTTCCCCCCTCTTCCGATGTAAATCTTTTACAAATAGCTTGCCTTTTAATTTTTTTTCTTGTACAGTTTCCTCTTATCTTCAGAGCTGAGGATACTGTACCGAAGTTCTTTTTAGTTTAATGGCTAAACAGAATATCTGCCAATACCCATGGAATTAGGAATTCTTAAACAGTTGTGTTAATAGCTTTTGGCTTGATTGTAATTGATGGAAAGGAATCTCAAAACAAGCTCAGCAACAGTGATTATTCCTGATCGGGCATTATTCGAGTGTTCCAGACAAAAACCCTCTTCCCACCACCTGCCTCTTGTAAAGGTAGCTTTTGATTATCAATTTCTCTTCATCTTCATTTCCAAGTACCTATTTGAACTGAAAGGTTGCAGTATTAATTACTTTGCATACCAACTTAATAGTTTGTCAGACCACTTTTGCTTAAGTGACAATTTTCACAATCTTGACACGTTTTTTCATGTGAATTACCATTAGACATTGTAACTATCACTCGGTTTTGTAATCAAATTATCACTGGAATATAGTTACTTTTATATCGATTATATATAGTATATGTGAGAGCTGTTTACTTTTAACACTTTTGTATAACTTAAATTAAAACAAAAACTAACTAGTAAGCTCACTGGTTTTATAATACTTCAGAATACCTAGACAGTATTCTGCCTCACTGAAGTTATTATGCCACATAAAACATTAATTTATTAGTAATCTATTGCACCATTTACGATGCTGAGAGTTAACAGATATTGTTGTTGAAGTACCTATGAAACTAAGTCACCAGAGTACTGCAGGGAATATCCGAGTTAGGCTCGCTATTAAAAGGTGCCATATAATTAGATCAGTATAGAAGTCATGTGCAGTTGTTGTACAATACAAAAATTGCAACTCCTACAAGATGAAGGGATAGTTTAAAGATCATAAGGCAAAAGGGTTGAGGAGCTTTTGGTCAATGAGAGGATTATACCTAAAAGAAATGTGCCAAGATGATAGAATTCAATGTAATAATTCTTAGTAATGTCTTCCTTCCTTATTGAATTGTGCAGCTGATGTTGTTACAGAATTAAAGATATTATAATAACTTTTTTTTATTGCCCCCAAGCAAAACTTTTATACAAAGAAATACTGTGTAAACCAATAATCACCGACATGCAGGTTAATCACATGAACACTTTTATTATTAGGTAAGTTGAGCCAGACTACAATACCTAATTTTGTATTTTAATTTTTCCTAACATACAAACTTGTCTTTACTTAGGGGATTTACTTTCAGTGCAAGCTGGAGTGGCCAATTAAACTTAAAAAAAATGGATAATGGTAGTTACCAATGGTAGGGGAGGAATCCTCATGAAGTTGGTATGCATTTACTTGAACTTCAGGCTCAGGAAGCAGAATGCGGGGTGACTTAAGGTGGTCCACTTTCATCGACCTCAGGTTTGTATGTTAGAAAAATACAAATTACTTTTTAAATTTGTCATTTATTCCTACACAAATACAAACTGTTTTTACACGGGAGACGAGTAGTTTTCCTCACCTGGGGGCTCTTTGCTGGTCATGTAAGAGCAAAGGAAGAAGACCCATGTCTCTGATCTGTTGAACATGGGTCTTTCGAATAAATGTTATGTAATGTCATTGATTCAAAAGATAGGCTTGGATAAAACCATATTGTCAGGGACAATAAAACTGGAGATACCCAACGGGTCAGGCTTGAATAAAACCATATTGTCAGGGACAATTTGTTTGTATAGTGCTTTTACGTTGCATGGAACCAGTGGTTATTCAGCAATGGGACCAACGGCTTTACATGACTTCCGAACCATGTCGAGAGTGAACTTCTATCACCAAGGACAATAAAACTGAAGATCCTCAATGGGTCTGTTCATTTGTCAGTCCCCCTCTCCCCTTACTAGAGAGGGTAGGAGTTGCAACTATCAAACCAAAAAAGCAATATTATACACAGGATACTCTATCTGGAACACCTGCAGGACTGCCCGTCCTGCATGGGACAGCATTTGATCGTCCCTTAGAAAGAGGTTGTGGTGAAGTCGATACCAAGTAATATTCAATGTTACACATGGTGTTACAAGTGATCTTCAGGATAGTAAACTATAAATTGAGCCTGTGTTTTGGTAGAAGCACAGAGCTTTTATGTAAATCATCCCCTAGGTATCAGAAATGCAACTGCATACATTAAATGGTAAGTAAATATGTCTGGCAAACATGGGCATTCGCAAAAAATCAAGGCAATGTGCTTGTAATGCAACAAAACACACAGATGCACTAACTGATTAGCGCCTCAGTGGCGTGGTTGGTTTGGCGTTTGCTTTTCACCTCTGTGGTCGGGGGTTCGATTCTCGGCCGTTCCATTGAGGAAAGTGAGATGTGTATTTCTGGTGATAGTTCACTCTCGACGTGGTTCGGAAGTCACGTAAAGCCACCACTGGTTCCATGCAACGTAAAAACACCATACAAGCACAAACTGATTGCAATGGGATATCAATTAAGTCGCCGAGATGGACCATCCACTGGCTGGAACATGAAACTAAACATCCAGTTGTCTTTTCTACCCTGCTCTAATATTGACTTAGACTATATGCCAAATTTTTAATAAATTTCTATTTTTCATAACTGACAAACCTGAGGTCTTAACATTAGGATATATACTAGCGCCAGCTGGAAAGTCGGTGGAAAAAAAGTGATTCAGGGACTATTGGCATCTGTACCTGGTCACGGGGTATTGGTAGCTCCCACAATGCCATGGGCATCCTGTGACCTATCAGATACTCTTCCAACCTAGTTTTGACTGTTAGAGGGGTAGTTCTAGGTGGGCCTTTATTTGTTGAGATCTCAGGTTTGTTAGTTATGAAAAATACAAATTGGTTAAAAAAATTTGTTCTTATACGAAAAGAAACCTTCAGTCTTGAGTATCTTTTAACGAACTGGGAGTTTGCCACCTTTAATCCATTTCCGAATAACCACATTCTACGACAATGGACTACAACCTCAGAACCAAAGATATATGAGAATCTATTTGTTTCCCCCTCTGGGTGTTTTATACATCATCATAGCTTACTGCATATACGGAAGATTGGGAGCCATCTGTCCTCGTAATAAAACTTGCGTCCCTGTATGTGGATTTATCATCACCCCCACTCTCCCTGCTACCAAGAGGGGGGTGTTACTACTGAAAAGTATCCTATGCTATTGATTACCTTAACAGCATGGCTCTTACTCACCTGTATCTAATAGATAGAAAATGTAGGAAAGAAGAGACCAGTCATTTCATTCATTCTACTTTCATACCTTCACCTTAGACTAGATACTGACCTGCCAGGGGTACTGGATGAGCTATACTACTTGTTGAGCAGCCACCACCGGACCAAAGGAAGTCATATTTTTCTTGAATGCCAAACAAGCGCTCGGGGCCCCCTGATGTCGTGAGCTCCAGTTCTCTAAGGTTATTTAACACTAGCTTTTACCAAATAACCATTCCTGATAGTTTCTCTCAAACTAAATGATAGTGTATTCTTGGACACTTCTTTCTTGATGCGTCCTGTACTCTCAAAAAGCCTTCGGCATCCTGGTCTGAGAAGTCAAGTTCTTTTTAAGTAAGCTCGGTGCCTTTACAGGAGACATTTCTTCACGATCATCATTCGCAAATTCTCCCAAAGAAGGTATCGAAAAGGAGGCAAATCTGTCGACGACTACTAATGGATTTTGAGGCTTGGCTACGAATTCTGGAATAAATTCAAGGACCATAGACTTCCAACCTCTGGAAATCTTCACCACATGTGACAGACCATGTACCTCTCTTTCCCTTTTTGGTAGAGGCCAGAGCCAACAAGAAGACTGCTTTCAGGGTCAAGCTTCTATCTGTGGACTGTCAAAATGGTTCATATGGGCGTTTTGTCAGGCTACTCAGTACCATGGTTAAATCCCAATCAGGAGCTTTGAGTTCCTTTGAGGAACAGGACTGCTCCAAACTCTTCATTAACAGACATTTCCCATTAAGAGGAAATGTCCACACATTTCATTTGCAGAAACGAAGCTAGTGCAGACCTGTACCCCTTTATGGCAGATATAGATTTTTTTGGTCAGAGATATATAAGAAAATCTGCTAACTGTTGAATAGTGGTTCTGAGTGGATAAAGACACACTCTACAACACCAATCACAGTACACAGACCATTTTCCCTGGAACACAGTATGCATCCTACAAGTCGATTGTCTGCATAAAATCCTTGTCCCTGATTGCTGCTAGAACTGTCGTCCTTGGGGTCTCCATTTTGAATCTTTTTCCTTATGAACAGATTCAATATTGACAGATCTATAACTCTCCTCCAATTTCCATTGGCCTTAGGGACAAGGAAAATACAGCTGTAAAATCCACTTGAAGGGAGAGTTACTTTCTCTACAGCTCCCTTCTCCATCATCTTCACTTCTTGCAGCATAAGGAATTTCTGAGACCCCTGAGTGTAAGAGAGGTGCGGTAATGGTTGTTCTGCCAGGGGTGGAGTCAAGTTGAAAAGGATCAGATACCAGACTCTGAGCACATCCACTACCAGCTGCTGCTCCTCCGAATATCTGCCACACCTTCCAATGATTTGCCAGGCAGCATCCCCCCACTGGTGTGACTTGAGTGGTGAGAGGCTCCCAGTCTTTCATCTCGAGCCTCTCCCTCTGCTCCTAATACCCCTCCCTCTATTGGGTCTATTGTGAGAAAGGGCTGATGAGATAATTTCTTCTTTGGAGAAAAGGGTCTTGCTGACGTAGGGGAGGGATTATGTCTCGCTGGTCTCTCTTGCAGTGTTTTTGCTGTTGTTATCTTACTTCACTAGAATTAGAATGGCTTCCCGATGCTTTATTAACTGCCTGTTGGATTAATCTATCATTAGTATCCATCCTTCTTCTATCAATTGCAGCTTCTTGTATACCTTTTGGTAACAGCAATTGCGACTCTTTAAGATATCCCCATACCGAATTGCTAATAGGGAATCCAAATCTATAGTACGGCTTAATCTAGCCAATGTTGCATCTCTTCTCATCAACAGGATATTACCCCATACATTGGCACTCACATTTGTCAAGTAGAAATTGCTTTCGAACCAGATTGAAATAATCTGATAAATATTGTCTCGTCTACTAATCTCCTGGTTGACTCTGAGGATGTAATCTTAGCTACTGCTGTTGACCAAAGGTCTAACCAAGAAGCCGTTGCCTCCAATGTAGCAGTTTCCTGTCAAGTCAGTGAGGGGCATTCCATCTTCACCTGATCCAAGGTTAATCCTGGTTTTAATCTCGCCACATCTGGGTTGATTTGTCTCTCTAGTAATAGAACAACCCGTCGCATGATATTTCCTTTGTCTCGGCAACGGAAGAGGTTAGGAGCTACAACAATTTATTTGATCTTAAAAAATTATCCCTTTGAAAAATCTGTGCATTAACATGTTGTAACACAGATTGCATGACTTGAGCATGGTAATTCATATGACACGTTAGTATCCTTTTTCAGTCCCAATAGATCTGCAATTCCAGTAGGAGCTATGCTGGAAAGGGTTTCAGACCTCCTTGAGAGGTTATTGAATTGACGAATCAAGTCAATAACCTCCGCATATGCAGCCAGAAACTCATGATTCTCCCCTTCCTCGTTTTCAAAACATTCTGTTCGACCACAGATGAAGTTAGCTCACTCCTATCAGCTGACAAACATCCGTGTGACTCATGGCTGTCCAACCCTGCGACCACGGCATCTCTGTTGTTGGCTCGATCTTGAATAGCCACCAGGAGAACGCGAACGCCTTAATCTTTTCATGCTCCTCAATCTATATCGTAAACCCCGTCTATTCCTCCAGGATGATGGCTCCCATAAAGTAGAAAGTACTTCCTCCCTGTTTCTACTATTATTCTCAACGGTTGTTGGGCTATCATTTCCCACGGCCATCGGGGAAGTTGACCTTGATCTTCTGGTATCGAGGCGAGCTACCCCTTCCATCGGTGTATCCAGAAGGGTTACAACTCTGTATTATCTGACCTTTTAATGGGAGCTTTATCATCCTTCCTTCTTATTTTAAAAGGTCTAACAGGAGAAACTGATACATATTTGCTGTTCTTTGGAGATTGATATCTACTCACTGTCGACTTTCTAAACAGTGGTAGTATATCCACAAATGGCTTTCCCATCACCGTTGGCAGTGTCATCCCAGCCGATTCCGTTCCTTTGTCTGTCGAACCTTTAAGCTGTGCCGATGTCTAAATGATGGCCGTCATTGTCATTACCTTGATCAGCCACTGCCGCCTTCACTTTGTTTTTGACAGGGATGTGAAAGTCCTGGCTCAAAGATGAAGAAGAGTTTGTTTTTGACAGGGATGTGAAAGTCCTGGCTCGAAGATGAAGAAGAATTGAAACCTTCTCCTTGGCACGAAGATCAACCACGAAGTCCCTTATCCTCCAATGCTTGACTGGTGACCGCAGTGACGTCATCGAGTCTTGCGATGACGTTGAACTAGTAGAAGACAAAGACGATGACGACGATTTATGTCTTTTCCTTTTCTCTTTCTTATTGATCTTCTCTTCTAAAGCTTGCAACTTTTTCATAAATGCATGTGCTACCGAGTCTGAAAATGTATTCACATCCAGAGGCAACGAAGATGTGAGTGGAAGTAGGCTGTGACACCATGGTGGACACCATGTCAGTTTGTGACATCACCTTGCTCGACGGAAGATGCTGTGTGGCTACTGCTGGTATCCCTGCATGCCAAAAAACTGCTTCACGAATTCCGAGTCGTTGGAAACATCAGCGCCACTGCCATTTCCATAGAGTTCGTCCCCATAAACTGCAGACCAGGTGGAGGAGGGACATTTAGTCGGAGGACCCGGAGGGAGGCGTGACGTCATATAGCGGGACAACAACCCCTCCAAGGTTAGTACGCCTGGTAGGCCTGACACAGAGCACATTCCTTCCATCCTCTGCTCATTGGGGGCTGAAACATGGGACAAATGGAGATGTTCTGCCACTTCCTGCTGGGAAGGAAGGAGCATAATTATGTACAAACCTTCTCAAAACCCCTCCTGGTGTTTCCAATAATGAATCCTTAGAAGAAATTGAAGGGGCATGGGAAACATCAAAACCAGGTGATGAAGAAACATATGGAACAGTATGATGTATAGCCAATACAAAAGAAGCTGAAGACGCTGGGTAATCTAAAGATGACTGCATCTCATTTCTTTTGTACCAACCTTTTTCATAAAACTTCTTCCATTGTTCCACCGACCAACCGCGACAAATTGAACAAAGATTGGTAGTAGTACATACGTTCTCTCTGCACCCACTACAAGTTGGGTGAGGATCCGTAGACACCGATGTTAAGGGGGCCGGCCAGAACCCTTGTATATGGGGGTATAGGGCGAAAAATGGAGTCGTGAAAAAATTCATGGAGCTTCATATGGCAATTGAGAATACGTATGCAAAATATTTCGTCAAAATTCCTCTTACTTTCGTAGTTAAGCCTAAAACATTCATCCTTACAAGAAAATGCAATATTTCTTCTGTTATCGTAAATTTTGATAATTATTGTCAAAGAAATTGTGAGAAATGGCATCTGTAGTGATTCCGTGAGTCGCAGAGGGGAGTATCAAGTTCAACCATACCATGATTCAGTCTGAGCACAGACTTCAAGTAGTTTACACGTTCGAGTTTCTTTGACATTCGCTTGCTTTTACATATGTTTTTCTATGTTTTAGCAAGAATTTCATCATGCCAATGAGGAAAAGACAAGGAAAATATCTCGCTAACATAAAGACGAAGAAAATTCGCTCTAATATGATTACAGAATATCATAATATATGCGATTTTAGCGAAGTTAGAGAAGAGAGAGAGGGAGGGTTGCGTAGTAAGTAAATGTACCCGTCTTGCCTGAAGCACGCGTCGCACTGTCCCCAAGGCTGCGATCTTTGAGCAAAGGGATCTTAATTTAAGATGATAACATAGTTTTGGTTTATTAATACCCAAAAAGGAATATGAAATTCATCATAATCATGATTATTAACATTGTCTTTGTAAAGAGTACAACTTTGAATTTCACCTCTTGACATTCTCTTGCATTTAAGTTTGTTTATTAACCAGCCCGAGAAGAGTCTACTTGAGACTCAGAGGTCTGGAAAAACTAACACCTATTAATAATAATAATAAGTTTGTTTATCTTTGTTTCGGCAAGAATTTCATCATGCCAAAACGGAAAATACTAGGAAAACTTCTAGCTAACTTACAGAAGAAGAAAATTCGCTGTAATAAGCAGAGTTAGTGAAGGAGAGAGAGAGAGTTGCGTAGGAAGGAGTCCCCAGTCTTGCCTCAAGCAGTGCCCCAAGCTACGATATAGTATGAGCAAAGGGATCATCATTTATGATTAAATTATGATAAATAAAAGTTTTGGTTTATTAATACACAAAAAAGAAATAACATTCATAATAATCATTATTTATTAACGTTTATAAAAATACAAAGAAAAACTTTGAACGCCCGTATCTCAAAACTAGTAATTGACCTTCAAAATCTATCTTCTCACTTAGTTTTAAAGCTATAACATTGAGTTATATACCAAATTCCAGATATTATAGAACAATCAAATGAAGCCCTTTTTTCCAATTTTTGTTTAGTTTTTTTTTTCTTCTTTTTTTTTAATAAATTTTGTTTTCCTAATTTATAGGGTGTATTTTTTTACCATAATGAAAAATTCACATCTAGCAAAAAAAATGACTTAGAAAAAAAAACTCATTCGATTGGTCTACCTCAGATATATATGGGGTAGTAATCCCAGGTCTTAATATTAAATATCAAGGGAGGAGATAGAATTTGAAAAATGGTTATTTTCGGGATAAATCGCCCTGGTGTCACAAAACTGAAGGTCAGAAGCGAAAATCATATGCGGTTTGGAGATGTCCCAAGTCACCTTATTAAGTGGTATGAATATCAAAGTCCTGTCCTTAAAGATAGCATTAGCCGGCCGGCCCCCTTAAGAATCTCTTATGAGGAAAACCACTAACTCCAGGGCATTTCCTTTGTCTTTTGTGAGATCCTGAAGAAAGTTCCATTGGTGAAGCAAAATTCCCCATGATCTCACAACTTACTCAGACCTACCAGATCACACGCGCACACTGAGAGCACCCAGAGAAAGGTAACAAAAAGATATGAAAAAAAACGGGCAAACTAAATCATCATTAAAGAGATAGAGTAACCATGTCCACTCTTAAAGGCAGTAGGAAAGTAAACGATAGGTCACAGGATGCCCAGGGCATTGTGGGAGCTACCAATACCCCGTGACCAGGTACAGATGCCAATAGTCCCTGAATCACCCAAGTTTTTTTTATTAATTCTACCGGATTTCCACCTGGTACTAGCATATATCCTAATGTTAAGGCCAAAGGTTTGTTTCGTATATGAATGTTGAGACCGAAGGTTTGTTTTATATATGAACAATTTTTATTTCAACCAATATAATAATAATAATTAGTGTACAGTCAAATGTGTAGCCCATTCATGAATACCGGGAAAATTAAAATAACAACCTCAAGATTTAAAATATATTACATATGTTTACAGCACTATGACTTACATAGTGCAATACAGACTGTGTCATAGTTACATGCCTCTTAAGAGATGTAGAAAAGGCTTTAATCCTTTAATGAATGACAAGACTCCAAAATATCATATGAATAAGCAATTTTGATGTGTATTGTACCCTACAAACCTGATAACTTTTGTCATTAGTTATAACATACCTTTCATTTGAGGTGTACCTGACAAAAGAAAACATTTTAAAAAATACTCAACAATAAAATTCAAAATATTAAACAAAATTTACCCTGTTGTGAGAAATCAAAATTATCTGCAATTTTTTTTATCCTCTTGCAACTTATCCATGCAAATACTGACATGCAGTCCAGGTACACACAAATGCCCCAAATGAAACCAAATCTTTGAAACAATTGATATTGCTAAAGATTTTGCATTCATACAACCTGTCATACAAAAAATAAAAGAACCAATGAAAATACATAACTTAGAAAATCCCTCGTACAACAACCCATTCACACACCTACTTTCATAAACCTATTACCCATGCACATATTACAATACCTGAGTGTAGATGTAAACTAAATGTCAACATTTTTTCAAATAATCAAGTGCTTATAATCCCACTAAATTTGAAGTACTTTTTGCATGATAAATTATTAATGTCGTACATTCAAAGAATTGAGCATTTAATATTGTTCTGAAAATTAACCTTTTCACTTCACTTTCAAACTGGCTCTTTGCTAAACCTATTTGAGGTGTCTGACATGGAGCAAGGCAACATTCTATCTGGATTATGCCAACCGTTAAATGTTAAGTATAATCAATTCATTCCAAGGTCAAAATATTCTCAGTAATACACTTCAGTTACAAAACTGCATTGTAGAACTAAAATCAACATTTAAAGCTTCTCGCACTCTTGTAAAAAAAACTTTGCATGGCTCCCCCTACAAAAAATAAAATAATTTTCAACTATTATGTTTCCAGATACAACCTATTATCTTTTATTTGTGCCAACTTCCTGGGTTAGGAAGGGGTAAACAATACGTTGAATTGTTTTCATAAAATAGCTAAGCAGTAGTTTAAAAGGCAGGCATAATGCCACCTACAAGGGACATCCCAGCCTCATCTTTACATTAAAGGTGAATGCAGTCCAAGAGAAAAGCACTCTTAGTAATTTACATCAAAGGTGAATGCAGTCCATGAGAAAAGCACTCTCTTAGTAAAAGTAAGGTGAATGCAGTCCAAGAGAAAAGCGCTCTTTCAGTAAAAGTAGTTTCAATCCGTCGTCTAAAAACTATAAAAATATTACATTTGATGTTCACATTTGGATTATAAGTTTATTAACAACAGCACTGAATAGCTGTTTCAAAGGTACGTGGCTGATAATTGTGCTCTTCTACAAACATTGCCATCTGACTTTGGGTCACCATTAAGCTGGTTTTCAGTTCACATACCCATATGCACATGCACAGTTGTCCCTGAGCTTATACAAATATGAAAAATAGTATAGTACTTGAAATATTCCAGAGGGAGACTAAGCCACAGTATCTGTGGAGGTCTTCAACAATTTTTTTTTTTTTTTTTATCTTTTCTAGGCAAAATGACAATACTAATTGGGAACACTAATGACATGACTCTCAAGGGGAGAACTTATGGGTACAAGTAGCACAGACTGAAAACCCCACTTAGGAAATAAAAATAAATTTCTTTAGACTGCAAAAGAGACAGAAACTACTATTACACTACATCTATGGAAGGTTTCAGTAACACTTGTAAGCTTTCCTCCTGGCAAACAATGACAATGCTTTGGTGACTTTTCAAAGCATGTCTAGGAGGGAGAGCACTTCTGTCTAAAACACACAACACAGGGATGCAGATAAATAATTTGAGATAACCTGAACTAACTACAGGCCCTTACAAGGACACTGAGGAATGGTAGGCAAGCTCATCACTGGTCAAAATAAATAACCAGGCCTACAAAACACAAAAGGCACAGATCAACAGTAATAGAAAAAATGACAAGTGAAGGGTGAAATTTTTAGAAATTAATGAAAAACTTACGTTATTGCTATAATATAAGTAACGTGTAATAGATTAAAAAAAATAAATGGTCCAAAATGAAAAGATTCAATAAGGTTTAAAAAACTGGCCATTAACCAACAAGAATTAACTACTGCATCATGAAAGTGGAAAAGAAAACCACCCATTTCAAAGAGAAAAAGAAAATACTGAATGAACTGAGAAACACAAAGTCAAAAATCTTACTTCACAATAACACAAAGGTAGCAAATAAAAATGAAAAACCAATTTCCAGAGTAAGACAAATGGTGTGTTATAAGCCATCACCCAACACACACAATTACAAAACAAACACTACATTACTGGTATCTGGAAAAAAATCCAAAGCATAAAAAAATTACTGATGAATGATGACTGTAAAAAAATAAGGGCACTATGAAAAACTTAAAAATACCACTCCATGAAAGATCAAGAATGTTGAAAAACAACAAACTTATGTTGTACCATCACAGGGCTGAGCATGCTCAAAAAGCTTCTCAATCTTGTGTAAAATGAATCCAGTGATTGGGATTTCCCATTTGTGGAAATGTGCCAATACTGTAAGACATTAATGGATAGTCATGAAACTAACAAAATTTATATCGCCAAGCTCATGAACAAAAAGAATATTTCTAAAAAATAATTTTATCCTGATGCAAATAAGCAACAAAATTGTGTACTACTGTCACCAACACACAGCATAGTGGTTCTACAATCATGACATGAAACCAAAACTATGACACAACCTTAAAACTACTTCAGATGGATATTTGACTACAAACTGAATCTGGAATTATGAATAACCTCACCAATGAATATCGAAATGCAATTTCTGTCCACCATGCAGCTTCCTCCAGAAAGGGTTAGTTTTCAGTACTCTTCAACAATATGAGGAGGACATTGCTAGCTTATCATTTCTTTTGAAACTAGGACAAGCTAAGACTTGTAGATTCCTATATATTTGAAACACTACATTATTATAGCAGCTGGAGCTGCTATCTTAGTAAATACCTGAGGTAAGAAGCTAAAATGTTGAAGATATAGACAAATTTCTTAAAAATAGAAATTGGCATCTTTCCCTCACCTGTGTTCGCTTGAATAGCTTTACAGTTCACTGAACTATTAGCTCATAAGATGTAATACCTTCACTAACCCGACATCACTAGGACCTCAGGAGTCTTAAGTGAAAATCAAAGATATAGAATGACTGCTGCTAAAACACCTTATCATCACGTAAAATATGTACCACATATAAGAATGAAACTTTTGATGCCAAGTGTTTCCCCCAAAATACTATTACTTTGTTGTAAAAACCATGCTCACAAAAAAGAAACTTTACAAATGTTCTATAATGATGAATAAAGAAGAAATAGGCATTCTCTTGACACTGGATAAACCCCATCAAAGAAATGCTTCAACTGGCACACTCATCAAAGTGATAGTTAATAAAGGCTTTCACACAAAATACTATGATATAGTATACAAAATTATGTATTTTAAAATTTTTAGCAATGTGGAAGAAATACACATTTTATTACCAACTCTTGAACTACACAAAACTGCTGTGGTTCACACATTATCATAGTTTAACTTGATATAATTTGACCTTTTAAGATATAAAATACTATATAGTATAACAGGTCACATATGCATTTCAAATTCACAGAAAAAAAATATAATGATGAACAATAAACACTAAGTACCCCCTCACAAATCATTCAGTTAAAACTTAATTACGTGAGTTCACTTTCAACAGATCAGATTACACAGCCATACAATAAGGGATACTTTTAAAAATTTTCACAGGGAGAGGTAACAAGCAGCTTAAAATGGCAAATACCAGATAGGTACAACTCTTTTTAAAGTTGCAGTCATTTTTACCATTCATCACATCAACTGACAACTCCATTCCATTGAGAACATTTACATTTAAGCAGCTACTAATTGTATACATCCTAACATGAAAACTGTATTGTAAAAAAATAACAACTTGTTAGAAAACTCCAAATTCCGCCATTACAGATAAATGATACAAAAGTGCTATTTTCTCATATTTATAATTAACCATGTTCACTACATTCAGCAGGTTACATGTCATAACACAAGCGGTTTATATGTTGGTAATGAAGTACATATTTGTTCAATACCAAGAATGTGAATTTTCTTTTTTATGATTTTTAAGTGCATATCAATGATAGATTCTGTTTTACTTTTAATCATCAGTTTCACTCCTTTTTTCCTCTCCCCATCCACTCCCAATCAAGAATATGCACAGCTATTTGCGATAAAAATAAATGTCTGGAAAATGGTTTTGCAAATAATACTGTAGCATATTTAAAGCATCTAATAAAGAAAACATTACAAATAGTTGTGTATAATTAAACTCTTAATAGTTCAGAGTGCAATGTTCTATATATTGTATTAAATTTATACTTTTTCAGTTTATTTTCATCACTATATTTTTACTACTCTTATTTTCATGTGCAAATTTTTTGCAGCCTACCACAGTACTGTATACTGTATTTTAATAACCTATATTAATAATTACTTTGATGTGTGAATTGTAGCCTAACGTACTGAGTGCAGTCTAGCATTTTGCAGTGCAGATTGGATATCCCCTGAACATAAGCTCACTTCGTAATTTTCATACAAACGATGCATCAACTGGGCTTCAAGAAGAGATTATATGAACATGCCAGAAAACAAATCCAGTGCAACCATGGCCAGTGAAATTCAAAGTGGAGCTATTTTAGTGAATGGACTCTTGTAGGAATGACATTGATTATGGGTCTTCACCCACCTATACCCTATGGTGCCAAAAGGTTGAATCCAAACACCAAAGGGTAATTTGTTGGCAGGATGGGGCTCCTCCTTAAAGTAAAGAGATTACAACTGCCTTTTATCTACTGCTTTGTTCACTATAAACAACTATTCAACTCTGGATATCCCACCATAACTATTCATATTGGCACTACTACACGTTCATGTACATAATAGGTTTGTAATTTGTATGAAAGGATACAATTAGGCAAGCCTAAAAATTCTTGTATACTTGTTTTACACACTCATTTCTCTCATGCCATCATTTAATAATTAAGGAAGAGCTAAAGAATATAATATTGAGAGAGAGAGAGAGAGAGAGAGAGAGAGAGAGAGAGAGAGAGAGAGAGAGAGAGAGAGAGAGAGAGAGAGAGAATGTACCTGAAACTTGCACAAAAACATACATTTTCAGATTCATGCTACATACAATGGTAGAAGAGTGGCTGAATAAAAACTCAATGATGATTAGTGTAAAAGAGGATGCAAAATACCATCTGAAACTGGAAAAAATAAAAAGGCCTCATTAACCCAAAGGCTTCGGTATGATTTTCATCCAAATGATGACTCTTAAATAGACTAACTTATTTCTAATATCACAAATTTTGAACCCCCAACTGGACAGGGGGGAAATTGCAAAATTTTCCTGCTAACTCCCTAACAATTCTGTACAAATGAAGTCACGAAACCTTCTCTCCCTACAATCAAGCCTGTGACGAAATTTACAAGTAAAGTTCTTGGGGTCACATCACACATCTTGAGTCTTTCACTTCCATAAAAACTTGATGACAGTTACTCCTGAGCTAGAACAAACTATTTATAACCTTCTTAGCTCAACTGTTGTACATAAATACTCCGTAGTTTTGCACATAAGGCATACTTCGATATGAAAGTATGTTCTTAGCCTCATAAAATTCCTTGATTGTGGGATACAAACCATGTGTTCAACACAGTACAGCATATGTTAATGACTAATGAATATTAGCAAGACTTAACAAATGTGTGCACTTGGCACGGTGTATCTTGTACTTCAGTGATTTTAGCCGTTAAGGCTTTAACTTAATTTCTACACTACGTAAAAGACCTACATAAAATATCACTTGATGAATGCCACGTCCAAGTGTGTGACCTGTACACTGGCCAAACTGGAGCACTACCATAATAATGGGCTACTTTCATGGGGCAAAGCAATTCTGTCAAAGTTCTATCGAAGGTGAAATCTATCATGGGGTAATCCCAACTTTTACAAAAGAAAGATGAACAGGAGTAATAGTGGTAGCAGCAACTATATATTACTGTATTACTATCAATAAGTTATAATCACTACCCACAAATATGATGGACTACAAAAGGAACATGAACTACTAACAAAATTACATAATCTACAATTTTTTAAATCAACTTTGATATGCGATCAGAATTACCTATCTATTATCTGCACAAATGAAATTAATTTGCATAGAACATTAACAAAATCAGCGATGCCCTAAAGAGTTTACCCGTAATAGTGAAACACTTCCTGCACTGCATTCATCTGATATCCATAAGCAACACTTCAAACTTCCTCTCCACTCCACTGGATACATTAACAATAATGGATGATTATGTAAGATGAACATTGCTTTTATAAATGGATACACCATTGTTTGACAAAAACTGTTCCATTGTATCTTCAGATGCACTTACATATCCATTGTTTCATACAAGTCTCTACAGTAGGTATTCTTACTACTACTGCAGTGGTGTTTCAAAATAGAAAATAAATTCTACTGATCTAAAACAAAACAATTGGTTTTTGAAAACTAGTAGGTATTTCAAAATACCACACCAACAAAAATTTCTATGTATCCAAACAGCTACTTCCAACTGTGAAACAGGGAGACAACCCTCATGGCTCCCCAACATCATCATAAAACTTGTTATCCAAATTCGAAAGCTCCGGTGATCTAGTAGTATAAGAGCTAAGGCAAGGAGCTCTGCCCAGGATAAACACATATTTATATATATGTACGATACAAAAAATATTCTTTAGGCCATGCTGCATCCAAAGCAAATATATGTGCATGCATATTTCTATGTAATGGTATATATTCATATAAATACAGTGGACTCCATTGTAACTCATACCTCCTAAACTTTAGCCAACTATAGTGAAACAAATGGCTTCGTGTTCTAAAGATACCAATATAAAGCAATGCTTCAATTAAAATGATGCCTTACAAGGAGTATATATTGCAACTACTGTACCATTAAAACTAACCCTTAAGTAATCTAGTACAGTTTTACAATACAAAACTGGACTTTTTAAATGATAAAAGAATTGTATGTATAGAAGTAATAAAGGCATCCATTGCTCCTTCAACCTGATGCTTCCCTCCAATTTTTTTTATATCATGATTACACAAAAATAAATAAGGATGAAGGGCTTCTCATTGTCATTATATATAGGACATGTCTTTTAGCTCTCTACATAATGCCATCAGTCACAATCCAAAATGGAACAAAAGGAACTAATAAACTAAAAGGTCAACACCAGGATTTACATTCACTAAGTGGCTGATATAGATCAAACATCAGATGAATTACAGTATTCATAATACTATTTTAATAGTTGATCTACATCCTGAGGGCTTTTAACAATGAGGTCTAACTTCATGTATTGTCGTGGGCAATGCTGCAAAGTTCGCTTACTGCTACTCTCAGCTTTTAATCATCAATCAGTAATCTTCAAAATACAGTACACTGAAGTAGCTACACAACTTTGTAACTTCAACATGAATGACACCATCAAGACAAGAAGAATGCAAGCCTCAAATCATGAGTTATGAGATCCATGGATATCTTACTAAACAAAACATGAATAACTTAATTTCTCTAACTTAACTGTGTCATTTCATGCTTTGTAACCTACTCAACACTAGATAAATTTCAGACATAATATGCTTTGTAAAAAGTAACCTCTAGTGTCTAATATTAATATTCCATGAAACTAAAGAGAATAAGACTTCACAAGATAATGTGCTACTACAACTTTTGTGCACTAGGAAAAAGTTTCTCACCAAAAGTGGTGAATGGATTAATAAAATTATGTAACCAAGTGTTTTCTTCCACGGATTTTGTTGATCAGGTTGCAAATTTTTAAGGCTGGGCCTAGTTTCAGGCCCATATACTTCATCATCATTTCAGAATTCAGTAAGAGAAGAGCTTTTCCATCGATTTCCTGAAATAAAAATGTAAAAAATATCAACCCCAACAAAAATTACTTGGTTTTCAAGCGTAAATTTTTTTTTGGCTAACTGGTACAGTCAGTATGACAAATTTTTTATTCATTTATATGTATTTTTCATAGCCAACAAATCTAAAGTCTTAACATTAGGATAAATCTTCTGGTGCCAGATGGAAACCGGTTAAAATAGAAAATTGTATATGTAAGGAATCTGTGGCATTTGGCATTTAATATGTAGCTGGGGTGGGAGCGAGTCAGAGACCATGCTTGAACCTAGTGAGTATTTAGGCTTTCTTCAACTGCCTTGGAGAATAGAAACTTGGTAATCCAAGCACACCGAGTTACTATGGTCCTCTTTGCGATACTTTGATTTTATGATTATGACAAGCAGTAATACATATTAAGCAAAACTCTTTTCAGAATATACTGAATTTAAATTTTTTCTCTGAGAGTAATATATTATGTGATACTCTCTCATGAATGCTGAGCATCCAAGTAGCAGCAGCACTCCTCATCTTCCAGTCTTCCAAGTAATCGCTAATGCATACAACAGGTTCTCTATAGTGTTTTGTGTTACTACTAATTATTTGGATACCCTCCTGCATTATGATGTCTTCTCTATAGTATTTTGTGTTTCTACTATTTATTTGGACACACTCCTGCATTTACAATGTCTTTTTAGGCATCTACCAAGTGTACAAAATGCCTAACTGTGTTTCCTACTACTGGTGAGAAGAGGAGTAGGACGTCAGTTATTCTTGAGGAGAAACTTCAGACAATTAACAAGCATAAAGGTAGCATGCCCACACTGATCATCACATGGAACTTAGACTTCTGCAATCAACAATAAAGACCACCTTGAAGGGCAAGAATAAATTAGTAATGTTGTGAAATCTTTGACATCAGAAAATCCACTGTCATCACAAAGAAAAGAGTTGGACACATCAATGAACAAACAACTTGTAACATGAATGGAAGACCAGCACTGATGATAAAGGCAACAAGTCCTTTTAAAACCTACAAATTATACTGATAACTTAACATGCACACAGCAGCTTACAGCAAGTCATGGGTGGTTCCAACACTTCAAATGGTATCAGAATTTTCATAACGTGAAAGTCAGCAGTGAAGCAGAAAGAGTCTATCATGAAGGAGCTGAACTGTGAGCTAAAGTAAGTGTCCTAAACCTTTTTAACAATAGAACGAAGCGATCATTTTGACCAATTTCACTTTCAAATGTATTAATTTTCTGCAATTTTTTCACCGACAAACATGACTCTCCTAGGCTTTTTCTAATTCACCATGATTTATATTGATCTAAAAGGAAAATGAAATTAGCTGTTTGTTCTACAAGATATGGCCTTCTATACCTTCAATGGTCATTTTAGCTGCTGGTCTATGTGTGGAATTATGTTGGTTATCATGATGTGGCAATATATGCACACACATTTCATGACTCATTATCAAGTGTATTGTAGTAATCAGTCATTTAGTTGCTGCACATGATTACTGTACTAATGGATTTTTATGAAAAAAATCTGTTCAAAAAATTTTTTGACATGAATCTTTTTTTCCCAATTATGAGAAAAATATATTGACCATTAACTATAAAACAAGACATGATGATCACAAAATTCCCATACATACTTAAAGTTCGACAGATCTAAACTGGGAGATTGTTTTTGACCTTAGGTAAGAACCCTGTTGCCTGATCCACCAATATCCAGTTTTGAATACAGTGGTGCACCGAGATAACCGACCATGGTATATTGTACAGTCAAACCTTGGTTTTCATACTCCTCTCATTTCGTACGTTTCGGTTTTGGTAGATTTTTTTCTACAAAATTTAGTCTTGGTTTTCATACGTTTCCTTGGTTTTAATACACTTGGAAACACTCCATCCAGGGCCCAGCACATGACTGGGCCCTGTATCAAGCACCCAAACAAAGCATCCCATCTTCTGTCATGACCTATGCTGCTTTGTGTTCGTTGTTTTTGTGCTTTTTCATTTGAGTGCAACTGCTAAATAAGCCATCATTGGGCCAAAGAATGTTCCAAGTGCTAACCTCTCTGTAAAAAAGAAGAGAAACATTACAGAATTTAAGAAAGAACTCGTAACAAAGTGTTTGAGGATGTTGCACGCCGATCTCAGTGAGAAAATGCCTACAACAAGCGCTGCTGTTAGTGAATTTAAGGCCAGCAGAGGCTGGTTTGAAAAATTTAGAAAACGAATGGGCATAAATAATGGCCCTACTTCAAGGATTAAGGACATGTTTGCAAAGTGGAATGCTGTAAGAAATTTTGTGGAGAATTATCATCCCAAGTTGTAATCCATGTCTCTAACATGTTTAATGTCAATGTCATAGTATTTAATTTTGGGCAAATTTTAAAGAAACACCAGAAACAAATGTCTCTGGACAGTTTTGTTGGGCAACAGGGGTCCAGGAACTCTCAACCTGGTCATAGTGCTAGTAAAAAACAAAGAGAAGTAACCTCAGATAGTGCTAGTAAAAAACAAAGAAGTAACCCCAGATAGGTCCTTGATGCCTTAAGTCCTTCTGGAGGGAGATTCCCCTTCCAAACAATAACCTCTCTTCTTCCCTCTCCCCTCCTCTCCATCTTCCCATATGCTAACAAGTGTTTTCCATAAAGGTAAGAGTGATGTTAAATGTTCATTTATTCATTTCATTAGTCATTTATATTTATTTCTCATTGTTTTCTGTGTGTAAAACTGTTTATTCCCTATAAAATATATCTTTTTTTAATATTTTTGGGGGTCAGGAACACATTAATTGTATTTACATTATTCCTTATGGGAATTATTGTTTGAATCATTATTTCGGTTTTCATACGTTTCTGTTTTCGTGGGAGGTTCTGCAAAGGATTATGTACGAAAACTGAGGTTCCACTTACTTCTAGGTATAAAGGTGCAAAATGGAAATATCAATTTGAGGGTTTTGCCTTTGGATCTTGCACCGAATAAGTAATATGACAATTTGTCCAAAATTACATTTTTCCTAACTATACAAACCTGAGGTCCTTTTACAATAGGAAGGTACTAGCGGCAGCTGGATAGGTCGTAAGCTTTCGAACAAGGGGTTCGGTAGTTAACTGCTTGTCCGACAGGCGCGCGCGCGCGACTGGGAGGTAAACAATCACTTTTGCTTTTGGCCCAAGCAAAAACTGCAGAGTGAGGGGTGGCATGAGGTGGGACTATGTGTAAAAGGACCTCAGGTTTGTATAGTTAGGAAAAATGCAATTTTGGACAAATTGTCATTTGTTCCGACACGGCATACAAACCTTCGGTCCTTTTACAATAGGAAGACTCACTTCTTGGTGGGAGGAATCTGAGTCTTTTGTGAACAGACTGGTGTTCGCCCAACCTTGGAATGCCTCCCTGGTCGTAAGAGCGAGGGAGGGATCCAAGCCTCTGTCCGATTGATCGGGGTGTGCACCGCAGGATCAATGGTCAG
The DNA here is from genome assembly GCF_015104395.2 of Macrobrachium nipponense. Classification (NCBI taxonomy): domain Eukaryota; kingdom Metazoa; phylum Arthropoda; class Malacostraca; order Decapoda; family Palaemonidae; genus Macrobrachium; species Macrobrachium nipponense. The sequence continues at coordinate 65,139,912 of NC_087212.1, read as the reverse complement.
ACCTCTGGACCAAGTACTAAGAGAGAGGCAAGCGTATCTCTTCGTACCAGCAAACAAGAACAAGTTCCTATTTGCAAGAGGCAACATAAAGTTATGGTTTGTCTCTTGTTGGCATCCACTTCCCCCCCCTTGTAGGAGGAAGTGGTGGATATTCGCTCCCATCCCTAGTGAAAGGGATAGGATGGGGCTCTGTCGAGTAGCTCACCGGCATCTCGTCCTTATCCAGCAAGGTGATGACCGTATCCCTCTACCCACAGGTAGAGGGGGAGAAAAAGATAGGAAGAGAAGCCAGTCACTCTCTCATTCACTTATCTATTCTTACAGTCACACCAGGACTCGATGCTGTTCAGCCTGCTAGGGTCTGGGTTAGCTACACAACGTGTTGAGCAGCCACCACGGGTCCCAAGGAAAACGATCCAAGGACCTGTGGGCAATATCCAAAAGGTAGAAGGAGGTGCCAGTGGTCTGGTTGTACCAGACCCCTGCCTTCAGTACCTGCGCCACGGAGAAGTTCTTGTGTAACTCGAGGGAGTGTACTTCTAGGTCATCTTGGTGCTGACGAAGTCTTCAACACTCAGCCTGGGATGTCGAGTTTCTTCAGAAAGCGCGGTCGCGCTTTCACAGGACAAAGCAGCATCTCCTTCGCATCGAAGGCGGTGAAGTCCATTAGGGAGGGGATTGTGAAGGACTCTAACCGATCGTCAGGAACCGAAGGGTTCAGAGTCTTCGCTACGAATTCGGTACGAAATCGAGCGTCACGAATCCCCATCCCCTGGATGCTTGACTTCGCAGGAAAAGTCATGCAATTACCTCAGAGGAAAAGAAGGGAATGGTCGTATGACCTATCCCTCTTCTCGACTTCGGTGATGTCCTGTACCCATACTGGTCTAACCGTCTGCAGCGAAGTTGTTCTTCTCGGTAGTGGATAGGACACCGACACTCAATGGTGGGTGTCGATGGTATGGGTACTGTGACAAGCCGTTAGGACGAAGAAAAGACTGTTATGGAACAACCGAACTAAGTCCACAGCGAAGTTCGTAACAGCTCTGACAGCTGCCGACTGACTGCGTTCGGTAGGAGGCAAGTTGTCCAAGCACCCGAGCAAGTCACGTGACCTTCGCCTTAAAAGGGTTATGCCAAGAGACTAAACAAATAATTTGTTCGTCACCGATGCCAGAAGGCAAGGTGATGACTCTCTTAAGGCATGTGCCCAACAGGCGAAAGTCAATTGCCTTCTAGAGACCGAGGTCCCTGATGGCAAGATATCTCATAGTATAGTTGATTCTCGGCTAAGGAGAAACAACACTATGTGTCGTTGAAGACGAAGGTGTACAGAAAATGCAACCTACGTCTTCACAGCTGAACCGAGAGAAGGATTCTCAAGATTCTGAACCTGTGCTACAAACACTGAGAACGCTAACCGCTATTCATTGCTGTCCGGTGAGGATCGTAGTTGCAATGAAAGCGGAGCGCTTTTCAGTAATGAAGACACAGGGGAATACTGCCTGAAGACCTGCTTCTCATGGGCTGAACATTTGGAAGTAGAGCTGTCAGGTCGAAGAGTAGGCGATGTCTTCTGACACATCTGTTAATTCGGGGCGAACAATGAATAATTGCACACCTACGAATACGAGATATTTTGAAGACAAACTCAGATGTCTGCAAAAATCATTCGCATTATCGCGGTGCGATGCAGCGGGTGACTAGTACAGACTTCTGTTACCGTGCGGTAAAAAGAAAGATGAGAGTCCAAGAGATATCTCTGTTGAAAATTCTCGCAATGTCGAAGGCGATGAAATCGAGCGTCACAGCAGTAGATGGTCCTTCATTATTGCGAGAATCCCCGTTAATCAGAGACCTAAGTCCATGATTGTTGGGCAGAGATACGGTTCGGTAGTCAATCAAACCAGGGGAGAGAGAGACGTAACTGACCGTGCATCTCCGAGACCTAGCTGATACTGAGCCGCTATCAGGCAGTTCAATACGCAGTAGCTCTCGGTGACTCGTCATCCTGAGTTGCCAGGTAATCCATTATTCCACGAAGGAATGCGTTCGGCTAGAACCATCGAGCATAAAGAATACGCTCGAGCAATTATATTTAAACGAAACGGATTTCGGTAAATACAAAAGCTGATTTGGTGTTGTCATGACAATACCAAGTATCTAAAATCGAAACTGATAACTGCTGGGAGGTTGCAGGCAACCCCGAGTTGCAGTTCAATTAAGATACAATTCGTCTCGGTCACAAACCGTAGAGTTAACTACGGTATGCGCCTACACCCCCCGGACAATTCAACTGTTAAAAGAATCATGTCGCGAGGGTAATATACGTAGTATATTTGTAGGTTCTGTACAACGACCTCCATCCTAAATTCTTTTCCCCTCGAGGAATGAGAATAAGGATTGGAGATCGACCGCCTTCGTTCTCTAGTCAAGAGAGTGAAGGAGAAGTCTTTCCCAAAGGAAAGCTTCAATGGTGAACAGAATACCGAAGACGATAGTTCAAGCCAAACTGGAAGTTCCCGTCCGTTCTTCTCTATTCCAGGTTAATCGCCTACTGTGAGATACTCTTCTTTCAGCAGCAGTCTTCTTCCAAATGCTAGAAATTACAGGAATTCGAGCATAAGCGAGGTTCCCGATTATCGTGTAACAATTATCGGGGATTCTCGCTCACTTTGGACCGTGGTCTCGCCTAAGTGTTTGGAGATCGTAAAAAACTCGAACACTCTGAGTGCGCTAGAAATTCCGTAGAATTCTAAGCACTCTGCGAAACCCCCACCGAATTCGTCAAACGATATCGGCTGGTGGTCCTCTCGATTCCCGTAGAAATCGAGAAAGGGGCAGGATCCCTCCTCAACGACCGGGGCTTACGTCAGGTAGGACCCGAAGGTCCCCCCGGTAGCGCAGCCCCTAACGTGGGATCTTACAGAGAAATCTCTGTAGGATCCCTCCCCTTTCCCTCGTAGCCGTAAGGAGCGAGGGAATGGGGGAGGAATTGGATACTGGCTCGCCTTCCCAGCGGAACTAGCAGTTGGAGAAGAAAAGGAGCAGCCATCGCCTTACGGCGATGGCCTCTCAGAGCCTGGGAAAACGTATCGTCAGGAGAAAACGTTTTCCCGAGGAGGGTTACGAACTCTCACTGTAGGTAAGGGTCTGCCGCCACTGTGAACGTCGTCTGGGTGGGGCTGATCGACACCTGACAGGAGAGAGCCGATACCGTCCTCCGACTCATTCCAGTCCTCGTCGAGGTCGAAACCTCAGGAGGACCGAAGGGGTATTCAAATACGGTGTCCGAAGACACGTAGAAACGCCTCTGTCGCAGTAGAGGAGGTGAAGTAGCTTGTTCGACCGGCCAGAACTGAGAGAGCCTTCTTGTCCGGAGACGAGAGACTACCTGGTTCAACACAGTCGGCAAGCTCCGATCGCGGCAGACCCACCGTCGATTTGGGTTCCCTCTCGGGCCCCAAAACGACTCGAGCCGAGACGTGGCTCTGCTGGTGGGAGCGGCGATCCTTCCCCGAGGTCGTTGTGCTGACGAATCAGCGCCATAACCTCGGCAAAGTTCCTCTGGATCTCGGAAGTCACAGCATCTTGCAGAGTGGGACCGTTAAGCCCTTCGAACAAGAGCATATTCCGAGAACCTTCCTCCTAAGAAGGGGGAACAGCGACAGCCCTCTCGGTCTTCTCCATCCACTTGCGCATACGTCCTGGCCGGTCCAAGAACCGTGCCTGGCACGTAGGGCGTCGTGGTGGGATCATGAGGGGCGCACCCCTCACGATCACTCCTCAATACCTCGCTCCTCCCGGTGTAACCCGAGGAGGTTGAAGGTACGGGAGAGGCAGACCTGACGCTCCCTCCTCGCTCGCTGGCAGAACCAGCAGGCTTGGAGGGCTGCAGGCGATCGTCAACCCGCGGTGGCGATCGAGCTGCAGGCCTGGTCGAACCGTCTCGCTGTGGAGAACGGCTGGACTGAGCACAGCGGCCCCGATCTCGAGTGTCAGAAGAGCTGGTGCTGGTTGCCGTACCCGATCGCTCTCTGTGAGAGCGACGGTCAGGCGACCTGCAGGCTCCACTGTCACAGTGAGACCGGTGCTTGTCCTCACGGCACGTCACGTCGCTGGTTCCAGCCGTGGCTGGCACCGGCGAACGGGAGGACCTCTTCCCAGCCTCAGCCCGTGGCCGGTCGTGGACCGTCACGTCCCCGGGTAGCCAGCTGGTCGCCGCGAGAGCGAGAGCTGGTCTGGTGAGAGTCGCGTGAGCGGCTGTCACCAGTCTTCCGCCCCGTGCCGTGAACCTGACGCTGAGCGGACTCAAGAGGTCTGGTTCCTGGCTGCACGGTCGCTGGTAGGCGACCGTACACTCGGTACCTCCCGCGAACGAGAGGCCGAGACGGACCCTGATGCAGTGGCAGAACCACTGACACCAGGCGAGGAAGTACCGGTCTCTTCTTCCTTGCGGAAGAAGAGACGGGCCCCGCTCCCGAAGGAGCAGGAGGACCAGCGGAAGGAACCCTCCCGTCCCACCGAGGTGAGACGGGTCCCGAGAAGCTCCCGAGGGAGACTTCTTAGGAGGGAGGAGGCAACCTTCTTCTTCCTCGGCTGTGAAGCCTTAGAAGTCGAAGGGGAAGAGGCGGCAGCCGACGACGATGAAGAAGATGAAGACGACGACGACGACACCTTCCTCCTCTTCTTCGTCAGCTTCCTCAGGACAGACGTAAGATCTGCTATCCAGGGCGGAGCCGGGGCTGCTGTAGCCGAAGCCACAGGGCCCGGACGCACCTGTACAGACAGACCAAAGTCTGGGGTAGTACCACCACGAACAGGGACGACGTCAGCAGGTATGGGCATCTCAGGAACAGCAGGCACAGCCAGCACAGCATCAGTAGGGACAGCCAGCGCAGCAACGGCAGGGACAGCCAGCGCAGCAACTGGAGGGACAGCCAGCGCAGCAACTGCATGGACAGTCAGCCCAGAATCGGCAGGTACGGCAGGCAGCACCGGAAACACAGGAAGTGGAGCAGCAGCCAGCAACATCCTGGTACCGGCGGCAGGTCCAGGGGCGAGCTCTAGGGCAGCGGAAGTGTGGTCGCGGCAGCGCGGCAACCACGAGCGGCGGCGGCACGCCCCCCTCTCGGTACGGCGAACGGCACTTCACAGCGGCTGTAGGCAAGACTGTTACCACGTGAGGCGAGTACACCAGGTGAGGAGGGACGTCGTCACCTGGAGCGTGGTCACCACTCCATGGGTGACCGCAGTAGGCCCAGACATAGAACCGCAGCCCCTGGACACTAGCACGCCCTGCAAATGGAAGGACGCCCATACCTCACCAAGGTCCACCCTCGTGGCAGTAGCACCTGCGGAAATAACAGTAGTAGCGATTAGTGGGGGGGAAGTCCCCTCGCGCGGGGGGGTGAGCCCTCTCCGAACGAGTGGAAGACCCCGAATACAAATGTACATCGGGCACCGAGCGCCCTCCCCCGCGCTCGACGGGTCGGGCGAGGAGAAGAACGCAGATAACCCCCCCCCCCCCCCCCCCAAGGGGAAAGGGCCATTCTGTGGGAGCTGAGCGGGGGGGGGGGGGGTGGTCTCGTTCCCCACCCCCCGCACAGCACCCATGTACCCAATAATAATAATAAGAGCCCGAGAGCAATCATGCCCTCGGCCCGAATGCAAGGGCATAAGGATCAATTCCCTGACTGAGCGGAACTTGAACCAAATAATATTGATGCAATCAATAATAAAAGGAATAAAATGAAAAAGAATCTTGCATTACGATTCACTTCACAATGAATAAGGGCTCGGATCGAGCGCATTTGCGCCCTCGGTACCGAGCGCAAGGGTAAAAGGATCCATTCCCGATTATGAATGGAAACCTTGATCCATAATGAATTGATGCAATCAAAATATATATGAAAATGAAAAAGAATACTGCGCTTGCGATTTCACTTCATACAAATAAAAAGGGGAAGGATCAATTCCCGGGAAATAGCGGAAACATTGATCCAAGTAAACAATGCAATCTCAATAAAATATGAAAATGAAAAAGAACTGCACTTGCGATTTCACTTCATTCAAATAAAAAGGGGAAAGGATCAATTTCCGGGTAAGCTCGGAAACTGATCCAAAATGAGTATTGCTACAATCAAAATAATATATATGAAAATGAAAAAGAATACTGTACTTGCGATTCCACTTCCATACAGAATAAGTTTTCGTGCCGAGCGCATTCGCTCGGCAACGAGCATACAGGTCAAAAAAAAATATAAATGAAAAGAGCACTTACTTACGATTTTCATCTACACATTTCCAACCAAAATATATGCTCGGAGCGAGCGCTCTCCCGCCCTCGGCACCGAGCATACACAATACGAGGATCATTTCTGGGAAAATGAATTCCCGCACTTACGCCCTTCAGTCCCGGCACTCGGGTAATCGGAGGGCGTGGTGAAACCAAGATCCTTTAATTCACAATTGAATTCAATGGAAACAAATATGAAATGATTGTACTTACAATTCAGTTTCACTAGATAAATAGAAAAAGAAAAACACAACCATGCGAAAGCAACGACGATGAAGCGGGCAGAGAGCGATGATACACGTCCACACGCCAGCAGGCCGAAAGCAAAAGTGGTTTGTTTACCTCCCAGTCGCACGCGCGCGCCTGTCGGACAAGCAGTTAACTACCGAACCCCTTGTTCGAAAGCTTACGACCTATCCAGCTGCCGCTAGTACCTTCCTATTGTAAAAGGACCGAAGGTTTGTATGCCGTGTCGGAACAAATTCACTAGTATTAGTAATGTACAGTGGAACCTTGACATACGATTGCCCTAATATACGAATGTTTTGAGATACAACAGAAAATTTGCGAAAATATATGCTTTGATATACAACGAAATATTTGAGATACGATTTTGCGATGAGTGATAGCTGTATAGGTGACCGATAGATGGAGTTCGGTCTGTTTGTTTGTTGGTGCTGCATCGTTAACATGTCGTTGTGTAGTTCGTTGTACTATTTGTGCCTATTTTTCATGCTATTTTGTCTATTTTATTACTAACCATGGGTCTCAAAGCTAAAGACAAAGCAGGTGATAAGAAAAAACCCAAGAAAATGATCTCGATGGAAGCAAAACATGAAATTATAGCAAAGCATGAACGTGGCGTTCGTATCGTCAATTTAGCAAACGAGTATGAGGGAATTTTGGAAAGATCATTACAACATTGTGATCTGTCTTAGGCTTATAGACACTGCCTGGCAAGGTGTTACTAAAAGGACATTAAATTCAGCTTGGAGAGAACTATGGCCTGATGTGCTTTTAGAGCGAGACTTTGGGGGATTTGAACCTGTTGAGGAGGGGATCGTATCCATCAGTCGATCCATGGGCCTGGAGGTAGACAAGGCAGATGTTAACGATCTCGTCAACGAGCATGCTGAAGAACTCACGACGGAGGAGCTGAAGGAGTTACAGACGATTTCCCACTCGGAGATAATGATGGAACTCAGCAGTGAGGAGGATGTCGAACCAGAGGAGGAACTAACTTCATGTGAAATTCGTGATATCCTTGGCAAGTAGCAGGAAGTGTCTGATTTTGTTGAAAAAAGACACCCAGAGAAATTGTCTACAGGGAGAGCGAGTGCCTTATTTAATGATACGTGTCTCACATTCTTTCGTAACATTTTAAAAAGGAGGCAGAAACAGACCTCTCTTGATCATTACTTTATGAAGGTCTCACACTGTGAAAGTCAAGAAGAAAGTGAGGCCAAAAGGCCCAGACCTGAAAGTGATGAAAGTCAGGAAAGTGAGGCCAAAAAGGCCAGACATGAAGGTGATGATGAGTAAGTGTTTATGTAATTAAAAAAAATAAATAAATAAAAATTAGTTTAGCAATGTTATTTCATTTGTGTTTATTACGTAGTTATTAGTGTACATATGTAAATAAAAAAGAGAACAAATCGTTCCCTGCCACCCCTCCCTACCTCCTCCTCCTGCTGGCCTCACATCATTTTTTGTTGTGGTAAGTAAAATTCCTTTTTTTTTTTTTTTTATTGATTTTATTAACATTTATTATCATTTATCATATTACAGTACTATGTTATTTTATTATTATGTGTGTTATTACTCGTTTATTTGTGTATAAATTGTGTATATTATACGTATATGTAATTTAGCTGTTTTGGTGTAGTTTCAGAGCGTAGAATGGATTAATACATATTACATTATTTTAAATAGGAAAAAATACTTTGAGATACAACTGTTTTGATATACGACGATGGTAACGAAACAAATTAAATTCGTATGTCAAGGTTCCACTGTATTATAAAACATAACAAATATGCATCTTTTCCGTGGCTCTTTTAGAAAGTTATACTTTACTTCACTGTATCACCCTAATAGCATCATTTGTATTACAAAATTTAAACATGGTGATCAATATTTTGGTTTGGAAATCAGCTGAGGGTGATTACGAGGTATGTTTATTTCACCATATTTAACTCAATTCACAGCTATTTTCTTTTTCTTGCTTTTAGTGAGTGTAAATGAATCTCTAGATAGTACTCTATTTATATAAGACAAGGCTATATTTTGTTACACAAAGTCTCGTTGTGTACTAAATTTAGTTTTTTTTCAGTTCGATATTTTCTTTTAATTTCATCATGTGAGCTTTATGCATTTATCCTTTATCAGCATGAAAACAACAGTAAAGTGTGTTCTTTTATGCTCAGTAGTTTTGATTAAAATACCGTTCTCCCCAATTTTACTTAAGGTCAAGTTTGATGGTATGTCAAAGTTTATAAGAGTTTAATCCATGTTGCCAATGCTTGATAGTTTATAGTTATTATGCACCTTGAACACTTTTCTCAGCTTTAGCTATAACTTGAAGCTTAAATTTAGTAGTTACGGCATAGTAAGTTTCCTTGCCAATTTTTTCTCCATAGCAAATACATAGAATATACATATAGTGTAAAAATATATGAGTCCTATTTTATTTAACATTATTTGTAACACAGCTACGGTAATTGTTTACTATTATACGATGGTTGAAATGCGATTTGGTTGTTCTTAGCAAAACAGCTGTTTCTCCTTCAGTTGTAACGATACCAACAATACGTTTATCATTCTCTATTACCTTTTTAACTTATTCAACTAGAAGATGGGATAAAGAGAAGGAGGAAGAGAGGAAAGTACACGAGATATATGGTAAAATTACGAGTATTTGCACTCATTTATATTTGTATTTTACTCAAAATATTTTCCATGTTTACTGTACAGATAGGTAAAATTTATTATTACTGTTCCTTTAGTAATTTACATTGCTTTCATCTCTAAATATTACGCTAAAGCTTTTACTGTCCTGCAGTTTATAATTCAAATTGACAATAACGCTATATTTTACTTTACAGGTACTGTTTGTTTATATAAATACAGGCAGTCCCCGGTTATCTGCAGTCTGGTTTTGTGGCGCCTGTCTAATGCCATAAAATCAGCTTTACCACAAGTTCCTCAAAGATGACTCTTTGAGTTTTGGGATGATTTGAAATCACAATTTGTCGTAAATTGTATTTTTCCTAATTATACAAAGCTGAGGTCCTTTACATAAGGAATTCCTTTCGGCGTAGCTGGAATTACGGTAGTTGAATCTTGAACAAGGTGGTTAGGCAGTAACTACCGTGGGGCAGGCTAGCCTGCCCAGATGTAAACACTCCACTTTGCCTTTCGGCCCAGGTTCAGATTGAGGGGTAGCATGAGGTGGGCATATATGTAAAGGACCTCAGGTTTGTATAGTTAGGAAAAATACAGTTTACGACAAATTTTGATTTGTTCTGACACGTAATGCAAACCCTCGGTCCTTTACATAAGGAAGGCTCACTGATTGGTGGAAGGAATCTGAGTGAGACTCTAGAACTGACTGGAGTTCTACACACCTAGGCTGCTACTCCTGGTCATAAGAGCGAGGAGGAGTGCCCTGCCTCTGACAACTTGATCAGAGAATAGGAGCTGCATCTCAAGAGTCAGACTTCGGGGGCCTTTTCGAAATGAGTGAGGGATCGTGCCTCATCCGAAAAAGGGCTGTGAAGAATATTTGGCGTCGGAGACATTAATGCAAAGTTCTGGGAAGGGTTTGCATTATTGTCAGTCTCCTTCCTCCCCTTGCTAGAGGAAGGATCGGGTTTGCTTCTATGATTCTGATAAGAAACATAGAAAGGAAGCTCTATGTGTAAGCTTACCACATCAATCGTTCGACCAGCCAGTGTGAGTTCGAGTCCTATCCTCAGCCCGAAGGACGAGGAGTGGAGGGACGAGGAGTGGAGGGACGAGGCGTGGAAGGGGGAGAGCCAGTCACTCTCGCATCCTTCTTACCTCTACAACTGCACACCTTGGATGAGATGCAACTTGTCCTTTTGAAGGAGCTGGATAAGCAAACACATCTTGCAAGCATCCACCACTGGTCCAGGGAAATGAGGTTCTAAGGACCTGTGGGCAGTTCCGAAGGGAAAGAAAGATATGGTCGCAATGACCTATCCATCTTCCTGTCCAACATATTCTTCGGAGTGATGTCCAGTACCTGTCCACTGGTCTATCCATCTGCAGCAAAGTCTCTCGTGGTCTGGTATCCCACTGCAGCAAAGTCTCTCACGGTCTCGTTGTCTCCGCAGTGGATAAAGACACCGACACTCCATGGTGGGTGTCGATACTTATTGGTACCGGAACACACCAGTAGGACAAAGTAATGACTGATCTGGATCAACCTACACAAAGTCCACAGCATAGTTCGTGAGGGTCTCGGACGCTTCGACAGCTGCCGACTGACTGCGGTCGGTTGTGTGAGGTGAGCCGTCATGCATCAGAGGCATAGTCACGTGACTCTCTCCTTTTGAAGGGTTATGCCAAGAGACCATACAAATCGGCTATCTTGTTGCCACTGACGCTGGAAGGCGAGATGATGATTCTCTCAAGGCATGTGCCCATCAGACGAAAGTCAATTGCCTTCTAGAGACCGAGGTCCCTGATGGCAAAACAGAAGTTCTCATAGTAGTTGAATCTCAATACTATGTGCCGTTGAAGACGAAGGTGATAGGTGAATCCAAACCTACGTCTTCACAGCTGAATCAAGAGAAGTTAACTCTCAAGATTCTGAACGTAGAAAAGTCCCGCTGATGACACAAACCCGTGAAGATAACTTAATCCCTGTTGTTTTACAGAGGACTGAAAACGCTAAACCGCTACTTCATTGCTGTTCGGTGAGAAGTCAGAGTTGCAATGAAAGCGGAGCACTTTACAGTAATGAAAACAAAGGGATTGTACTGCCTGAATAACTGCTTCTCATGGGCTGGATCAGGGAGGACATCTATATACTTGGAAGTAGAGCTGGCAGGGCAGGGAACAGGCGATGTCTTCCGTTATTCATCTACAATTCGGGGTGGACAAAGAACAATTGCACACCTGTGAATACGAGATGTATTTAGAAGACAAACTCAGATGTCTGAATAAATCATTCCGCGTCATCGTAGCGGCAGGTGCGATGCAGCGGGAGACTAGGCTACAGACTTCTGTTACCGTGCGGTAAACAGAATGATGATAACAAGTCTAGTAAGATATCTCTGTCTGAAAATTCTCGCAAAGGCAAAGGTGAAGCAGTAGAGATGGTCATACACGTATGCGAGAATTCCAGCCAACCAGAGACCTAAGTCTGTGATTGCCGGGCAGAGCTTCGGTTTGGTAGTCCAATCATCGCAGAGGAGAGAGACAATATCTGACCGTACTATCTCGGAGAGCCAGCTGGTACTGTGCTGCAGCAGGCAGGGCTGGCAGGCAGCCCGTACACCGCTAGGTCGCGCTTACTCGTCATCCTGAGTTACCAGGTAATCCATTCCAAGAAGGAATGCGTTCGGCTAGAGCCATCAAGCGCAATAAAATACTCTCAAGCATTTGCATTTTAACCAAAACGGATTTCCGTGAATGCAAACGCAGTGGTGTTGTTAATGTAACAATACCACAAGTATCTCAAAACTGAAACTGGTAACTCCTGGGAGGTTGCAGGGCAGTCCCAAGTTGCAGTTCAATTAAGAAGATACTATTCGTCTCGGTCACAACCCGTAGAGTTAACTACGGTATGTGAATACACCTCAGACAATTCAACTGATAACAGAAGCATGTCCCAAGGGCAATCAATATACATAGTATATTTGTAGGTTCCTGTACATAGACCTCCAGCCTAAATTCTCTTCCATTCAAGGAATAAGAATAAGGACTGGAAGCCGACCCCCTTCATTCTCTAAAGAAGAGAGCAAAGGTGAAGTTTTCCCAAAGACGACAGTTCAAGCCGAAGTGGATGTTCCCACCTGTTCTGTATCCCGGGGTTGGCAGCCTACTGAGGCGATGGACCGTCAGGTCCATCCAGGCTGAGCCCCTCCCGAGATATTCTTCCTCCAGCAGCAGTACTTCCTTCGAATGCTAGAAATTCTAGGAATTAGCATTCGGCGAAATTCCCGATTATCGTAGTAACAATTATCTGGGATTCTTGTCTCACCCACTCTGGACGTGGTTTCGCCCCAAGTGTTTGCAGATCGTAGAAGACCAGAACACTCAGTGTGTGCTAGAAACTCCGAAGAATTCTAAGCGCTCTGCAAAACCGCCCCCCCCAAATTCATCAGATGATCATCGGGTGGTGGTCCTCCCGATTCCCATAGAAATCAAGGATAGGGCAAGATCCTTCCTCAACGATGGGGACTTGAGTCTGGTAGGACCCGAAGGTCCATCCAGGAAAGCAGTACCCAACGCGGAATCCTATGGAGAACGCTCTGCAGGATCCCTCCCCTTCCCGTCGCAGCCATAGGAAGAGAGGGAATGGGGAAGGAAGATTGGATGCTCTCGCTGGCCTTCCCAGCGGAACTAGCAGTCGGAGAAGCGAGTACAGGCGGCCCGCGGTTAACGGTGCAATCACTCAACGGCGAATCGGTTTTACGGCAGTCGTCAAAAATATTCATTAAAAAAATAAGGCATTTTAAAGGTATCTTTACGGCACAAATTTCAGTTAACAGCGCCACTAGCGCCGTTGTCTAACTAGTTCATACATTTGTAGAAATGCCGTTCAGACCATAAAGGTTATGCAAATTATATTAACAAATTTTATGGAGTTATTATGTAGGTATTAGGGTAAAATATATGCCTCTGACGCTGTTCTATGCCGAAAATATAGAGTTACATAAGTGCAAATGTAGCTATGGATGTGTCGATTTCTAAATGTTCATGCTTTTGTTTAAAATGTGTATGAAAATGTATTACGTGAAAGGTATTTTTATTTCTGTACAGAAATATGATACAAAGGCAGCTTTTGAAACTGCCCTTCACGTTATCAAATACGATGTTTTTTCATGTTCTTTCTTGTAAGCCGCCGCCTGCCGCTCTTCCGAGAATATCGATTTAAAAAAAAGTGCAAATCAGCGATCGATGTGTCGATTTTATAAATGTTTATGCTTTTATGTTGAAAATGTGTATGAAAATGTATTACGAATAGGGTATTTTTTATTTCTGTGCGAATATGATAAAAAGGCAGCTTTTGAAACTCCCCTTCAAGTTATCGACTACGATGTTTTTTTCAAGTTCATTCTTGTATGCCGCCGTCTGCCGCTCTTCCGAAAATATAGAGTTAAAAAGAGTGCAAATTTAGCGATCGATGTGTCGATTTTTCAAATGTTTATGCTTTTATGTTTAAAATGTGTATGAAAATGTATTACGAATAGGGTATTTTTATTTCTGTGCAGAAATATGATAAAAAGGCAGCTTTTGAAACCCCTTCAAGTTATCGACTACGATGTTTTTTTCAAGTTCGTTCTTGTATGCCGCCGTCTGCCGCTCTTCCGAAAATATAGAGTTAAAAAGAGTGCAAATTTAGCGATCGATGTGTCGATTTTTCAAATGTTTATGCTTTTATGTTTAAAATGTGTATGAAAATATATTACGTAAAGGTATTTTCATTTTTGTACAGAAATAAGATACAAATTAAGGCAGCCTTTGTAACTACGCTCCACGCTGTCAGGGGATGGTTTTTCATGTTCGTTCTTGTCCGCCAGTTCCGAAAAATGCATTGTGTTATTTTATTAATTATGCATCTTTTCCATAAATCCTTTAAAAAGTTATACATTATTTCGCTGTATCCAAGAATATTGTATGCATTCTCATATTATTGTATTTTAAAATACTACGGCAAACTTAAGCCCGTATTCCGCGGAGCGGCCAATGTTGTGGTTTGAAATCAGCTGATGAATACGAGTTTGTTTCACCATAACGCAATTCTGAGCGAATGCTCTTGCTTCTAGTTAGCATAAACGAATATCTATATACTTGACTTATACGAGACAAAGTTATTTTTCCTTATACAGCGTGTTTTTAGGTGGAAATATTTATTGAATATGTCTCGTTGTGAATGTGAACTACTATTTTTTTCGTTAACATATTACGTTGGCAGCATGTTTATTGCGTAAAAAATTACGTGATTCCGTTCGCAATAATCCTTTATATCATCGTAATACGAACTTTACGTTATTTATCTTATAACGGCGTGAAACCAACCGGAAAATGTGTTCTTTCAAGCACAGTAGTTTTGATTAAAATGATTTTATCCCAATTTTGTCTACAGTTGTGTGTGATGGCAGACGTTTACTGCAGTTTTATCCTTGTTGCCGATGTACGATAATAGTCATTAGCAGCTTGAACAGTTTTCTCAGCTTCAGTTATAACTAGGTTTAAATTTAACGGTATATTTCCCGATTGATCTTTAATCTATATTGATCTCTGATCTATAGCGAATAAAGTTATTACATTAAGATATCTCAGTTCTATTCTATACATAACGCCATTTATAACAAATACGGTAATGTTGCTCTGTAGTACGATGATCGAAATACAAGCCAAACAGATGTTATCCAGTTCGGTTGTACTTAGAAAAAAAAAAAGTCGTTTCTCGTTCGGTTGTTCATGGCTGTACACGTTCACGCAACGAGTATAACGTTAAAATCATACTTTCATCATTCTCTTTTGCTGTTATTGAACTTATGTAACTAGAAGATGGAAAAAGTTAGACCATTGTAATTTGATCTCTCATAAAATCGGACTATCGTAAGACTAATGATGTAACCTGAACACTACAGCTACCTGTACACTGTATAAACTTTATTATATCTTTACATACTCTAGACACCCACATGTACTGTACAGTAAATTCTATAGTACTATACTGCATAAATATAATTTTACTCATTGCGCCGTTGTGGGATTACGGCGCCTTGGACTGGTCTAGAGTTTCGAAAGAAGGTGTGCGGCGGCCGTAGGCTTTAAAATCGCTCAGCGTCGAAAATCGCTTGGCGTCGGTGGCCAGGAACGGAACCCCTGCCGCTAACCGAGGGCCGCCTGTACCGGCAGCCATCACCGTGTAGTGATGTCCGCTCTGAGTCTAGGAAAACGTTTTCCCAAGGAGGGTTACGAAACTCGTACTGTAGGCTAAACGTCTGCCACCACCGTGACCGTCGTCTGGGTGGGGCTGAGCATGCACCTGACAGGTGAGAGCCGATACATCCTCCGACGCGTCCCAGTCCTCGTTGAGGTCGAAACCTCTCAAGAGGATCGAAGGGGGAGCCCTCTCCAGTCTCTGCATGCGTGGTCCAGTGGGACCGAAACGTGAACAGCGGTGATGGTAACTCCGAGAGTCTGGGAAGCATCATCATCCTCGCCAGCCCCCACAATCTCCTCCAACCACTTGAGCGAGGATCTGTTGGTCCCAAGACCGAACCATGTGAAGCCTGAGGAGGTTGAAGGGCCAATGAGAGAGACCTGACGCTCTTACCCTGCCTACTAGCAGAACCAGTGGGCTGGGAGGACTGCAGACAATCACCAACCCCCGGTGACGATCGAGCTGCAGGTCTTTCCAGCCTCGCTACGTGAACGGTCTGGTGGGAACGTCACATCAACCATGGGTACCGGGATACCCGGCGACCGCTGCGAGAGCAATTGCCGGTCTGGTGAGAGTCACCCGAGCGACTCTTACCATCCTTCCGCTCTGTGCCTGGGTCCTGACATACTGAGTGTACTCAGTAGTCTGGACCTTGACTGCACGGTACCCATGGGTGACCATACACTCGGTGATGCTCGCAAGCAAGTGGCCAAGACGGTTCCCGGTCTGGAGGTGGAATCTCTGGAACCGGGAGCAGAGGTACCATACCCCTATGGTCACCGTCTTCTTCTTCCCTGGGGAGGGAGAAACAGGCCCCGTTCCCAGAGGAACGGGAGGACCAGCGGAACACCCAAATGTCTCACCGGAGCAAGACAGACCCTTAGAAGTCACTGTGCGAGACTCCTTAGGGCAGGGTGGGGCCACCTTCTTCTTCCTCGGCTGGGGGGCCTTGGAATTTGAAGGGGAAGAGGCAGTAGAAGAATACGACAACACCTTCCTCTTCACCAGTTCCCTCAAGACAACCGACAGGTCCTCCATCCACGACGGAGCTATGGCAGTTGCTGTAGCAACACGGCCCAACTGCACCTGTCTGGAGGGACCTGCGGGAGCAGCAGTGGAGAGAACGCTTCCTAGAGGAGGGTTACGAAACTCTTACCTGGCAGGTGAAGCGTCTGCCACCAGCGAGACTGGTCGGTCGCATCTGGGTGGGGCTGAGCGTGCACCTGACAGGAAACAGCCGATACCGTCCTCCGACTCTTCCAAGTCCTCGTTGAGGCCGAAACCTCTCTGAAAGAAAGAAATTAATTAAAAGAGGGCTGGAAGGCCCGCCTCCACCAGTCTTTGCGTGCATGGACCCGCAGGAACGTTACATCAACCCTGGGTACCGGACAATCACTGCAAGAGCGATCGCCAGTCTGGCAAGAGTCACCCGAGCGACTCCTACCAACTTCCACTCCATGCCTGGGTCCTGACACAGTGAGCGTACTCAGCAGTCTGGACTCTGGCTGCATGTTCACCCATAGGTGACCGTACACTCGGTGACGGTCACAAGCGAGAGGCCGAGACGGTTCCCAGTCTGGAGGTGGAACATCTGGAACCGGGAGAGGAGGTACCAACGGTGGCTGGTACTTCCATGGTCCCCGTCTTCTTCTTCCCTGAGGAAGGAGAGACGTGCCCCGGGAGGACCAGCGGAAGACCCACCTGTCTCACCGGAGCGAGACAGACCCTTAGAAGTCCTGTGACGGGACTTCTTAAGGGGGGAGACCACCTTCTCTT
The DNA here is from genome assembly GCF_015104395.2 of Macrobrachium nipponense. Taxonomy (NCBI): domain Eukaryota; kingdom Metazoa; phylum Arthropoda; class Malacostraca; order Decapoda; family Palaemonidae; genus Macrobrachium; species Macrobrachium nipponense. The sequence goes on along the minus strand of NC_087212.1, from coordinate 65,122,687 downwards.
CTATGGCAAAGCCTTAAAGGTCGAAGGGGTAGAGGCATGAAAATATGATGATGTCGAAGAAGAGGATGACGACTCTTGACGAGCTCTCTTCCTCTTCGGTTCCTCCAATTCTGTCAGACCTCTACCATCAGGAGTAGATAAACATCAAGGGGCCGCAACAGCTTCGTCCAGTGACATAACTCCGGGGTAGTAGTGGGAAAAGAATATGACTACCAGCAGGGGATCAGTACACACACTCGAGGATCGGTATCGCAACATGCTACGAGTCACAGATACAAATCTAAGTTAGGATAACCAATACGAAGAGCTATCCAACCAATACTGCTGTAAACACAATCACCACTGTCAGTCTGCAAATAAGGAAAAATTATTTAAGTAATGAGGACACTCCTCACACATCCAAGGGCACCGCCCTCCGAAGTGAGAGGAGATCCCCCAACATTATATGCCCATTCTTCTACCTTCTTCCGATAGTAAGTGAAAGGACGAAGAAGAGGATAAATTACCATAAAAACAAAGCAAGGACAAACCTTTGAAGTTCCCTCGGTAATTCCCCAGCATAAGCATAATTTCCGGATGAATACACGTCTCGTTACAGGATCAATATCACTCACATTAAATAAATGTCTCATCCTCCTCGTTACAAGATCAATATCACTCACATTAAATACATGTCTCATCCTCGCGTTAAATACATATCTCGTCCTCATGCCAGTCTGAACCAGTGTTAACCCTTAAACGCCGAAGGGGTATATTAAAAATCATCTTCCGTGTGCCGAGGCGGTCTCGGAGTGAGCACGGAAGCTGAAAAAATATATTTTTTAAAAAATCACAGCGTGCTTAGTTTTCAAGATTAAGAGTTCATTTTTGGCTCCTTTTTTGTCATTGCCTGAAGTTTAGTATGCATCCATCAGAAATGAAAAAAATTATCATTATCATATATAAATAATGCAATATATCCCTTAAACGCCGACTGGACGTATTTTACGTCGACATACAAAAGTTTTTTAAAAAATTCGCGGAAAAATACTTTTAGGCCTACCAGCCAAAAACTCTTGAATCACGCGCCTTGGGGGATGCTGGGAGTTCACGGATCAAGGTGTTGTTTTGTTTACAATCGTTACGCAGGTGCGCAAGCGCGAATTTCTTTCTTGCCGCACTAAAAAGTATCTGTGACACATCTCGGAAATTATTTCGTCACTTTGACATAATTTTTGTACCATTTTAAATTAGCCGTTACATGGAGTATTATATATGAAAATGTGCGCATTTTTATGAAGAATACAACAAAAAAATACTCATGATTGTAGCTTTTATCAATTTTGAGATATTTTCATATAAATAACGATAATTGCCAAAATTTCAACCTTCGGTCAACTTTGACTCTACCGAAATGGTCGAAAAACGCAATTGTAAGCTAAAACTCTAATATTTTAGTAATATTCAATCATTTAAATTAATTTTGCAACTAATTGGAAGTCTCTAGCTCAATATTTCGATTTATGGTGAATTTATGAAAAAACTTTTTCCTTACGTCCGCGCGGTAACTCTTCCGAAAAAAATCATACATGCGATTGTGGTAATGTTTGCACCATTTTAAATTAGCCGTTACATAAAGTTTTTTATATGAAAATGTGTGCAATTTCATACACAATACAACTAAAAACAACCCATGGTTGTAGCTTTTATCAATTTTGAAATATTTTCATATTAAAAATGATAAGTGACAAATTTTCAACCTTCGGTCAACTTGGACTCTACCGAAATGGTCGAAAAACGCAATTGTAAGCTAAACCGCTTATATTCTAGTAATATTCAAGAATTTACCTTCAGTTTGCAACAAATTGGAAGTCTCTAGCACAATATTTCGATTTATGGCGAATTTATGAAAAAAATAACATTTTCTTTACGTCCGCGCGGTAAAAAAGCTTCCTTCCCCGAAAAAATTCATAAACGTGCCCGATTTGTTGGTAATGTTTGTTTGCAACCCACTTTTTTTAAATTAAGCCCCGGTTACATAAAGGTTTTTTACATATGAAAATGTGCCGCAATTTCAGGTTTAGAATTCAGAACAAAAATTAATTGAACGGTTTGTTAAGCTTTTCTCATTTTTGAAATATTTGCATATAAATCATGATAAATAGAAAAAAAACCACGTTCGGTCAACTTTGACTCTACCGAAATTGTCGAAAAACGCAATTGTAAGCTAAAACTCTTACAGTCTAGTAATATTCAGTCATTTATCTTCATCTTGAAACAAATTCGAAGTCTCTAGCACAATATTTAGATTTATAGTGAAATTTAAAATGACAATTTGTCGAAAATTGCATTTTTCCTAACTATACAAACCTGAGGTCCTTTAACAATAGGAAGGTAACTAGCGGCAGCTGGGACGGTCGTAAGCTTCGACAAGGGGAGAACGGTAGTTAACTGCTTGTCCGATCGTGCGCGCGCCCGCGCGCGCCCGAGAGGTGAAGAATCACTTTTGCTTTAGGCCCATGCAAAAAGTTGCAGAGTGAGGTGGGTGGCATGAGGTGGGACTATATGTAAAGGACCTCAGGTTTGTATAGTTTAGGAAAAATGCAATGCAATTTTCGAACAAATTGTCATTTGTTCCGATACGTAATACAAACCCTCGGTCCTTTAACAATAGGAGACTCACTTCTTGGTGGGAGGAATCTGAGTCTTTTTGGTGAACAGACTGGTGTTCGTCCAACCCTGAGTGCCTACCCTGGTCGTAAGAGCAAGGGAGGGATCCAAACCTCTGTCCGATTGATCGGGGTGTGCACCGCAGGATCAATGGTCAGACCTCTGGCCAAGTACTAAGAGAGAGGCAAGCGTATCTCTTCGTACCAGCAAGCAAGAACTTGTTCCTGTTTGCAAGAGACAATCATAAAATGATGGGTTTGTCTCAATTTGGCATCCACTTCCTCCCCTCCCCCCTTGTTGGAGGAAGTGTGGATATTTACTCCTATCCCTACTGAAAGGGATAGGATGGTGCTCTATTGAGTAGCTCACCTGCATCTCGTCCTTACCCAGCAGGGTGACGACCGTGTCCCTCTACCCAAAGGTAGAGGAGAGAAAAAGATGGGAAGAGGAGCCAGTCACACTCTCATTCCTCATCCATTCTTACGGTCACACCAGGACTCGATGCTGTTCAGCCTGCGAGGGTCTGGGTTAACTACACAACGTGTTGAGCAACCACCACGGTTCCCAAGGAAACAAAAAGATCCAAGGAACTGTGGGCAATATCCTGAAGGTAGAAGGAGGTGCATGCGGTCCGGTTGGACCAGGCGCCTGCCTTCATTACCTGCGCCACAGAGAAGTTCTTGCGGAACGCGAGAGAATGATGAAGAGGCGTCCCACCCAACTCATCCTGGGTGTCGAGTTTCTTCACAGCTCCGTCGCACCTTCACAGGACAAGCAGCATAGCCTTCGTATCGGAGGCGGTGACGTCCATTAGGGAGGTATTGTGAAGGACTCGAACCAATCGTCAGTTACCGAAGGGTTCTGAGTCTTCGCTACGAAGATCGGTACGAAATCGAGCGTCACAAATCCCCATCCCTTTGTGCTTGACTTCTCAAGAGAAGTCATGCAGTTACCTAAGACGAAAAGAAGGGAATAGTCGTATGACCTATCCCTCTTCTCGACTTTGGTTATGTACAGTACTCATACTGACAAGCTATTAAGACGAAGTAATGATTGCTCTGGAACAACCGAACTAAGTCCACAGCATAGTTCGTAACTGACTCGGACGCTCTGACAGCTGCCGACTGACTGGTTCGGAATCAGTAGAGGCAAGTTGTCCAAGCATCCGGGTAAGTCACGTGACCTTCGCCCTTTAAAGAGTTATGCTGAGAGACCAAACAAATAAAATATTTGTTAGTCACCGATGCCGGACGGCGCGGCGATGATTCTCTTAATGCATAAGCTCAAAAGGCGAAAGTCAATTGCCTTCAAAAGACCGAGGTCCCTGATGGCAAGAAAATCTCATAGACGTTGAATCTCAGCTTAAGGAGAAACAACACTATAGTGACGTTGAAGACGAAGGTAGGCAATGAATGCAACCTACGTCTTCCAGCTGAATCGAGAGAAGGAATCTCAAGATTCTAAACCTGTGCTTACAAATGACTGAAAACGCTAACCGCCCATTTCATTGCTGTCCGTTGTGGCAATGAAAGCGGGGCGTTTCTTCAGTAATTGAAACACAGGGGAGAGCCGCTTGAAGAACTGCTTTCTCATGGGCTGACGTTTGGAAGTAGAGCTGGCAGGTGTGGGAGTAGGCGATGTCTTTCAATACATCTGCTAATCCGGGGTGAACAATGAACAATTGTACACCTCCGAATACAAGATATTTTGAGGACAAACTCAGATTCCGCAAAAATCATTCGCATTATCGGGATACGATGCAGGCAAGAAGGACTATTACAGAATTCTGTTACCCCGGTGGCGGTAAACGAGAAAGAATGATGAGGCGCAATAGATATCTCTGTTTTAAAATTCTCGTGCAATACCTGAAGACGATGCAATACCTAAGTCGTTTCTCAGCAGTAGATGGTCATTCATGTATGCGAGAATCCCCGTTAATCAGAGACTTAAGTCCGTGATTGTTGGGCAGAGATACGGTTGTTATTCAATCAAAGCAGGTGAGAAAGACAAACAACCGTCTATCTCAAAGCGGCAGCTGATACTGAAATGCCTCGGGCAATTCAATACGCAGTAGCTGTCGCTGACTCGTCATCCTGAGTTGCCAAGTAATCCTTTCCACGAAGGAACTGGCGTTCGGCTAGAACCACCGAGCATAAAAAGATATGCTCGAGCAATTATATTTAAGCGAAACGAATTTCGGTAAATATAAAAGCTAAAATGGTGTTGTTGTGACAACACCATAAGTATATAAAATTGAAACTGGAAACTCCTGGGAGGTTGCAGGCAACCCGGGTGCAGTTCATTAGAATAACTTTTCGTCTAAGTCGCAATCCGTAGAATAACCAGGATATGCGCCTACCCCTCGGACCATTCAACTGCTTAGCAGAATCATGTCGCGAGGTTAATATACGTAGTATATTTGTAGGATTCTGAACAACGATCTCCATCCTAAATTCTTTCCTTCAAGAAAACAAAACAAAATAAGGATTGGAGATCGACCACCTTCGTTTCTCTATTAAAGAGAGTGGAAGGAGAAGTCTTCCTCGAAGGAAAGCTTCAATGGTGAACAGAATACTAAAGACGATAGTTCCAGCCAAACTGGATATTTCCCGTCCGTTTTCTTCTCTATTCAGGTTGGGTCGCACCTACTGTGAGATAGTCTTCTTTCAGCAGCAGTCTTCTTCCTAATGCTAGAATTCCAGGAATTCGAGCATAGGCGAGGTTCCCGATTATCGTGTAACATATCGGGGATTCTCGTCTCGCTCACTTTGGACCGTGGTCTCGCCTAAGTGTTTGGAGATCGTAAGAAACTCTAAACACTCTGAATGCGCTAGAAATTCCGTAGAATTCTAAGCAGTCTGCGAAACCCCCACCGAATTCGTCAAACGATATCGGCTGGTGGTCCTCTCGATTCCCGTAGAAATCGAGAATGGGGCAGGATCCCTCCTCAACGACCGGGGCTTACGTCAGGTAGGACCCGAAGGTCCCCCCTGGTAGCGCAGTCCCCAACTGTGGGAATCCTACAGAGAAACTCTGTAGGATCCTTCCCCTTTTCCCTCGTAGCCGTAAGGAGAGAGGGAATGGGGGAGGAATTGGATCACTCGCTCGGCCTTCCCAGTGGAACTAGCAGTTGGAGAAGAGTAGAGCAGCCATCGCCTTGCGGCGATGGCCTCTCAGAGTCTGGGAAAACGTATCGTCAGGGGAGAAACGTTTTTCCCGAGGAGGGTTTACGAACTCTCACTGTAGGTAAGGGTTCTGCCGCCACTGTGAACGTCGTCTGGTGGGCTGATCGATCGACACCTGACAGGAGAGAGCCGATACCGTCCTCCGACTCATTCCAGTCCTCGTCGAGGTCGAACCTCTCAGGAGGACCGAAGGAGTATTTAAATACGGTGTCCGAAGACACGTAGAAACGCGCTGTCGCAGTAGAGGAGGTGGAAGTAGCTTGATCGACCGGCCAGAACTGAGAGAGCCTTCTTGTCCGGAGACGAGAGACTCTGGTTCAAGACAGAATCGGTAAGCTCCGATCGCGGCATACCCACCGTCGGTTTGGGTTCCCTCTCGGGCCCCAAAACGACTCGAGCAGAGACATGGGCTCTGCTGGTGGGAGCGGCGATCCTTCCCCCCGTCGTTGTGCTGACGAATCAGTGCAATAACCTGGGTAAAGTTACTCTGAATCTCGGAAGTTTACAGCGTCTTGAGGAGTAGGACCGTCCAGTACTCCAACAAGAGCAGCTCCCAGGACCCTCCTCCTTCAGAAGAAGGACCAGCAACAGATCCCTGACGGTTGCCTCCAATCACTTGCGCGTACGTCCTGGTTGGTCCTAAGACCAACCTGGCACGTGCGGCGTCGTGACGGGATCGTGAGCGGCGCATCTCTCACGATCACGTCCTATATACCTAGCTCTTCCTGGCGTATGCCCGCCGAGGAAGTTGAAGTATCGGAGAGACAGAACTGACGCTAACCCCCTCTCCCCCTGACGGTCGCCTCCAATCACTTGCGCGTACGTCCTGGTTGGTCCTAAGACCAATAACGTGGCACGTGCGGCGTCGTGACGGATCGTGAGCGCGCACCTCTCACGATTCACTCCTAGCTACCTCGCTCTTCCCGGTGTAGCCCGAGGAAGTTGAAGTAGTGGAGAGACAGACCTGACGCTCCCCCCCCCCCCCCCCCGCTCGCTGGCAGGACCAGCGTACGTGGGGGGCTGCCAGCCGATCACCAACCCGCGGTGGGGATCGATCTGCAGGCCTGGCCGTGCCGCTCACCTGCCTGGCGATCGGCTCGACTGAGCACGTCGACCCCGGTCCCCGTGCGTCAGACGAGCTGCTGCTGTCACCGTATCCGCCCGGTCCCTGTGGGAGCGGCGGTCAGGTGACCTGCAGAGCTCGCTTTCGCCGTGAGACCGGTGAGCGTCCTCGCGGCACGTCAAACCGCTGGTCGGTCGAGGGGACCTGGGGGACCTCTTCCCAGCCTCAACCCGTGGCCGGTCAGAGACCGTCACGTCCACCCGCAGGTACCGGCTTGTCGCTGCGAGAGCGGCCGCTGGCCTGGCGAGAGTCACCTGAGCGGCTCTCGACAGTCTTCTGCTCCGTGCCTCGGTCATGACGCTGAGCGAACTCAGGCGTCTAACTTTTGTTGGCTGCACGGTCACCCGAAGGAGATCGTACACTCGGAACTTCTCGCGGACGAGAAACCGAGCCGGTACCCACCTGGCTTAGCAGCAGAGCTGCCAAGACCAGGCGAGGGTGTACCAGCGGTAGCCAGCACACCCCTTGGTCCCCGTCTTCTTCTTCTTCTCAGAAGGGGAGACGGGCCCCGTTCCCGAAGGAACAGGAGGACCAGAAGAAGAACCCCTAAACCCCCCCGTCACACCGGAATGTGACGAGCCCTTCGAAGTTCCCGAAGGAGTCTTCTTAGGGGGAATAACAAAACCCGGTTACCAGCTGGTCCGCTGCGAGAGCGGCCGCTGGCCTGGCGAGGAGTCACCTGAGCGGTTCTCGCCAGCCTTCTGCTCCGTGCCGTGGTCTTGGCGCCGAGCGAACTCTGGCGCCCGAAACTTTGGCTGCACGGTCTCCCGAGGGGAGAGCGTACACTCGGGATCTCCCGCGAACGAGAGACCGAGCCGGAACCTGGCGTAGCGGCATCGCCGCTAGCACCAGGCGAGGAAGTACCAGAGCTAACCGATACTCCTCTGGTCCCCGTCTATTCTCTTCCTTACGGAAGGGGAGACGGGCCCCGCACTGACGAAGGAGCAGGAGGACGCCAGCCAGAAAGGACCCCCCGTCCCACCGAGGAGGTGGGACGGGCCCTTAGAAGTTCCCGAAGGAGACTTCTTAGGGGGGGAGGCAGCCTTCTTCTTCTTCGGCTTATGGGCCTTAGAAGTCGAAGGGGAAGAGGCAGCAACAGACGAAGATGACACCTTCCTCTTCTTCGTCAGCTCACGCAGGACAGTCGTCAGGTCCTCCATCCAGGCGGAGTCGGGCCTATTGCCGAAGCAACACGGCCCGACTGCACCTGTCCGGGGAAGGACCTGGGACTGGGGGAAGACACACCATGGGCAGACCAGCATGGACAGGCGCAGGAACCAGGAGCGACAGGAACAGCAACCAGCTCAGGAGCGGCAGGAACAGCGGCAGCGGTAAACACAGAAGGGACAGCCAAGCCAGTAGCGGGAAACCACATCAGCGACAGGTACGGCAGGCCCAGCCATCGCCTCGTAGAATCATCGGCAGCCAGCGTGGTACTGGCGGCCGGTCCAGGGGCGAGCTGCTGGAACAGCGGAAGTCTGGGGGCAGGCACGAACAAAAGAAGAAAACACAGGCGGCGGCGGCATACCCCTCCTCGGTACGGCGGCGACCGGACCCTAGAAGCGGCAGAGGGCGTCACCGACACAGCATGGGGAGTGTAGACCAGCGGGGGGAAGCAGCATAAGCGGCCGTGAAGTTGTAGTGGAGACCACTCCAAGGTCACCGCCCCAGACCTCGCTAGACTCTGCAGCAGATCGTGGATGCTAGGCCACGCCCTGCAGCCGCAGTGGTCCATACCTGTCCAAGGTCGTCTCCCACGGCTGTAGCACCTGCGTAGCACAGACAGATTAGTAAGAGGGGTTCCCTCACGCACGGGGGGGGAGGGGGGAGCATGCCCCCACCCCGAACGGAAGGAAGACCCCAAAAACAAAATACGAGGAAGCTGAGCGTGGGGCAGGAAGAAGACGAAGAATCGGATACCAAGGGAGTCGCGGGAGAGCTTTCCCGACGACTTCCTGGCAGACCTTCGCTTCCCCTACCCCACCCCCGCACAGCAGTGAAAAGTAATATGAAAATGAAACAGAATACTGCACTTGCGATTCACTTCATAGAACTTAAAGAGGGAAAAATCATTCCGGTAAGAGCGGAAACTTGATCCATAATAATATGATGCTATCATAAATATATATGAAAATGAAACAATACTGCACTTGCTATTTTCACTTTCACAGCAATAAATCGTAAGGATTAATTCCCGGGTAAGAGCGGAAATTGATCCAAAATTAAATTTGATGCAATTAATAAATGAAAATGAAAAGAAAACTGCATTGCGAATCCACTTTCATTGCATTTCTATTCATACAAAATAAGAGGCTCTTGCCGAGCGCAATCAAGCTCTCGGCAACGAACGCACAGGGCAACAATATAATGAAAAAATGACAATTTGTCCAAAAATTGCATTTTTCCTAAACTATACAAACCTGAGGTCCTTTTACAATAGGAAGGTACTAGCGGCAGCTGGATAGGTCGTAAGCTTGTCGAAACAAGGGGTTCGGTAGTTAACTGCTTGTCCGACAGGCCGCGCGCGTGCGACTGGGAGGTAAACAAATCACTTTTGCGTTTTGGCCCAAGCAAAAACTGCAGAGTGAGGGGTGGCATGAGGTGGGGCTATGTGTAAAAGGATCCTCAGGTTTGTATAGTTAGGAAAATGCAATTTTGGACAAATTGTCATTTGTTCCGACACGGCATACAAACCTTCGGTCCTTTTACAATAGGAAGACTCACTTCTTGGTGGGTGGAATCTGAGTCTTTTGTGAACAGACTGGTGTTCGCCCAACCTTGGAAGCCTCCCTGGTCGTAAGAGCGAGGGAGGGATCCAAGCCTCTGTCCGATTGATCGGGGTGTGCACCGCAGGATCAATGGTCAGACCTCTGGACCGAGTACTAAGAGAGAGGCAAGCGTATCTCTTCGTACCAGCAATGTAAGAACTTGTTCCTGTACAGGAGCAAAGATAAAGTCATGGTTTTGACTCTTGTAGGCATCCACTTCCCCCCCTTGTAGAAGGAAGTGGTGGATATTCTGCTCCTATCCCTAGTGAAAGGGATGGATGGGCTCTGTCATATAGCTCACCGGCATCTCGTCCTTATCCAGCAGGGTAATGACAGTATCCCTCTACCCACAGGTAGAGGGGGTAGAAAAAGATAGAAAGAGAAGCCAGTCACTTTCTCATTCACTATCTATTCATACAGTCACACCAGGACTCGATGCTGTTCAGCCTGCTAGGGTCTGGGTTAGCTAGACGACGTGTTGAGCAGCCACCACGGGTCCTAAGAAACCGATCCAAGGACCTATGGGCAATCTCCAAGAGGTATAAGGAGGTGCCGTGTCTGGTTGTACCAGACCCCTGCCTTCCATACCTGCGCCACGGAGAAGTTCTTACGAAACGCCAACGAGGGGGCCAATACTTCTGACTTCGTGAGCTCTCGGACGGGACGTACGGATGTCGTCACTACCATCAGCCTCATACGCCCTCCTGAAGACCTCACGCAGCCAGGACGAAAGAGTGTTTCTTGATACTTCTTTCTTGGTGACCCCGTTGCTAACGAAGAGGCGTCGACACTCAGGCCGAGGTGTCGAGTTCTCTTCAGATAGCGCCGTAGCGTCCTCCCAGGACAAAGCAGCATCTCATCACATCATTATCTGCATGAAGTTCCCGTCTCTCTTCGCCGATGCCAGGTCCAGCAGAAGAAGAGGGTCTTGTGAGTTCCCTGGGTTGGCAAGACCTTTGGAGGCTGCTCTTAAGCAAGGAGATCTCGAACGAGTTCGAGATGTCCAATCCGTCAGTTTCAGGACGAGCGTCAAGGCGGCTCTGTATCCTTTGACTGTGGGAACTTAGAGGAGCTTCCTCGGCAAAGAAAAACGAGGAAAAACCGCTACCTGCTGAAGAGTGGCTCTGAGAGGAGATAGGCCCCGTCTACGACACCAACCACAGAAGACGGCCGATTCTTCCCTGGTACACAGCTGCAGAGGACTGACGGACGTTTCCAGCCATCTCTGTTGCTGCGCTACGAAAAAAAAAGCTTCTCGTTCGCAAGAGATGGTGGATAACAGCCAGACCGTGAAGACGTAGGGACTGGACTGCTCTGGTGGTACCGCTCGACGTGTGGCTGGGCGAGAAGTTGTGCCAATGAGGGGAATTTCTCTTGGTTCTCTTGCGAGAAGAGCCAGCAGGTCCGGATACCAAATGGCCTGTGCCATTTGGGGTTTGGGAGCATCAGGATCATCCTGAGATTCAGGATGACCAGTGCTCGACTGATCACCTTGCGAATCAGGCTGAACGGGGGAAAGGCATAGGCGAAGAGGTTTGTCCCACGGGTGGTTGAAGAGAGGTCCTCTGCAGCTGCCCATGGATCCGGCACGGCCGAGAAGAACACCTGGAGCTTCCTGTTGTGCGGATGGCGAACAGATCCTCCGACTGGTCGCCGCCACAGGTCGAAGAGCCTTTCCGCCACGTCCTGGTTTAGAGACCATTCGGTCCCTATCACCTGATCCCGACGGCTTGAGCGTGTCTGCTACTACATTCCTTCCCTGGAATGTAGCGTGCCGACAGCTCTATTGAGTGCGCCTCGGCCCACTCGTGCACCTGCCGAGTCAACTGATACACGGGAGAGACACTAGCCCCCCTGTTTTTGTTGACGTAAGCCACACCGGTGGTGTTTGACGTACATCAACACCACTGAGAGTGTCCCATCAAGCGGTCCTGGAACTCTTGGAGAGCGAGGAACGCTGCCTTGAGTTTCAGCACATTGATGTGAAGGTGCTTGTCGTTCTCGTACCACACTCCTGAAGTCCGCAACTCTTCCAGGTGTGCGCCCCATCCCTCGTCGATGCGTCTGAGAGCAGCTGCAATGTCCCGGGGGGAGAGTGCGCAGAGGCACTCCTCTTAAGGGGTTCCTGTCGTCCAGTCACCCGGCTAGGTCCCTGCCTCACCCTCCTGTGTCCGTGACAATGGAAAGCTTGGGGGATCCGTTCGCCTGTGACCAACTCTCCTTCAGTCTCCCTGAAGAGACCGCAGGTGAAGACGCCCGTTAGGGACTGGCTTCCCGAGTGACGACAGGTGTCCGATCAACGACTTGCCATCGCTGAGCTACCCTGTTCCCTGCCGAACAGGAACTGGTTGGCTGCCTCCCTGAATCTGCTGATCCGCGAGTCTGCGGGAAGACTCGCCCTGCTACCGTGTCGATCCGCATACCCAGTACTTCATCCTCTGCTTGTGCTCGAGATCGGACTTTTCGAAGTTCAGAACGATCCCCAGATCGCGACAGAACTCGAGCAGTCGATCCCTGTTCCTGTAGCAACTTGCGAGCGGTAGCTCGCCAGGACTAACCAATCCGTCGAGATACCCCATCAGGCGTATCCCGTGCGATGGGCCAAGCAGACACCAGAGTGAACACTCGCTGAACAACCTGTGGGGCGGTTGAGAGACCGAAGCAACGTGGCCTGAGCTGGTACACCGTCCCGTCGAGGATGAAGCGAGGTACTTTCTGGAGGACTAATGAATGGGTATTGTAAATACGCATCCTTCAAGTCCACTGAAAGCATGTAATCGTTCTCTCCCTGATAGAGTCGAGCACTGCGCGTGCCGTCTCCATCGTGAACCCGGCGGGTCTCGGCGAACCAACCGGTTCAGGGAGAGAGATCTATCACCCGGGCGCCAGCCTCTCGTAGACTTTTCCACCAGGAAGAGTCGGCTGTAAAAGCCCGGTTGACTGATCCGTGCCGATTTCTACAGCTCTCTTGCTCAGCAAATGGTCTTGATCTCCTGTCTCAATGCTACGTCCTTCGATGCCCCTGGAACGTACGCCTGCTGTTGGACCGGGTTGGAGGTGAGGGGTGACCGAGATTCGAAGGTTAATAGATCTCCCTCCCGAAGGACATCTACAATCCAGGTCTCGGCGCCGTGGCGCTGCCAAGTTGCCCAATGGCTGGCCAGGCACACCCCCCTACTTCCGGCAGCAGGTGAGGGGGAACGCCGTCCTTCCACTGTGAACGGTCGTCGGGTGGGGCTAATCGACACCTGACAGGAGAGCCGCCGATACCGCTCCGACTCATTGCAGTCCTCGTCGAGGTCGAAACCTCAGGAGGACCGAAGGGTATTTAAATACGGTGTCCGAAGACACGTAGAAACGCCTCTGTCGCAGTAGAGGAGGTGAAGTAGCTTGTTCGACCGTCCAGAACTGAGAGAGCCTTCTTGTCCGGAGACAGAGACTACCTGGTTCCAACCCAGTCGGCAAGCTCCGATCGCGGCAGACCCACCGTCGATTTGGGTTCCCTCTCGGGCCCCAAAACGACTAGAGCCGAGACGTGGCTCTGCTGGTGGGAGCGGCGATCCTTCCCCCGAGATCATTGTGCTGACGAATCAGCGCCGTAACCTCGACAAAGTCCCTCTGGATCTCGGAAGTCACAGCATCTTGCAGAGTGGGACCAAGTTAAGAAGCCCTTCGAACAAGAGCATATTCCGAGAACCTTCCTCCTAAGAAGGGGGAACAGCGACAGCCCTCTCGGTCTTCCCCATCCAGTTGCGCATACGTCCCCGGCCGGTCCAAGAACCGTGCCTGGCACGTAGGGCGTTGTGGGTGGGATCATGAGGGGCGCACCCCTCACGATCACTCCTCAATACTCGCTCCTCCCGGTGGTAACCCGAGGAGGTTGAAGGTACGGGGAGAGGCAGACCTGACGCTCCCTCATTGCTCGCTGGCAGCACCAGCAGGCTTTGAGAGGGCTGCAGGCGATCGTCAACCCGCGGTGGCGATCGAGCTGCAGGCCTGGTCGAACCGTCTCCTGTGGAGAACGGCTGGACTGAGCACAGCGGCCCCGATCTCGAGTATCAGAAGAGCTCGGTGCTGGTTGCCGTCACCCCCCCCGGTCGCTTTCTGTGAGAGCGACGGTCAGGCGACCTGCAGGCTCCACTGTCACAGTGAGACCAGGTGCTTGTCCTCACGGCACGTCACGTCGCTGGTTCCAGCCGTGGCTGGCACCGGCGAACGGGAGGACCATCTTCCCAGCCTCAGCCCGTGGTCGGTCGTGGACCGTCACGTCCCCCCCCCTCCCCGGGGTACGCCAGCTGTTCGCGCGAGAGTGAGAGCTGGTCTGGTGAGAGTCGCATAAGCGGCTGTCACCAGTCTTCCGCCCCGTGCCGTGAACCTGACGCTGAGCAGGACTCAGAGGTCTGGTTCCTGGCTGCACGGTCGCTGTAGGCGACCGTACACTCGGTATACCTCCCGCGAACGAGAGGCCGACACGGACCCTGATGCAGTGGCAGAACCACTGACACCAGGCGAGGAAGTACCGGTGTTAGCCGGTACCCCTCTGGTCCCCGTAGTCGTCTTCCTTGCGGAAGAAGAGACGGGCCCCGCTCCCCCGAAGGAGCAGGAGGACCAGCGGAAGGAACCCTCCCGTCCCACCGAGGTGAGACGGGTCCCGAGAAGCTCCCGAGGGAGACTTCTTAGGAGGAGGAGGCAACCTTCTTCTTCCTCGGCTGTGAAGCCTTAGAAGTCGAAGGGGAAGAGGCGGCAGCCGACGACGATGAAGAAGATGAAGACGACGACGACGACACCTTCCTCCTCTTCTTCGTCAGCTTCCTCAGGACAGACGTAAGATCTCTATCCAGGGCGGAGCCGGGGCTGCTGTAGCCGAAGCCACAGGGCCCGGACGCACCTGTACAGACAGACCAAAGTCTGGGGTAGTACCACCACGAACAGGGACGACATCAGCAGGTATGGGCCATCTCAGGAACAGCAGGCACAGCCAGCACAGCATCGTAGGGACAGCCAGCGCAGCAACGGCAGGGACAGCCAGGGCAGCAACGGCAGGGACAGCCAGCGCAGCAACTGCATGGACAGTCAGCCCAGAATCGGCAGGTACGGCAGGCAGCACCGGAAACACAGGAAGTGGAGCAGCAGTCAGCAACATCCTGGTACTGGCGGCAGGTCCAGGGGCGAGCTCTAGGGCAGCGAAGTGTGGTCGCTGCAGCGCGGCAACCACGAGCGGCGGCGGCACGCCCCCCTCTCGGTACGGCGAACGGCACTTCACAGCGGCTGTAGGCAAGACTGTTACCACGTGAGGCGAGTACACCAGGTGAGGAGGGACGTCGTCACCTGGTTGCGTGGTCACCACTCCATGGGTGACCGCAGACATAGACCGCAGCCCCTGGACACTAGCACGCCCTGCAAATGGAAGGACGCCCATACCTCACCAAGGTCCACCCTCGTGCAGTAGCACCTGCGGAAATAACAGTAGTAGCGATTAGTGGGGGGAAGTCCCCTCGCGCGGGGGGGTGAGCCCTCTCCGAACGAGTGGAAGACCCCCTAATACAATTGTACATCGGGCACGAGCGCCCTCCCCCGCGCTCGACGGATCGGGCGAGGAGAAGAACGCCGATAACCTCCCCCCCCCCAAGGGAAGGGCCATCTGTGGGAGCTGAGCGGGGGGGGGGGTTCTCGTTCCCCCCCCCACCCCGCACAGTACCCATGTACCCGACAACAATATAAGAGCCCGAGAGCAATCGTGCCATCGGCCCGAATGCAAGGGCATAA
Source organism: Macrobrachium nipponense (assembly GCF_015104395.2). Taxonomy (NCBI): domain Eukaryota; kingdom Metazoa; phylum Arthropoda; class Malacostraca; order Decapoda; family Palaemonidae; genus Macrobrachium; species Macrobrachium nipponense. The sequence continues at coordinate 65,107,196 of NC_087212.1, read as the reverse complement.
GGATCAATTCCCTGACTGAGCGGAACTTGAACCAAATAAATATTGATGCAATCAATAATAAAGGAATAAAATGAAAATGCATGTTGCATACGATTCACTTCACAATGAATAAGGCTCGGATCGAGCGCATTTGCGCCCTAGGTACCGAGCGCAGGGTGAAAGGATCAATTCCTTACCTTTATGGGTCAAGTTTCTGGAAACCTTGATCCATAATGAATTGATGCAATCAAAAAAAAATATGAAAATGAAAAGACTACTGCGCTTGCGATTTCACTTCATATAAATAAAAAGAAAAAGGGGAAGGATCAATTCCCGGGAATAGCGGAAACATTGATCCCAGTAAACAATGCAATCTCAATAAAAAAAATGAAATGAAAAGAACTGCACTTGCGATTTCACTTCATTCAAATAAAAAGGGGGGAGATCAATTTCCGGGTAAGCTCGGAACTGATCTAAAATGAGTATTGCTACAATCAAAATAATATATGAAAATGAAAAAGAATACTGTACTTGCGATTCCACTTCCATACTGAATAAGTTTCCGTGCCGAGCGCATTCGTTCGGCAACGGGCATACAGGTCAAAAAAAATATAAATAAAGAAAGAGCACTTACTTACGATTTTCATCTACACACTTTCTAACCCAATCTACGCTCGGAGCGAGCGCTCCCGCCTCGGCACCGAGCATACACAATACGAGGATCATTTTCTGGGAAAATGAATTCCGCACTTACGCCCTTCAGTCCCGGCACTCGGGATAATCGGAGGGCGTGGGTGACACCAGATCCTTTAATTCACATTGAATTCAATGAAATGATTGTACTTACAATTCAGTTTCACTAGATAATTAGAAAAAGAAAAACACAATCATGCGAAAGCAAACGACGATGAAGCGGGCAGAGAGCGATGATACACGTCCACACGCCAGCATTGGCCGAAAGCAAAAGTGATTTGTTTACCTCCCCAGTCGCGCGCGCGCGCCTGTCGGACAAGCAGTTAACTACCGAACCCCTTGTTCGAAAGCTTACGACCTATCCAGCTGCCGCTAGTACCTTCCTATTGTAAAAGGACCGAAGGTTTGTATGCCGTGTCGGAACAAAAGAGTACTTACATCTTTCAATTACACACTTTCGCCCAAAATACATGACTCGGCGCGAGTGGCGCCCGCCCTCGGCACCGAGACATAATTCAAGGGTTCAATTCATGAAAAGAGCGGAAATCGCCGTCCTCTACGGCGATAGCTCCATGTTGATTCATAATTAAGTAATGAAAATGAAAACAGTGTACTTACAGTTTCATTTTCAAGTCAAACCAAAAACCATTAGTAATAAAACACAATATAAACAAAGCATACGACGATGAAGCGGGCAGAGAGCGATGACGAACACGTCTTCACTACCCGCGGCCGAAAGCGCAAAGTGATTCTTCAACCTCTCGGGCGCGCGTGCGCGCGCACGATCGGACAAGCAGTTAACTACCGTTCTCCCCTTGTTCGAAGCTTAACGACCGTCCCAGCTGCCCGCATAGTTACCTTCCTATTGTTAAAGGACCGAGGGTTTGTATTACGTATCGGAAAAAAAAAATCTTTCCTTCCCTCCGCGCGCGGATTCTCCGCCACAAATCTCCAAAATGCGTACGTTCCATTCTCGGATATTTGCTCCGTTTTCATATTAGGCATTTCATAGTTTTTTATATATGAAAAATGTGTGCAATTTCATGTAGAATAAATGAAAAATATTTGAAGGTTGTAGCTTTTCTTATTTCCGAAATAATTGCATATAAAAAAAATATATAAAAAATTCGACATTCGGTCAACTTTCCCTAGTCAGATATGGTCGAAAACTGCATTTGTAAGCTAATATTCTTACAGTATAGTAATATTAAATCATTTGTCTTCATTTTGAAAGAAATTGGAAGTCTCTAGGACAATATTTAGATTTTATGGTGAATATTTGAAAAAAAATATTTGTTTACGTCCGTGCGTTACGATTCATGCATTATTTTGTGATAATATTTCCTCTGTGTTGATCTTTTATCGTTTTACAATGTGTTATACCACCAAATGATCGCAATTTAGTGTAAATTACAACGAAAAAAAGTAACTCGTTACCTTAACCGTTTTGTGCACAGCGCGATTTGAATACAATTATATATGAAATTTCGTTTTTGCGCTATCATATATCGCATTATTTATATGATATGAATAATTTTTTTTCATTTCTGATGGTTGCATACTAAACTTCAGCCAATGAAAAAAAGGAGCCAAAAATGAACTCTTAATCTTGAAAACTAAGCGCGCTGTGATTTTTTGAAAAAAATATTTTTTCCGCTTCCGCGCTCACTCTGAAACACTTCCGACACACGGGAGACATTTTTTTTTTACCGCTTCAGCGTTTTAGGGTTAAGATAGCGCGAAAACAAAATTTCATATATAATTGTATTTACATCGCGCTATGCGCAAAACGGTTAAAGGTAAAGAGTTAATTTTTTTTTAATGTACACTAAATTGCGATCTTTTTGGTATATAGCACATTGTAAAACGATAAAAGCAACACAGAGAAAATATTATCACAAAATAATGCATGAATTCGTAACGCGCGGACGTAAATAGATTTTTTCAAAAATTCACCATAAATCTAAATATTGTCCTAGAGACTTCCAATTTCTTTCAAAATGAAGAAAAATGATAGAATATTACTATACTGTGAGAGTATTAGCTTACAATTGCAGTTTTTTACCCTATCTGACAAGTTAAAGTTGACCGAATGTCGAATTTTTTTATATATTTTTTTTTAACTACAATTATTTTGGAAATTAGAAAAGCTACAACCTTCAAATATTTTTAGTTTTATTCTACATGAAATTGCGCACATTTTCATATATAAAACTCTATGAAATGCCTAATATAAAACAGAGCAAATATTCAGAAAATGCGACATACGCATTTCAGAGGTTTGGGGCGGAGGGAAGGAAAGTTTTTTTTTTTAAATTCACCTTAAATCTAAATATTGTGCTAGAGACTTTGAATTTGTTTAAAGATGAAGATAAATGACTGAATTTTACTAGACTGTAAGAGTTTTAGCTTACAATTGCATTTTTCGACCATTTTGGTAGAGTCAAAGTTGACCGAACGTGGTTTTTTTTCTATTTATCGTGATTTATATGCAAATATTTCAAAAATGAGAAAAGCTACAACCTTCAATTATTTTTTGTTGTATTCAACATGAAATTTCGCACATTTTCATATATAAAACTTTATGTAACGGCTAATTTAAAATGGTGCAAACATTACCACAATCGCACGTATGATTTTTTCGGAAGAGTTACCGCGCGGACGTAAAGAAAATTTGATTTTTTTCATAAATTCACCATAAAACGAAATATTGTGCTAGATACTTCCAATTTGTTGCAAAATGAAGGTAAATGATTGAATGTTACTAGAATATAAGAGTTTTAGCTTACAATTGCATTTTTCGACCATTTCGGTAGAGTCAAAGTTGACCAAAGGTTGAAAATTTGTCACTTATCATTTTTTATATGAAAATATTTCAAAACTGATAAAGCTACAACCATGGGTTGTTTTTAGTTGTATTGTGCATGAAATTGCGCACATTTCCATATATAGAACTTTATGTAACGGCTAATTTTAAAATGACAATTTGTCGAAAATTGCATTTTTCCTAACTATACAAACCTGAGGTCCTTTAACAATAGGAAGGTAACTAGCGGCAGCTGGGAAACGGTCCGTAAGGCTTCGAACAAGGGGGAGAACGGTAGTTAACTGCTTTTTGTTTTCCGATCGTGCGCGCGCCCGAGAGGTGAAGAAATCACTTTTGCTTTAGGCCCATGCAAAAAGTTGCAGAGTGAGGGGTGGCATGAGGTGGGACTATATGTAAAGGACCTCAGGTTTGTATAGTTAGGAAAAATGCAATTTTCGACAAATTGTCATTTGTTCCGATACGTAATACAAACCCTCGGTCCTTTAACAATAGGAAGACTCACTTCTTGGTGGGAGGAATCTGAGTCTTTTTGGTGAACAGACTGGTGTTCGTCCAACCCTGGAGTGCCTCCCTGGTCGTAAGAGCAAGGGAGGGATCCACCAAACCTCTGTCCCCGATTGATCGGGTGTCACCGCAGGATCAATGGGTCAGAACCTCTGGTCCAAGTACTAAGAGAGAGGCAAGCGTATCTCTTCGTACCAGCAAGCAAGAACTTGTTCCTGTTTGCAAGAGACAATCATAAAATGATGGGTTTGTCTCAATTTGGCATCCACTTCCTCCCCCTTGTTGGAGGAAGTGGTGGATATTTACTCCTATCCCTACTGAAAGGGATAGGATGGTGCTCTATTGAGTAGCTCACCTGCATCTCGTCCTTACTCCAGCAGGGTGACGACCGTGTCCCTCTACCCAAAGGTAGAGGAAGAAAAAAAATGGGAAGAGGACCAGTCACACTATCATTCCTCATCCATTCTTACGGTCACACCAGGACTCGATGCTGTTCAGCCTGCGAGGGTCTGGGTTAACTACACAACGTGTTGAGCAACCACCACGGTTCCCCAAGGAAAAAGATCCAAGGAACTGTGGGCAATATCCTGAAGGTAGAAGGAGGTGCATGCGGTCCGGTTGGACCAGGCGCCTGCCTTCATTACCTGCGCCACGGAGAAGTTCTTGCGGAACGCGAGAGAATGATGAAGAGGCGTCCACACTCATTCTGGGTGTCGAGTTTTCTTCAGACAGCTCCGTCGCACCTTCACAGGACAAAGCAGCATAGCCTTCGTATCGGCGGAGGCGGTGAAGTCCATTAGGGAGGGTATTGTGAAGGACTCGAACCAATCGTCAGTTACCGAAGGGTTCTGAGTCTTCGCTACGAAGATCGGTACGAAATCGAGCGTCACAAATCCCCATCCCTTTGTGCTTGACTTCTCAAGAGAAGTCATGCAGTTACCTAAGACGAAAAGAAGGGAATAGTCGTATGACCTATCCCTCTTCTCGACTTTTGGTTATGTACAGTACTCATATTGACAAGCTATTAAGATGAAGTAATGATTGCTCTGGAACAACCGAACTAAGTCCACAGCATAGTTCGTAACTGACTCGGGCGCTCTGACAGCTGCCGACTGACTGGTTCGGAATCAGTAGAGGCAAGTTGTCCAAGCATCCGGGTAAGTCACGTGACCTTCGCCCTTTAAAGAGTTATGCTGAGAGACCAACAAATAAAATATTTGTTAGTCACCGATGCCGGACGGCGCGGCGATGATTCTCTTAATGCATAAGCTCAAAAGGCGAAAGTCAATTGCCTTCAAAAGACGAGGTCCCTGATGGCAAGAAAATCTCATAGACGTTGAATCTCAGCTTAAGGAGAAACAACACTATGTGACGTTGAAGACGAAGGTAGGCAATGAATGCAACCTACGTCTTCCAGCTGAATCGAGAGAAGGGAATTCAACCAGTTTCTAAACCTGTGCTTACAAATGACTGAAAACGCTAACCGCCATTTCATTGCTGTCCGTTGTGCAATGAAAGCGGGGCGTTCTTCAGTAATGAAACACAGGGGAGAGCCGCTTGAAGAACTGCTTTCTCATGGGCTGAACGTTTGGAAGTAGAGCTGGCAGGTGTGGGAGTAGGCGATGGTCTTTCAATACATCTGCTAATCCGGGGTGAACAATGAAACAATTGTACACCTCCGATACAAGATATTTTGAGGAACAAAACTCAGATTCCGCAAAAATCATTCGCATTATCGGATACGATGCAGCAAGAGACTATTACAGAATTCTGTTACCGTGCGGTAAACAGAAAGATGAGAGTCGAATAGATATCTCTGTTTTAAAATTCTCGCAATACCGAAGACGATGAATACTAGCGTTTCACAGCAGTAGATGGTCATTCATGTATGCGAGAATCCCCGTTAATCAGAGACTTAAGTCCGTGATTGTTGGGCAGAGATACGGTTGTTATTCAATCAAAGCAGGTGAGAAAGACATAAACAACCGTCTATCTCAAAGCGGCAGCTGATACTGAAATGCCTCGGGCAATTCAATACGCAGTAGCTGTCGCTGACTCGTCATCCTGAGTTGCCAAGTAATCCTTTCCACGAAGGAATGCGTTCGGCTAGAAACCACCGAGCATAAAAAGATATGCTCGAGCAATTATATTTAAGCGAAACGAATTTCGGTAAATATAAAAGCTTAAATGGTGTTGTTGTGACAACACCATAAGTATATAAAATTGAAACTGGAAACTCCTGGGAGGTTGCAGGCAACCCGGGTTGCAGTTCAATTAGAATACTTTTCGTCTAAGTCGCAATCCGTAGAATAACCAGGATATGCGCCTACCCCTCGGACCATTCAACTGCTTAGCAGAATCATGTCGCGAGGTTAATATACGTAGTATATTTGTAGGATTCTGAACAACGATCTCCATCCTAAATTCTTTCCTTCAAGAAAACAAAATAAGGATTGGAGATCGACCACCTTCGTTCTCTATTAAAGAGAGTGAAGGAGAAGTCTTCCTCGAAGGAAAGCTTCAATGGTGAAACCAGAATACTAAGACGATAGTTCCAGCCAAACTGGATATTCCCGTCCGTTCTTCTCTATTCCAGGTTGGTCGCCTACTGTGAGATAGTCTTCTTTCAGCAGCAGTCTTCTTCCTAATGCTAGAAATTCCAGGAATTCGAGCATAGGCGAGGTTCCCAATTATCGTGTAACATATCGGGGATTCTCGTCTCGCTCACTTTGGACCGTGGTCTCGCCTATGTGTTTGAGATCGTAAGAAACTCTAACACTGAATGCGCTAGAAATTCCGTAGAATTCTAAGCAGTCTGCGAAACCCCCACCGAATTCGTCAAACGATATCGGCTGGTGGTCCTCTCGATTCCCGTAGAAATCGAGAATGGGGCAGGATCCCTCCTCAACGACCGGGGCTTACGTCAGGTGTAGGACCCGAAGGTCCCCCCTGTAGCGCAGTCCCCAACGTGGGATCCTACAGAGAAATCTCTGTAGGATCCTTCCCCTTTCCCTCGTAGCCGTAAGGAGAGAGGGAATGGGGGAGGAATTGGATACTCGCTCGCCTTCCCAGTGGAACTAGCAGTTGGAGAAGAGTAGGAGCAGCCATCGCCTTGCGGCGATGGCCTCTCAGAGTCTGGGAAAACGTATCGTCAGGAGAAAACGTTTTCCCCGAGGAGGGTTACGAACTCTCACTGTAGGTAAGGGTCTGCCGCCACTGTGAACGTCGTCTGGGTGGGGCTGATCGACACCTGACAGGAGAGAGCCGATACCGTCCTCCGACTCATTCCAGTCCTCGTCGAGGTCGAAACCTCTCAGGAGGACGAAGGAGTATTTAAATACGGTGTCCGAAGACACGTAGAAACGCCGCTGTCGCAGTAGAGGAGGTGGAAGTAGCTTGATCGACCGGCCAGAACTGAGAGAGCCTTCTTGTCCGGAGACGAGAGACTCTGGTTCAAGACAGAATCGGCAAGCTCCGATCGCGGCATACCCACCGTCGGTTTGGGTTCCCTCTTCGGGCCCCAAAACGACTCGAGCAGAGACCTGGGCTCTGCTGGTGGGAGCGGCGATCCTTCCCCCGGTCGTTGTGCTGACGAATCAGTGCAATAACCTGGGTAAAGTTACTCTGAATCTCGGAAGTTACAGCGTCTTGAGGAGTAGGACCGTCCAGTCCCTCCAACAAGAGCAGCTCCCAGGACCCTCCTCCTTCAGAAGAAGGACCAGCAACAGATCCCTGACGGTTGCCTCCAATCACTTGCGCGTACGTCCTGGTTGGTCCTAAGACCAACCTGGCACGTGCGGCGTCGTGACGGGATCGTGAGCGGCGCATCTCTCACGATCACTCCTATATACCTCGCTCTTCCTGGCGTATGCCGAGGAAGTTGAAGGTATCGGAGAGACAGAACTGACGCTACCCCCCTCTCCCCCTGACGGTCGCCTCCAATCACTTGCGCGTACGTCCTGGTTGGTCCTAAGACCATACGTGGCACGTGCGGCGTCGTGACGGGATCGTGAGCGGCGCACCTCTCACGATCACTCCTAGCTACCTCGCTCTTCCCGGTGTAGCCCGAGGAAGTTGAAGGTAGTGGAGAGACAGACCTGACGCTCCCCCCCGCTCGCTGGCAGGACCAGCGTACGTGGGGGGCTGCAGCCGATCACCAACCCGCGGTGGGATCGATCTGCAGGCCTGGCCGTGCCGCTCACCTGTGGCGAGCGGCTCGACTGAGCACGTTGACCCCGGTCCCGTGCGTCAGACGAGCTGCTGCTGGTCACCGTATCCGCCCGGTCCCTGTGGGAGCGGCGGTCAGGTGACCTGCAGAGCTCGCTTTCGCCGTGAGACCGGTGAGCGTCCTCGCGGCACGTCAAACCGCTGGTACCGTCGGTCGAGGGGACCTGGGGGACCTCTTCCCAGCCTCAACCCGTGGCCGGTCAGAGACCGTCACGTCCACCCGAGGTACCGGCTGGTCGCTGCGAGAGCGGCCGCTGGCCTGGCGAGAGTCACCTGAGCGGCTCTCGACAGTCTTCTGCTCCGTGCCTCGGTCATGACGCTGAGCGAACTCAGGCGTCTTAACTTTGGCTGCACGGTCACCCGAAGGAGATCGTACACTCGGAACTTCCCGCGGACGAGAAACCGAGCCGGTACCTGGCTTAGCAGCAGAGCTGCCAAGACCAGGCGAGGGTGTACCAGCGGTAGCCAGCACACCCTTGGTCCCCGTCTTCTTCTTCTTCTCAGAAGGGGAGACGGGCCCCGTTCCCGAAGGAACAGGAGGACCAGCAGAAGAACCCCCCCGTCACACCGGAATGTGACGAGCCCTTCGAAGTTCCCGAAGGAGTCTTCTTAGGGGGAATAACAAAACCTGGTTACCAGCTGGTCGCTGCGAGAGCGGCCGCTGGCCTGGCGAGAGTCACCTGAGCGGTTCTCGCCAGCCTTCTGCTCCGTGCCGTGGTCTTGGCGCCGAGCGAACTCTGGCGCCGAAACTTTGGCTGCACGGTCTCCCGAGGGAGAGCGTACACTCGGGATCTCCCGCGAACGAGAGACCGAGCCGGAACCTGGCGTAGCGGCATCGCCGCTAGCACCAGGCGAGGAAGTATTCAGAGCTAACCGATACTCCTCTGGTCCCCGTCTATCTCTTCCTTACGGAAGGGGAGACGGGCCCCGCTCCCGAAGGAGCAGGAGGACCAGCAGAAGGACCCCCCGTCCCACCGAGGTAGGACGGGCCCTTAGAAGTTCCCGAAGGAGACTTCTTAGGGGGGGGAGGCAGCCTTCTTCTTCTTCGGCTTATGGGCCTTAGAAGTCGAAGAAGAGAGGCAGCAACAGACGAAGACGAAGATGACACCTTCCTCTTCTTCGTCAGCTCACGCAGGACAGTCGTCAGGTCCTCCATCCAGGCCGGAGTCGGGCCTATTGCCGAAGCAACACGGCCCGACTGCACCTGTCCGGAAGGACCTGGGATCTGGGGAAGACACACCATGGGCAGGACCAGCATGGACAGGCGCAGGAACCAGGAGCGACAGGAACAGCAACCAGCTCAGGAGCGGCAGGAACAGTGGCAGCGGTAAACACAGAAGGGACAGCCAAGCCAGTAGCGGGAACCACATCAGCGACAGGTACGGCAGGCCCAGCCATCGCCTCGTAGAATCATCGGCAGCCAGCGTGGTACTGGCGGCCGGTCCAGGGGCGAGCTGCTGGAACAGCGGAAGTCTGGGGCAGGCAAACACGAAGAAAACACAGGCGGCGGCGGCATACCCCTCCTCGGTACGGCGGCGACCGGCCCTAGAAGCGGCAGACGGCGTCACCGACACAGCATGGGGAGTGTAGACCAGCGGGGGAAGCAGCATAAGCGGCCGTGAAGGTTGTAGTGGAGACCACTCCAAGGTCACCGCCCCAGACCTCGCTAGACTCTGCAGCAGATCGTGGATGCTAGGCACGCCCTGCAGCCGCCAGTGGTCCATACCTGTCCAAGGTCGTCTCCCACGGCTGTAGCACCTGCGGTAGCACAGACAGATTAGTAAGAGGGGTTCCCTCACGCACGGGGGGGGGAGACATTCCCCACCCCGAACGGAAGGAAGACCCCAAAAACAAAATACGAGGAAGCTGAGCGGGGGGGGCAGGAAAGAAGACGAAGAATCGGATACCAAGGGAGTCGCGGGAGAGCTTTCCGACGACTTCCTGGCAGACCTTCGCTTCCCCATACCCCCGCACAGCAGTGAAAAGTAATATGAAAATGAAACAGAATACTGCACTTGCGATTCACTTCATAGAACTTAAAGAGGGAAAAATCAATTCCCGGTAAGGAGCGGACAAAACTTGATTCCATAAATAAATATGATGCTATCATAAATATTATTATTGAAAATGAACAATACTGCACTTGCTATTTTCACTTTCACAGCAATAAATCGTAAGGATTAATTCCCGGGCTTTCATTGCATTCTATTCATACAAAATAAGAGGCTCTTGCCGAGCGCAATCAAGCTCTCGGCAACGAACGCACAGGGCAAAAATATAATGAAAAAGAGTACTTACATCTTTCAATTACACACTTTCGCCCAAAATACATGACTCGGCGCGAGTGCGCCCGCCCTCGGCACCGAGACATAATTCAAGGGTTCAATTCATGAAAAGAGCGGAAATCGCCGTCTCTACGGCGATAGCTCCATGTTGATTCATAATTAAGTAATGAAAATGAAAACAGTGTACTTACAGTTTCATTTTCAAGTCAAACCAAACCATTAGTAGAAAACACAATATAAACAAAGCATACGACGATGAAGCGGGCAGAGAGCGATGACGACACGTCCTTCACACCCGCGGCCGAAAGCAAAAGTGATTCTTCACCTCTCGGCGCGCGCGCTGCGCGCGCACGATCGGACAAGCAGTTAACTACCGTTCTCCCCTTGTTCGAAGCTTACGACCGTCCCAGCTGCCGCTAGTTACCTTCCTATTGTTAAAAGACCGAGGGTTTGTATTACGTATCGGAACAAATGGTGCAACCATTACCACAATCGCATGTATGATTTTTTTCGGAAATGTTACCGCGCGGACATAAGGAAAGTTTTTTCATAAATTCACCATAAATTTAAATATTGTGCTAGAGACTTCCAATTTGTTGCAAAATGAAGTTAAATGATTGAATATTAGTAAAATATAAAATTTTTAGCTTACAATTGCGTTTTTCGACCATTTCGGTAAAGTCAAAGTTGACCGAAGGTTGAAATTTTGGAACTTATCTTTATTTATATGAAAATATCTCAAAACTGATAAAAGCTACAATCATGAGTATTTTTTTGTTGTATTCTACATAAAAATGTGCATATTTTCATATATAATACTCCATGTAACGGCTAATTTAAAATGGTACAAAAATTATGTCAAAGTGACGAAATAATTTCCGAGATGTGTCACCGATACTTTTTAGTGCGGCAAGAAAGAAATTCGCACTTGCGCACCTGCGTAACGATTGTAAACAGAACAACACCTTGATCCATGAACTCCCAGCATCCCCCAAGGCGCGTGATTCAAGAGTTTTCGGCTGGTAGGCCTATAAGTATTTTTCTGCGAATTTTTTAAAAAACTTTTGTATGTCGACGTAAAATACGTCCACTCAGTACCCGAGAGACAAAAAATGTCGACGTAAAACACTCGGCATTTAAGGGTTAAAGGGCGAAAGAATGTAAATAATATGTTGGCATACCTTTGCCATCGACTCTTAACACAAGTAGAGGGGCAGTTATAAAGGCTATCACAAAGAGTGGGTTTGTATATTAATTGAAAACAAGGACAAACCTTTGTTTAGTATTAATATCAAACACCATATATACACATTTATTTAAAAATCAAAAATAAACCAAAAGGATCCCACCGGGAAAAAAAATCAACGACCAGCCAGTCGGAGTTCACAAACACACGTCTTCATCGGAAGATGGCCGAAAGCAAAGTGGAGTGTTTACATCAGGGCAGGCTAGCCTGCCCCACGGTAGTTACAAGGACTGAGGGTTTGTATTATGTGTAGGAACAAATGATTTTTAATTGTTTTAGAACAATAATTAATCATATATTTTTGTTAGAACTATCAAATTAGGCAGTGAGCTGTTAAAATAGGCAATTATAAGCAGTTCAAGGGATAAAGGGTATAAATATACCTGGACGTTATAGCAAAAGCATGCATTCACGGATTTATACAATGAAATATTGGAGTTTCTTTTATGCTGGTGGGCTAAGCCTATTGAAACATGAAGTTTAAAGGATTAATCTCTTAAGCTACCCTTTTGATAAGCCTTAAGCGCCAAAAAGAATGACTTATTGTTTTTGGTAACTGAGAACGATAGTTAGTAGTGAAATTATGAGTTCAAGGAGGTAAACAATCTATCAGTTTAGATCTGTCAAACTTTGCCATTGCATTTTCTCAATACTGGTCTCCTTTGGTTTTCCCAAAGGGAACTCGAAAATGTATTTTAAAATTGCTCTTTCCAAAAGGTAGCTTGATAAAATCTTTACGTGCACTGCCAAGTGTTTGTTCACAAACAAGTGCATTTTAGGGAGAATTTGTTAACGGTATACAACCATCTGGTACTTTGATTGGCATATAAATTGCACTTTTATGGTTTACTTGTAAAAAAAAAGGTTTGCATATGCATCTAGGTACTATACAGAAAACGTAAGAAGAATTATATAACAGGTTACAGGCAACTACATGGCTCTCAATAAATAATACAAAGAAATATCATGCTTATAACTCATGATACAATTCTTTGAAAAATGACAAATTCTTAACCGATTTGTATTTTTCATAACTAACAAACCTGAGGTCTTAACATTAAGATAATACTAGCGCCAAGCTGGAAACCGGTAGAATTAAAAATAAACTTGAGATCCAGGGACTATTGGCATCTATACCAGGTCACGGGGTATGTAGTACCCAGAATGCCCTTGGCGTCCCGTGACCTGACAGTTACTCTTCCAACCCAGTTTAGACTGCTAGAGGTGTGGTTAGAGGTGGGCCTTTATCTGTTAAGACCTCAGGTTTGTTAGTTATGAAAAATACAAATTGGTTAAAAATTTGTAATTTGTTCATATACAAAACAAACCTCTGGTCTTAACATTAGGATAGACTTACCGTATATACTCTCATAACACGCCATCTCGCATATTATGCAACCCCCAAATTTTCACCCTCAAAAAATTATTTTATCACGTATCTCACGTAACATGCAAGTTAAATTTACGAAACCAAAATTTAACAATAGGCTAACCTCTTTATCTATTCAATTTTTTTTAGTTAGGCTAACCCCTTTGCCTCTATCTCTTAATCTATCCGTAGTTAAGTTGAAATAAGTAAGAGAATGCAAAATGCAAAAAGAATCATAGTAATGATATACTTGTTTGGAAAACGTATACAGCCAGAAACAGCTGATTTGCTGTGAACAATCAATCTGATAAAAAACAGCCTTTTTGCTTGCATTTCAACCATCGTATGATAATAAAAAAATTACCATAGTTACATTACAAATGACAGTAATGAGAATAGGACTGATATATTTTTACATTACAGGTAGTAATAGTCGACTTACTACCGCCATTGGTTACGAACAACCAGTCATAAATCGATTTGGACGTAAGTTGGCCCATATTAATTTACTGTAAGAATATTATACTAGTGTAGCCTACACTACGGAAATCAGTACCATCTTTACATTTAAGGTAGCCTAGCCTACACTACACAGCATACTTTATACATATATGGCATACTAATTATTAATTTCAGCTAATTCTCTAGGTTCAACGCACATTGTCTTATGATGATTCAGTACAAAGAGAAATTGAATAGCATTTAACAAGTTAGCCTCGCCTATACGATGATGATGATATTATTGTATATATATGAATACAGTAGCCTAGCCTTCAGTATACTGTATACTACTACATATACAATATAATTTAGTGATTTATTAATAAAAGCCAATATCAGAGTTACAATGCATTCTGACTATGACATAACAGAAAAAAAAATTGGACACAAAACGGGAATCAGATTCAGACTGACATCGCAATACCTAACTGACCAATGTTAGGCTGCTGACGGCTACGTATATTTACGAAATTAATACACAATGAATATGCATCTTTTCTGATTACCTTTAAAAGTTATACGTTACAGTATCCAATAACATTGTATGTATTCTCATATTATTGTATCATAAAATACTAACAAAGCAGTCAGTGTTTTTTTTTTTTTTTTTTTGAAATCAGCTGATGGCAAATACGAGTTTATTTCTCTGTATTTAACTCATTTCAGTGCAAATTGCCTTTCTTCTAGGTAGCGTAAAATACCTAGATACTCTACTTATGTGAGACAAGGTAATTTGTCATTATAAGTGTTTTTAAGTTGAAATATGAGTTTAATATGTCTCGTGAACTAAAGTATTTTTTTTTCGTTAACAGATTGTGTTGTGAGCATGTTTAGTGTATAAAAATATTACATACTTCCGTTCGCTATTTTCATTTCATTTCATCGTAGTACAAACTTTACCGCTATGTTACTTATCTTTCATCAGCGTGAAAACAAGATTAAAATGTGTTCTTTCAAGACCTGAAGTTTTTATTAAAATCATTTTCTCTCAATTTTATCTACGGTTGTGTTTGATGGCATAAGTTGTTGCCGATGCACGATAATAGTAATATAGCCTTACTCACTATGGTTAAAAGATCGGCAAGGGCATATACTGCTAAATTTAATATGTAAGTTTTAGCTGAAGTTGAGGAAAGAATGTTGATACACTAACGACTATTATCGTGCATCAGCAACGTGGATAAAAACTTTCGGAAATTTCGGTATGGTACTATCACACTTGACTGTAAACAAAATTTGAGAGAAACTTGTTTTAATCAAAATTATTGGACATGAAAAGAACACGTTTTACTGTTTTCACTACAATAAAAGATAAATACATAAAATTTGTAGTACTCTGATGAGATAAAGTGAAAATATCAAACGAAATATTGATTTTTGTTTACATAATAAACATGCCCTCAGCGCCATCTACTAACGAAAAAATAACTGAATTTTCGTTCACAAACAATACATTTTCAAGTGATATTTCCACTTGAAAACACTTTGTATAACGTAAAATAACCTTGTCTCATATAAATAGAATACATATCTTGAGATTCATTTGCGCTAACTAGAGGCAAGAAAGTCGCTCTGATTTGAATTCAACACAGCAAAACTATCTTACTTCGCAATCGCCCTCAGCTGATTTCCAAAACATAACATTGATTCCTGTGTTTGTATTTCATAATACGAACAAATAGTAATATGAAAATACATATATTATTGGATGCAGACAAGCAAAACAAAACTTTTTAAAATATCCATGGAAAAGATGCATATCTATTATGTTTGTATTTTACCATATGATACTAATATACAGTAGTACCTCGAGATACGAAATTAATCCGTTCCGAGGCGCCCTTCGTATCATGAGGTTTTCGTATTATCTTGGACCACATTTTACATGTAAAATGGCTAATCCGTTTCAAGCTCTCTAAAAACACCCCATTAAATTTCATAATAAAGCTAAATTGACCTATAAACAATGAAATACTACAACAATTTGGACCATTCAATACCTAAATTAAGACTACAAATGCAAAACTTGTAAATAAAGTGTATATTAGTGTACAAGAAATATTATTACTGTAACGTAAAATATGGAAGCTTACCTTTCGAGTGAGGCTACGTACATACGTAACTATCCAAGGAAGAGTACTTCTGCCTACGTACTTTTTCACAATGTTCCTGTGTGAGCCTTTTCGGGGGGTGTCTTCTACAAATGATTGCACTTAATGAAAAGCGGCTTTAATTTCTGCCTTTTTTTTTTTTTTTTTTTTTTTGTATGTATACGTACGTACGTACACTTTAAAAAATATACGTACGTACTACAACGTAACTATCCGAGGAAGATTGCTTCTGCCTACGTACTTTTTCACAATGTTCCTGTGTGAGCCTTTTCGGGGGGTGTCTTCTACAAATGATTGCACTTTATGAAAAAGCTGCTTTAATTTCTGCCATTTTTTTTCTTCTGTTTTTGATTTTTAACTTTTTTTTTTTTTTTACTTTTTTTACTTTATGTAAGTTTTTTTTTTTTTTTTACAGTTCAACTTTCTTTTTTTACACCTCATGACTCTGTTGGCCCTGGTGTCCATCAAAACCCTGTTTAACCAAATGCTCTCTGCAACGGATTTGGGTACTGAATGTTCGGCTGCTGACCTTCAACATAAACTTAAGTGCCTTGATTATACGTACACTACATACTGGTATGCATGTTGTAAATGATTGTCTACACCCTCTGTTTTCAGCAGGGAGTGGGAGATTCTACCAAACCTTGCAAGTTTTCCGTTATCCCATGAGAGAGACCTTGATCACTTATCCCATGTGAGAGATCTTGGTCACTTTTTTTTTAAATATTAGTATTACGTACACATTGACAATCCCGAAAACGAATACCGCGTGCGTACTATAACAATGCTGGTACCGAGTGGCCGAGCCACGCCACCACGTGTACAGTGGACCCCCCGTATTCGCGTTCTCCGGATTCGCGGACTCACACATTTGCGGATTTCTCTCGGGAACGTTTCCCTGCATTATTCGCGGAAAATTCGCGCATTCGCGGTATTTTTCTATGAGAAATATCCACAAATTCCTGGTTTTTGTTATCAATTTCATCAGAATATGCACTTTTTGTGATAAAACTATTAAAAAAACCAAGTATGAACATTTTTAGTGGTTTTTCTTAAGTTTTAACTAACAAAATAGGCTGTTTGTAGCGTTTTTATAGGGGTTCCAAACATTCGCGGATTTTAACTATTCGCGGGGGGGTCTGGTACGCATCCCTCACGAATAAGGGGGGTCTGGTACGCATCCCCCGCGAATACGGGGGGACCACTGTACATAGTAGATGCATGATGAGAGGGACGCTGGCCAATAGGAGAGAAGGATTTCATGGCCGCGACTAGCATCAGGAACCAATGGGAGAGCAGGAGGATGGTGGCGAGTCTACTAGTATACTAAGATGGCGCACGGCGCGATTTTCAAAATTGTTATCCAGGTGAATCTCAGACTTTCAGAAACCTTTCGTATCTTGAAAACTTTTCGTATGTAGAGCCGTTAAATTTTTCGTATTGGCTTTCGGACCTCGAGTTTTTCGTAAGTTGAGCCTTTCGTATCTCGAGGTACCACTGTATGATTATTACATACTCGAATTTTATATCTCATGTAAGATGTGACCCCCAAAATCAGGGCTTCAAAAGTCTCATGATACGCAATTATATACAGTACAGGCGGCCCGCGGTTAACGGCGCAATCACTCGACGGCGAATCGGTTTTACGGCGGTCGTCAAAAATATTCATTAAAAAAATAAGGCATTTTAAAGGTATCTTTACGGCACAAATTTCAGTTAACAGCGCCGCTAGCGCCGTTGTCTAACGAGTTCATACATATGTAGGAATGCCGTTCAGACCATAAAGGTTATGCAAATTATATTAAAAAATTTTATGGAGAGTTATTACGTAAGTATTAGATATGCCTCTGACGCTGTTCTATGCCAAAAATATCGAGTTACATAAGTGCAAATTTAGCTATGGATGTGTCGATTCATAAATGTTCATGCTTTTGTTTAAAATGTGTATGAAAATGTATTACGTGAAAGGTATTTTTATTTCTGTACAGAAATATGATACAAAGGCAGCTTTTGAAACTGCCCTTCACGTTATCAAATACGATGTTTTTTCATGTTCTTTCTTGTAAGCCGCCGCCTGCCGCTCTTCCGAAAATATCGATTTAAAAAAGTGCAAATTAGAGATCGATGTGTCGATTTTATAAATGTTTATGCTTTTATGTTTAAAATGTGTATGAAAATGTATTACGAATAGGGTATTTTTATTTCTGTGCAGAAATATGATAAAAAGGCAGCTTTTGAAACTCCCCTTCAAGTTATCAACTACGCTGTTTTTTTCAAGTTCGTTCTTGTATGCCACCGTCTGCCGCTCTTCCGAAAATATAGTTAAAAAAAAAGAGTGCAAATTCAGCGATCGATGTGTCGATTTTTCAAATGTTTATGCTTTTATGTTTAAAATGTGTATGAAAATATATTACGTAAAGGTATTTTCATTTTTGTACAGAAATAAGATACAAATTAAGGCATCCTTTGTAACTACGCTCCTCGTTGTCAGGGGATGGTTTTTCATGTTCGTTCTTGTCCGCCAGTTCCGAAAAATGCATTGTGTTATTTTTATTATTATGCATCTTTTCCATAAATCCTTTAAAAGTATACATTATTTCACTGTATCCAAGAATATTGTATGTATTCTCATATTATTGTATTTTAAAATACTACGGCAAACTTAAGCCCGTATTCCGCGGAGCGGCCAATGTTGTGGTTTGAAATCAGCTGATGAATACGAGTTTGTTTCACCATAACGCAATTCTGAGCGAATGCTCTGCTTCTAGTTTAGCATAAACGAATATCTATATACTTGACTTATATGAGACAAAGTTATTTCTCCTTATACACGTGTTTTTATGGTGGAAAATATTTTATTGAAATATGTCTCGTTGTGAATGTGAAACTACTATTTTTTTTGTTACGAAAATATTACGTTGGCGGCATGTTTATTGCGTAAAAAATTACGTGATTCCGTTCGCAATAATCCTTTATATCATCGTAATACGAACTTTACGTTATTTATCTTATATCGACGTGAAACCAACCGGAAAATGTGTTCTTTCAAGCACAGTAGTTTTGATTAAAATGATTTTATCCCAATTTTATCTACAGTTGTGTGTGATGGCAGACGTTTACTGCAGTTTTATCCGGTTTGTTGCCGATGTACGATAATAGTCATTAGGCAGCTTGAACAGTTTTCTCAGCTTCAGGTATAACTAGGTTTAAATTTAACGGTATATTTCCCGATTGATCTTTAATAACTATATTAGCATCTTGATCTATAGCGAATAAAGTTATTACATTAAGATATCTCAGTTCTATTCTATACATAACGCCATTTATAACAAATACGGTTATGTTGCACTGTAGTACGACGATCGAAATACAAGCCAAACAGATGTTATCCAGTTCGGTTGTACTTAAAAAAAAAAAAAAAAAATAGTAGTTTCTCGTTTGGTTGTTCATGGCTGTACACGTTCACGCAACGAGTATAACGTTAAAACCATACTTTCATCATTCTCTTTTGCTGTTATTGAACTTATGTAACTAGAAGATGGATAAAGTTAGGCCATTGTAATTTGATCTCTCATAAAATCGAACTATCGTAAGACTAATGATCGTAACCTGAACACTACAGCTACCTGTACACTGTATAAACTTTATTATATCTTTACATACTCTAGACACCCACATGTACTGTACAGTAAATTCTATAGTACTATACTGCATAAATATAATTTTACTAATTGCGCCGTTGTGGGATTACGGCGCCTTTGACTGATCTAGAGTTTCGAAAGAAGGTGTGCGGCGGCCGTAGGCTTTAAAATCGCTCAGCGTCGAAAATCGCTTGGCGTCGGTGGCCAGGAACGGAACCCCTGCCGCTAACCGAGGGCCGCCTGTACTTATTGGTGGGAGGCAAGTGTCTATAACTGACTGGGAGTTTGCCACCTTTATCCATTTCCGAATAGTAGATGTATTCTAAGGCAATGGACCTATAACCCTTGAACCAAAGATATATGAGAATCTATTGGTTTCCCTCTCTGGGTGTTCCTATGATGCCCTGGTTTATTACATTAAAGAAGATGGAGCACTCTCCATTCTCATAAACCACTCCTGTCCCTTATATCTGGATCTATTATCACCCCTCTCTCTCACTGAAAAGTATACTATACTCTAGATTATCTTTACAGTATGACTGACCACCTCATCTGTATCTAGTCTATTCCAGCTCATGATGGTACTCTCCTTCATACTGCCCGTAGGTAAAGGAGTAGAAAGAAAATAGTAAAGAAGAAAGACCAGTCATCTCATTCATTCTACTTTCATACCTTCATCTTAGACTAGACACAAACTGACCTGCCAGGGGTACTGGATGAGCTATACCACTTGCTGAGCCACCACCACTGGACCCAAGGAAAAGGTGTCCAAGGATCTATGGGCAACATCTTTTAAATAAAAAGAAGTGAAAGTTTTTTGGCATTGCCAAATACCAGCTTTCAAAATTCTCTCCACAGACATCTTCTTGAATGCCAAAGAAGTGCTCAAGCTCCTGATGTCATGACCTCTAACCCTCTCTCGGCTATTTGACCCTCTGTCTTCTGCCATGTATGCATTCATGAGTGTTTCTCTCACCCAAAACGACAGTGTTCCTGGACACTTCCTTTTTGTTCCGTCCTGTACTTACAAACAGCCTCCGGCACCTCGGCCTGAGATGCCTCGTCCTTCTTAAGTACGCTCTTAGTACTCTGACGGGACACAAGCATTACTTCCTTGTCATTGTCTATAAATTCT
This sequence comes from Macrobrachium nipponense, assembly GCF_015104395.2. NCBI lineage: Eukaryota > Metazoa > Arthropoda > Malacostraca > Decapoda > Palaemonidae > Macrobrachium > Macrobrachium nipponense. The sequence continues at coordinate 65,086,678 of NC_087212.1, read as the reverse complement.
GCCAGAGAAGGTATGGAAAAGGAGTCGAATCTGCCATCCACTACTGATGGGTTTTGAGTTTTGGCTACAAATCTGGGACAAACTCGAATACCATAGACTTCCAACCTCTTGAATGCATTACCACATATGACAGACCATGCAGTTCCCCCCACCCTTTTGGTTGAGGCTAGGGCCAATAAGAAGACTGCCTTCAGGGTCAAGCTCCTATCTGTGGCACATGGGGGGGGGGGGGTTGTAAGACTACTCAGTACCATGGTCAAATCCCAATCTGGGGCTTTTAGTTCCTTCGGAGAACAGGACTGCTCAAAACTCTTCATTAGCCAACTCCCATGAAGACGAAATGTCCACACCTTCCATGCGTAGGACCGAGGCTAGAGCAGCCCTGTACCCCTTTACAGCAGATACAGACATATGGTTTTCTGTCCTGAGATATATCAGAAAATCTGCTAACTGTTGAATAGTGGTTCCGAGTGGAGACAAGTTCCCTCTATGACACCAATCACAGTATGCTGACCATTTTCCTTGGTAGACTGCTGCAGAAGACCTGATATTTCCTGCCATCTGTGTTGCTGCTTTCTGAGAAAAGCCTCTCACTCGCAGGAGATACTTGACAGTCTCCATCCGTGAAGTGATAGGGACTTCACCGAATGGTGGTACCTCTCCATGTGCGTCTGACATAGTAGGTTGTTCCACGGAGGTAACACTCTTGGCACGTCTATTAGGAGTTCCAAAAGATCCAGAAACCATTCTGCCTTTGGCCATAAAGGCACTACCAGAGTCATTTTGAGGTTCTGAGACCACATTTGACCTTGTTCAGAACCTGATGGATTAGACAAAATGGAGTAAATGCGTAAACATCCAGATTGTCCCATGGGTGTTGTAGCGCATCTTCTGCTACTGCCTCTACATCTGGGACTATTGAACAATACACTTCCAAATTTTTGTTGTACCTGGTTGAGAATAGGCCTATGATCGGCCTTTCCCACAATATGAGCATCCTGTCCACTACCTGTTGATACAAAGATCACTCCGTTCCCATGATCTGATCCCTGCAGCTCAACTATTTTGCCAATATGTTTCTTCTTCCTGGAATATATCTAGCCCTGATGTCTAATAAGTTCTCTACAGCCCACTGATGAAGTTGAACTGTCATCACGTACAACTGCCGAGATACGAGGCCCCCTTGCTTGTTTACGTAAGCTACTACTGCTGAGTTGTCCGACATCAATACCACTGATTGCCCCTTTACCCTCTCCCCGGAATTCCTGAAGTGCCAGAAACGCTGCTTTTAACTCCAGCACGTTTATATGGAGTTCTCTGTCCTCACAACTTCATTTTGCTGAAATCATCAACTCCTCCATGTGGGCTCCCCAACCTTCAAGTGACGCAACTGAGAACAGCAAGAGGTCCGGAGAGGGTTACTGAAGGGGAACTCCCACTGTCAGATTATTGTCCTGCACCCACCACAGTAGGTCTTTCCTCACCTCTGCCGACAAGGGAATTTGCTCGTATGGGTGATCTATCATTGGCGACCAAAACTCCTTCATCCTCTATTGCAGAGATCGAAGGTGTAGCCTCTCTTGTGGTACCAGCTTCTCCAAGGAAGTTAGAATTCCCAGTGCTACTTGCCACTGTCTTGCTGGCTGTGTTTGTTTTTCCAGAAAGACATTCACCACTTGTTTGCATTTCTCTACCCTCCGGTCTGCTAGGAACACTGGCTTTTACCATGTCTATAATCATACCCAGATACACCAGCCGTTGACTTGGATCCAACTTAGACTTCTCCTGATTTATCAAAATGCCTAGGTTGTGACAAAACTGCAGAAAGGTCACTCTGTCCCGAAGTAATTTTTCTCTGGACTTTGCTATCACCAGCCAGTTGTCTGGGTATCTTATTAGCCTGATCCCCTGAGCATGCGCCCATGTCAACACGAGAGTGAATACTCTTGTAAAAACTTGTGGAGACGTTGTCAACCCAAAGCACAGGACTCTGAATTGGAAAACTTTCTCTGTAAGACTGAAGCGGAGAAATTTCCTGGAAGACTGATGGATTGGGATCTGAAAGTATACATCCTTCAAGTCTATTGTCAGCATAAAGTCCTTGACCCTGACTGCTTGTAGAAACGTCTTTGGGGTCTCCATCCTGAATCTGGTTTTTCTTATAAACAGATTCAATGTTGACAGATCTATTACTGTCCTCCAATCCCTATTGGCTTTGGGGACAAGGAAAATGCGGCTGTTGTAAAACCCCTCTGACGGAGTCGATACTTGTTCCACAGGTTTTTCCATCATCTTCTTCACTTCCTCTTGTAGAATAAAAGCCTTCTGAGGTTCCTGAGCATAAGCAAGGTGCGATAATGGTTGTTCTGTCAGGGGTGGGGTTACCACGAACGGAATCAAATAACCAACTCTGAGAACATCCACCACCCACTGTTCTGCTCCAAATTCCTGCCACACCTTCCACTGATTTGCCAGGCAACCACCCACCGGTGTGGCTGAGTGACGAGAGGCGCCCATCCTATCGTCTTGAACCTCTCCCTAATACCCCTTCCTCTGTTGTTTCTATTGTGAAAGGGCCAATGAGCTAACTTCTTTGGGGAAGAGGGTCTTGTTGCTCTATTAGAGATGTTATGTCTCATTGGCTTCTTACGAGGCATTTGCTGGTGTCTTACCTCAATAGGATTAGCTTGACTTCCAGATGTTTTCCTAACTGCCTGCTGTACTAATCTGTCGTTAGTGTCCATCATTCTTCTATCTATAGCTTCTTCCAGTATGCCCTCTGGCAACAGCAATTGAGACTCTAGGATATCCCCATTCCTCATTGCTAACAGGGAATCCAAATCCACAGTGCAGCTTAATCTAGCCAAAGCTGCATCTCTCCTCATCAACAGGATATTTGCCCATACATTGGCACTTGAATTTGTCAAGTATGCAATTGCTTTGGAACCTGATTGTAGCAATCTGATAAACACTGACTCATCCACTACTTTTCTCGTTACTTCTGAGGATGAAATTTTTGCCCTTGCTGTTGACCAAAGGTCTAACCAAGCAGCAGTCTGAAAGACAGAAGAAGCTGTTGCTTCCAAAGTAGCAGCCTCCTGACAAGTCATCGAAGGGCATTCCATTTTAACTTAATCCAAGGTTAATCCAGGTCTTAACCTTACCACATCTGGGTTAATTTGTCTAGATAGCAAAGAACCACTGGTGTCGTATATTTCCAGTTTCATCATTAAGGAGAAAATAAACTTAAACGATCAATTCGATCTTAAGGAATTATCCCTTCCAGCAATCCGTGCATTTACGTGTTGTAAAACTGACTCCATATGACTTGAGCAAGGTAATTCATACGACACCTTCGTATCCTTTTTCAATCCAAACACCTTGTCAATCCCCGAAGGAAGCATACTTGCAGGTGTCTCCGTGCTCCCCAAAAGCCAGAAACTCCTGGTTTTCTCCTTCCTCCAGTTCTAACGTATTGTGTTCAGCCACAGGAGAAGCTAGCTCACTCCTATCCGCTGACAAACGTCTGGGTGCATCATGGCCGTCCGACCCTACGACCGCAGCATCTTGATCTCTGATGGCCGCCGACAGCGCTCTCTCGAAACCGAGCTAATTTCTTCTCTATCTCTATTAATATCGTCTCCAACGACCATCGGGGAATTCGGCCTTGATCTCTCCTAGAGTCGAACAACGCCTTCCACCGGCATATCAGAAGAGGTTACCAACTCTTTATTATTCGACCTTTTAATGGGAGCTCTCTCATCCTTTCTCCGTATCTTAAAAGGTCTTACAGGCGACACTGGTATCTGTTCTTTATTCCCTGCTGAAATCTTCCCACTCACCGTTGATTTTACCAACGGCAGTGTAGTCTCTCTTAGACTCTTAGTCGTCTCTGCTGGCATCTCCGCGGCGGCTGCTATCCCAGCGACCGTCAATGCTTTTGCTCGTTCGGACGCCTGTAAACGACTTCGTCCGTTAGCATTAAGCTTACTAGCCACTGACTTTTTTACTTTGTTGCTGACCGGGATGTGACAGTCCTGGCTCGAAGATGAAGAAGAATTCACTCTTCTCCTCTTGGCCTGAGGATCAGTCATGCAGTGACGTCATCGAACTTTGCGATGACGCCGAACTAGAGGAAGAAGACGAAGAAGATGATGATTTATGTCTTTTCTTTTTGTCTTTCTTAACTATCTTCTCCTCTAGAGCTTGCAATTTCTTCATGACTGTATGTACCAACGAATCAGAAAGTGTATTTGCCTCCGGAGGCTGTGACGTCATCGCGTCTGCCATGTCAGTGTGTGACGCATGTTGTGACGTCACCACGCTTGTAAGGAGAAACTGAGCAGCTGCTGCTGGCAGCCCTGTGTGTGCAGTAAAACTACTTCCAACGCTCTGCATCGCCGGAAACATTGATGTTGTTGTCGTTGCCGCGGCCTTAGCTCCCATAAAGTGCAGGCCAGGGAGTTGAGGAACATTCAACATTTCTGGCCCTGAAGGAATTGCGACTCCATACAATGAGACAGTAACCCCTCCAAGGTTGGTATGCCTGGTAGGCCTAACACTGACCACGTTCCTCCCATTCTCTGCGCATCGGGGGCCGACACCTGGAACGAAGACGGGGATGCTCAACCTCTCCATGCCGGGAACGATGGAGTGTAATTATGCATAAAATTATCCAAAACCCCCCCTAGCGTTTCCAATAGCAAATCGCTAGAAGAAACTGAAGGAGTATGGGAAATATCAAAAGCAGGCGACGAAACATATGGAGCAGTCTGGTGTATTGCCAATACAAAAGAAGCTGACAACTCTTGGTCATCCAAAGATGGCGTCGTCTCCTTTTTTTTGTACTGGCCCTTCCCATAAAAGTTCATCCACTGTTCCACAGACCAACCACAACAAACTGAACAAGGATTAGTAACAGTACATACGTTTTCTCTGCATCTACTACATGTTGCATCTACTACATGTGGATCTGAAGACACCAAAGTTAAAACTCTTGAACTAGGAAACCCACTCACTCCAGGGCATTTCCTTTGTCTCTTCTGAGAACCAGAAGAAATTTCCATTGGTGAAGCAAAATTCTCTATCTCACAATGTACACACACCTATCAGATCACACCCACACTGAGAACACCCAGAGAAAGAAAAGGCAACAAGGGGAAAAAATTAATTAAACCGGGCAAACGAAAACCGGCTTTAAAACAGATAGAAAGTAATCACGTCCTATCTTAAAGGCGGTAGGAAAGTAACTGTCAGGTCATGGGACGCCAAGGGCATTCTGGGTACTACATACCCCGTGACCTGGTATAGATACTAATAGTCCCTGGATCTCACAAGTTTATTTTTAATTCTACCGGTTTCCAGCTTGGCGTTAGTATTATCCTAATGTTAAGACCGAAGGTTTGTTTTGTATATGAACAAATAAAACATAAAACAACACTGAACTGATTATCCTAATGTTAAGACCGAAGGTTTGTTTCATATGTGAACAAAGAATAGATGGAAGTTGCCTCTAATAGAAAATAAACAAAACATACAGCTAAAAATAAGTCTACAGACAATTTATCATAATAAAAATAATAATGGAATTTGTAATACTTTAACCAAATAAATTTGTTATTATTATTAACATAAAACTGTGTAATAAACACTTATACTGTAATAAAAAGAACCTGTTAAGCATGCACTAACTCTCTAAGCATGGCAATCAATGATACATGCTGCAACTTTTATTATTATATATAAGTTAGTTTAATGACACCACATACTCTAACTGCTACCCTCAAGAGAGATCACCTGAATAATATGTTTTCAAATGAGAGTTGAAGGGGAAAAGGAAAATAATTTAGATACCTCAGGGGGAAGAGACCGACTGGAACTAAGCAAAAGTAAAAGCCAGAAACAGGCAGCCAACATCCAAGTGATTCTGCAATAACTCTAGTAAACTCTACATATAGTGTGCCTGTAAGCACTGGCCCCTATGTAGGATATACTGGAAGTCTACAATGCATGTAATACTATAAAAAGCATTCTAATCTATGCAGCATTTATAACATTAAAGTAGTAGCAACAAAGAAGGAAAATTTAATGAAAAATGTGATATTTCATATCACAAAATTATGGTAAAAAACCATAAAAGCAAGAACCAGAAAAAATACTACCTTTAAGTACGGTATGTGTACCAAGTATGCATTTAATATCCGGCTGTGTGTGTGTAACATAACATGCCATTATAGAACAATACCATAGCCCTACACATAAATATGAGTCCACTCACATGTCGCCTGAACAGATCAGCATGATTAGCTAAAGCTGGATCGGTGGCAGCAATGTGAGTGATGACTTCTTCCACTGTCCAATCTGCTGGATCACCTCTGGGTCTGGATATTTGACTTGGTTCACTAACAGATGATGGACAAGGCTCTGAGGGGGTGGGGGAAGGCATTTAGTGTCACACTTCTATATATATAAACTATGTTATACCTTATATGTATGTCTACTTTCATTTATATCTAAGAATTTCTTAACATTCTGCAAATAAAAATACCAACACTGCTTAAAATTGTGAAAAATGTTACAAACCTCTCAACACTAACTTTTATTAGTTCCCAAAAATAAACTCTATGCAAAAACAACATAGGAGGGAGACAGGGCTGACTGAGAGTCCCTTTCCATTCGATTCCAAGACTGTAGGACATCTTCCACTCTCTGGTACTTGAAAGGAGGGAAAGAACCTGCTTTTTGAGACTGGGTTTGCCCCTTTTTTTACTGGCTGGGACCAGCTTCTCACTGGTATTACAGTCCTTTGAGACCACAGGGTAATAGATAAAGATAATTCTTCTCATATCAAAGGTTTCTACAGCTTTGCAGGAACCTCTGTGAGGTATCTTCCACTGTCTTTCCTTCTGTGACATAAGTGTGCCTATACAAGCCCTTTGCAGGTGTCACGTTCTTGGCCCCTGCATGAGATACAAACCAAGTGGGTGTCCAAACCTACCAGACACAAACTTACTACAGGCAGTTCCCAGGGTAAGCCAGACTCAGCTTACATCGTTCCAAGGTTATGTTGCTCTTTAAATATATTCATTAAAATTTACTTGTAGGTTACATCGCAGGTTCCAAGTTTATGACACCAGTCCAATGGAAGACTGAAACTTTAATATGGCTCCCAAGTGGCAGACTGGTCATAATTTGGAGATTTTTCATGAAAAGCTCCATCAAAATGCAGGTTACATAATTTTGAAGAAACCCAAAGGATTAATAGTACAGTGTTCCCCCCTTATTCACAGGAGATAAGTACCAGACCCCCTACAAATAGCTAGAACCCATGAATACATAGTTGAAACCCTTATAAAAATGCTTAAAACCCTATCTTGTTAGGTAAACTCAAGAAAAACCCACAAAAATGTTAATACATGGTTTTTTAAAGAGTTTTATCACAAAAATGACAATTTGTCCAAAATTGCATTTTTCCTGACTATACAAACCTGAGGTCCTTTTACAATAGGAAGGTAACTAGCGGCAGCTGGACGGTCGTAAGCTTCAAACAAGGGAGTTCAGTAGTTAACTGCTTGTCCGACAGTGCGCGCCGCGCAACTGGGAGGTGAAGAATCACTTTTGCTTTAGGCCCAGGCAAAAAACGCAGAGTGAGGGGTGGCATGAGGTGGGACTATATGTAAAAGGACCTCAGGTTTGTATAGTTACGAAAAATGCAATTTTGGACAAATTATCATTTGTTCCGGTACGATATACAAACCTTTCGGTACTTTTACAATAGGAAGACTTACTTCTTGGTGGGAGGAATCTGAGTCTTTTGAGAACAGACTGGTGTTCGCCCAACCTTGGATTGCCTCCCTGGTCGTAAGAGCGAGGGAGGTATCCTAGCCTCTGCCCAATTGATCGGGGTATGTACCGCAGGATCAATGGTCAGACCTCTGGACCCAAGTAATAAGAGAGAGGCAAGCGTATCTCTTAAAACTAGCAAGCAAGAACTTGTTCCTGTTGCAAGAGGCAACATAAAGTTATGGGTTTGTCTCTTGTTGGCTTCCACTACCCCCCCCCCTTGTTGGGGGAAGTGGTGGACATTCACTCCTATCCCTAATGAAAGGGATAGGATGGGGCTCGGTCGTGTAGCTTACCTGCATCTCATCCTTCCAGCAGGGTGACGACCATATCCCTCTGCCCACAGGTAGAGGGGAGAAAAAGATGGGGAAGAGGAGCCAGTCACACTCTCATTCACTCATCCATTCTACAGTCACACCAGGATTCGATGCTGTTCTGCCTCCTAGGGGCTGGGTTAACTACACAACGTGATGAGCAGCCACCACGGGTCCCAAGGAAAAAGTATCCAAGGACCTGTGGGCAATATCCCGAAGGTAGGAGGAGGTGAAGGTGGTCTGGTTGGCCCAGACCCCTGCCTTCAGTACCTGCGCCACGGAGAAGTTCTTGCAGAACGCGAAGGAAGGACCAATATCTGACTTCGTGGGCTCTCGGACGAAGGGTACGGATGTCGTCGCTACCATCAGCTTCGTACGCCCTCCTGATCACCTCATGCAGCCAGCAAGAAAGAGTGTTCCTGTAACTTCTTGGTCATCCCGGTGCTAACGAAGATGTGTCAACACTCAGACCTGAGGTGTCAAGTTTCTTCAGATAGCACCGTCGCGCCCTCACAGGACAAAGCAGCATCTCCTTTGCATCGAAGGCGGTGAAGTCCATTAGGGAGGGGATTGTGAAGAACTCGAACTGATCGGCATGGCCCGAAGGATTCTGAGTCTTTGCTACGAAGTTCGGTATGAAAATCGAGCGTCACAGATCCCCATCCCCTGGATGCTTGACTTCGCAGGAAAAGCCATGCAGTTCCCTCTTCGGTGATGCCCAGTACCCATACTGGTCTATCCGTCTGCAGCAAAGTGTCTCGCATTCTCGTATCCCATTGCAGAGAAGTCTCTGGCGGTCTCGTATCCCCCTACGGCAAAGTCTCTCCATCTTCGTAGTGGATAGGACACCGACACCCCATGGTGGGTGTCGATGGTATGGGTACTGGGACAGGCTAGTAGGACAAAGTAATGATTGATCTGGAACAACCGAACTAAGTCCACAGTGTAGCTCATAACCGACTCGGGCGCTCTGACAGCTGCCGACTGACTGCATTCGGTAGTGTGAGGCAAGTTGTCCAAGCATCCGAGCAAGTCACGTGACCTTCGCCATTAAAGGGTTATGCCGAGAAACCATACAAATCGTCTATTTGTTTGCCACCGATGCCGGACGGCGAGGTGATGATTCTCTTAAGGCATGTGCCCAACAGGCGAAAGTCAATTGCCTTCTAGAGACCGAGGTCCCTGATGGCAAGACAGAATTCTCAAAGTAGTTGAATCTCAGCTAAGGAGAAACAACACTATGTGCCGTTGAAGACGAAGGTGGAAGGTGAATGCCACCTACATCTTCACAGCCGAATCGAGAGAAGAATTCTCAAGATTCTGAACCTGTGCTTACAAAGAATTGAAAACGCTATACCGCTATTTCATTGCTGTTCGGTGAGGAGTCGTAGTTGCAATGAAAGCAGGGCGCTTTTCAGTAATGAAAACACAGGGAAGTACTGCCTGAAGAACTGCTTCTCATGGGCTGATCATCTTCTTCTTCAGGTTATCCAGGGAGGACAATAGTACTTGGAAGTAGAGCTGGCAGGGCGGGGAGCAGGCGATGTCTTCCGTTATACATCTGTAATTCGGGGTGAACAATGAACAATTGCACACCTACGAATACAAGATATTTTTAGAAGACAAACTCAGATGTCAGAAAAAATCATTCCGCATTATCGCAGGGGTGCGATGCAGCAGGAGACTAGGCTACAGACTTCTGTTACCGTGCGGTAAACAGAAAGATGATTGAGTCCAATAGATATCTCTGATTGAAAATTCTCGCAATGCTCCAAGGCAATGCAGTAGAGATGGTCATTCATGTATGCAAGAATCCCCGTCAGAGACCTAAGTCTGTGATTGTCGGGCAGAGATACAGTTCGGTAGTCAATCATTGTGGGGGAGAGAGACATAACCCGACCGTGCATCTCGGAGAGCCAGCTGGTACTGGGCTGCGTCGGCAGTCCAATACACAGTTAACTCTCGCTCACTCGTCATCCTGAGTTGCCAGGTAATCCATTCCAAGAAGGAATGCGTTCGGCTAGAACCATTGAGCGTAAAAAATAAAAAAATATGCTAGAGCAATTGTATTTAAACGAAACGGATTTCGGTAAATACAAAAGCTGAGGTGGTATTGTCGTAACAATACCATAAGTATCTCAAAATCGAAACTGGTAACCCCTGGGAGGTTGCAGGCAGTCCTGAGTTGCAGTTCAATTAAGATATACTATTCGTCTCGGTCACAATCCGTAGAGTTAACTACGGTATGTGCCTACACCCCGGACAATTCAACTGATTAACAGAATCATGTCACGAGGGTAATATATGTAGTATATTTGTAGGTTCCTGTACAAGGACCTCCATCCTAAATTCTTTTCCATTCGAGGAATGAGAATAAGGATTGGAAGCCGACACCCTTCATTCTCTAATCAAGAGAGTGAAGGAGAAGTCTTCCCCGAAGGAAAGCTTCAATGGTGAGAACAGAATACCGAAGACGATAGTTCAAGCCAAACTGGATGTTCCCGTCCGTTCTTCTCTATCCCAGGGTTAGTCGCTCACTGTGAGATATTCTTCCTTCAGCAGCCGTGCTTCTTCCAAACGCATGAAATTCCAGGAATTCGAGCATTCGGCAAGATTCCCGATTATCGTAGTAACAGTTATCGGGGATTCTCGTCTAGCCCACTCTGGACCATGGTTTCGCCCAAGTGTCTGCGGATCGTAAAAAACCCGAACACTCTGAGAGTGCTAGAAATTCCGCAGAATTCAAAGCGCTCGGCAAAACCCCCACCGAATTCGTCAGACGATCATTGGTTGGTGGTCCTCCCGATTCCCGTAGAAATCGAGGATGGGGCAGGATCCTTCCTCAACGACGGGGACTTAAGTCCAGTAGGACCCAAGGGTCCCCCCCAGGAACGCAGTCCCCAACGTGGAATCCTACAGAGAACTCTCTGCAGGATCCCTCCCCTTTCCCTCGTAGCCGTAAGGAGAGAGGGAATGGGGGAGGAATTGGATACTTGCTCGCCTTCCCAGTGGAACTAGCAGTTGGAGAAGCGAGTACGAGCAGCCATCACCTTGCGGCGATGGCCTCTCAGAGTCTGGGAAAACGTATCGTCAGGAGAAAACGTTTTCCCGAGGAGGGTTACGAACTCGTACTGTAGGTTAAGCATCTGCCGCCACCGTGAACGTCGTCTGGGTGGGGCTGATCGAGCACCTGACAGGAGAGAGCCGATACCGTCCTCCAACGCGTCCCAGTCCTCGTCAAGGCCGAAACCTCTCAAGAGGACCGAAGGGGGAGCTCGCCCTGTTCTCTTGAATGCGTGGTCCAGACTGACCGTCACATGAACAGCAGTGATGGTCCCTCCAAGAGTCTGGGAAGCGTCATTCGTCCTTGCCAGCCCTCCCCACCCTCACGGTTACTCCTGTTTGCCTCGTTCCTCCTGGTGTAGCCTAAGGAAGTTGAAGGGACAGGTGAGGGAGACCTGATGCTCCTACCCTTCCTACTAGCATGCTAGTAGGCTGGGAGGACTGCAGGCGATCGCCAACCGACGGTGGCGATCGAGCTGCAGGTCTGGACCAGCAGCTTCTTGGAGAAAAGCTAGACCAAGGAACGGAGCGTCGGTCTTAAGTCGAGTTGCTGGTCTGGACCAGCGGCTGGCGATTATTCCACGAGGTCGTTGTGCTGACGAATCAGCACAATGACCTCAGCAAAATTCCTCTGGATCTCAGGAGTGCCCGCATCTTGAGGAGTAGGACCATCAAGCCCCTCCAGCAAGAGCGATTCCCGAGACCCTCCTCCTTCAGAGGGAGGAACAGCGGCAGACCCCTCCCGGTCTCCTCCTGCCACTTGCGCATACGACCTGGTCGATCCGGGGACCGTGCCTGGCACATAGGGCGTCCTGGCGGGATCGTGGGGGAGGCGCACCCCTCACGATAACTCCTTGTTATCTCGCCCTTCCTGGTATAACCCAAGGAAGTTGGAGGAACAGGAGAGGAAGACCTGACACTCCCCCCTCGCTCGCCGGCAGAACCGGTGTGCTTGGGGGGCTGCAGGCGATCGAGCTGCAGGCCTAGTCGTGCCACTCCCCTGGGGCGAGCGGCTGGACCGGGAACAGCGGCCCCGTCCTGTGCGTCAGGGGAGCTGCTGCTGGTCCCCCTATCCATCCGGTCCCGGTGGGAGCGGTGGTCAGGGGACCTGCAGAGACCACTGTCGCAATGGGACCGGTGCTCGTTTTCATGGCGCGTCGAACCGCCTCGAGGGGACCTCTTGCCAGCCTCAGCCCGTGGTCGGTCTAGGACCGTCACGGCAACCCTGGTAACCAGCTGGTCGCTACGAGAGCGATCGCTGGTCTGGCGAGAGTCACCTGAGCGGCTCTCGCCAGCCTTCCGCTCAGTGCCTTGATCCTGGCGCCGAGCAAGCTCCTCTGGCGTCTGGGTCTTGGCTGCACGGCCACCCGTGGGTGACCATACACTCAGTACCTCTCGCGGACAAGAGGTCGAGCCTCTAGCACCAGGCAAGGAAGTACCGGTGTTAGCCGGTACCCCTCTGGTCCCCGTCTTCTTCTTCCTTGCAGAAGGAGAGACGGGCCCTACTCCCGAAGGAGCAGGAGGACCAGCGGAAGGACCCCCTTTCCCACCAGAGTGGGACGGGCCCTGAGAAGTTCCCGAAGGAGCCTTCTTAGGAGGGGAGGAGGCAGCCTTATTCTTCCTCGGCTTGGAAGCCTTGAGAGTCGAAGGGGAAGAGGTGGCAGCAGGCAACGAAAAAGACGACGAAGACGAGGACGACACCTTCCTCTTCTTCTTCTTCTTCATCAGCTCCCTCAGGACAGACATCAAGTCCTCCATCCAGGATGGAGCCGGGGCTGCTGTTGCCGAAGCAACAGGACCCGGCTGCACCTGTCCAGAAGGACCAGCGTCTGGGGCAGCAACACCGCAGGCTGAAAAGACGTCAGCAGGTGCAGGAACAGCAGCAGCGGCAGGTACGGCAGACAGAAAAGGTACTCCAGGAGACGGGGCAGGAGCCAGCGACATCCTGGGTACCGGCAGCAGGTCCAGGGGCGAGCTCTTTGGGCAACGGAAGACCGGGGCTGGCAGCATGAAGAACCCGGAGGGGGAGGCACGCCCCTCCTTGGCACGGCAGCGATTGGGCCCTGCACGGCGGCCGTAGGCGTTACCGACATCACATGAGGGGTGTAAACCCTGGAGTCGAGATCGTGGTGGTCACCGCTCCATGGGTGACCGGCACAGGCCCTGCCAGATGCTGGAGCAGCCCCTGGACACTCGGCGTGCCCTGAAGTCCCAGCGACATCCACACCTGGTTAAGGTCGTCCCCCGCAGCAGGAGCGCTGAGGAAGCAATAGTTGGAAGTTAGGGGGGTCCCCCCTTGCACGAGAGAGAGAGAGAGAGAGAGAGAGAGAGAGAGGAGAGAGAGAGAGAGAGAGACGAGCAAATGAGCCCCGAATACAAATGCACGTCGGGTAATGAGCGCCCTCCTCTACGCTCGACGGATCGGGCGAAGAAGAAGGACCTCGACCCCAAAAGAGGAGAAGGTGCCATACGTGGGAGCTGAGCGGGGGGGCAGGAAAGAAGACAAAGTATCCGTTACCAAGGGAGTCGCGGGAGAGCTTTCCGACGACTCCTTGGCAGGCCTTCGTTTCTTCCCGCCATCGTACAACACCCACTGCACCTCCGACCAAAGAAAATGTTACACGGCTCGGCCCGAGAGCATTCGCGCCCTTGGCACCGAGCGCAAAGGGCATGAGGATCAATTCCCGAGAATGAACGGAAACCTTGATCCATAATGATAATAATAAATGAAAATGAAAAAGAATACTGCACTTACAATTTTCACTTTCACTTTCACACAAAAAATACAAGGCTCGGGCCGAGAGCATTCGCGCCCCCGGCACCTAGTGCAAAGGGAATGAAAATAAATGAAAAAGAACACTGCACTTACGATTTTCACTTTCACACTTTCACCCAAAAAATACAAGGCTCAGGCCGAGAGCACTCCCGCCCTCGGCACCGAGCGCAAATGAGGATCAATCTTCAGAAAGAGCAAAGACCCCACACTTGCAGCCCTCCACCCCCAGGGTACATCTACGGTTGATGGGGGGGCGCGGGGATAGCTCCATGTCCGATGATCCATCAAATCAATGTAATAAAAGATGAAAAAGACAGTATGTACTTACAATTCACTTTCAAACACTGACAAACCAAGTTGAAAATTTCACAACAAAAGCAAAGCATACGACAATGAAGCGGGCAGAGAGCGATGACGAACACGTCCTCCAAACACACGGCCGAAAGCAAAAGTGGTTCTTCACCTCCCAGTCGTGCGGCACGTGCACTGTCGGACAAGCAGTTAACTACCAAACTCCCATGTTTGAAGCTTACGACCGGTTCCAGCTGCCGCAAGTTACATTTCTATTGTAAAGGACCGATGGTTTGTATTTGTATCGGAACAAAGGCAAAATACTGTACATACTTGAGTAATATTTGACTGCATGTAATGTTCAACCCCATTTTTACTGCTTATATTAGGATTTTAACATATACCCTTATAATGTTGAGTTTTGATTCTGGCAATAAGCCTAGGCTATGTTAGCAATAGCTACTGTAGCTTAGTCTAAGATTCTGACATCTAAAACTAAGTAGCTAAAAGCTTAGATTATGCCTATAAAATGTATAAATAATCAGTATGTACTCATTTCAAATAATTACTAATTAACTATAATAAACAAAAGAAAACAAAACAGCTTCCAACCTTTTGTTTACATACATGGTTTCGTCAACATTACCAAGTAGCAAACGAACCAACCACTTTTAACTAGCACACAGTATAGTAATCATAAATTTGCATTAACTCTCTCCAACCACTGAAACTACCGAACAGTATAATAACCATTCATTTCTATTCTTTACTCTATCTTTACCAAATGGAGATACCGACAGCTATAATGATACATATAATGACATTATAACAGAAGAGGAATTCTAGAAAACATTTGCTAGCTTCGATGAGAGCAGTCTTTGATTAACCTTAATTTTCTATTTTATGATTTTTAATTCACATATTTTTTTTTCCATTAAATGTATTGCATGACTAAGTTTTTCAATTTACAGCATCATTTTACCAACGGAATAAAAAATAAACAATTCTTTGTGAATCCTGAATTAAGTTATCAGCTGACAAATTACAAATGCCGGCTAATAGTTACCTTGTTTAAACAAATGTTCAGGAAATGAAGGTAAAATGCACTTATTATTCCCTAGAACAGCCATAAATTAAAAACCTAATAATAAATGATTCTCAGATAAGTAAAACATTTATATTTATTGTCGTGATTATACAAAAATAAAAGTTTGTCGACTTCTGTGGAATGAAATGCTGCTTTATTGACTTTGTTGTCAGGAAATCCAAACAATATGGTAGCCTGGTCCCTAAAGTTTGCACTTTTCCACTATAGAAACAAGATGACAATAACAAAAGATTCTCAATTAAATAAAACATTTTTATTTGTAGTCTGTTGTTGGAAAATCCAAAGCCTAGGCTTAGCCTACAGTAAATTCACATCAACTGTGCATCTGATGCCTAGGCTAGTCCCTTACGACACTCCTGATTGGTTGCTGATAAGCCAATTACAGGGCTGGAAACTCGGTCTCTCAAAGAATTCACATAGGCAGGATGTATGTTCCACCTCTCCTGGGGGATACTTTTGAAAGACGTATCCCTCAGGAGAGGTAGAGCATACATCCTGCCTATATGAATTCTCTCGAGAGACTGAGTTTTCAGCCCTGTGATTGGCTTATCAGCAGCCAATCTGGAGCGTCGTAAGGGACAGGCCTAGATGTCAGATGCACAGTTGATGTGAATCTACTATAGTGCCAAACTCTTACACATTTCCAAAGCTAGCCTATACCACATGTAATGTTTAATCCCAAAATTTTAAGCCATACAACAAACCTTACAATAGTATATACAGTAAACAATATTTGAAGGTTTTGTGATGAAAAACAATAAAAATGCAGTTTACATATTTTTTAATAGACACCCAAACATTTCAAAGTAAGGTTTGCTTGCGATTTTCAACAATTGTCCAGCTTACGGCGCATCTCAAGAAGAGAACCACCGTCAGAAATAGGGGACTGCCTGTATAAGGTTTTCTTACAACAGGGGATGGCACTACTACTCCGTCACCAAAACAAACGGTCAAAAAATCCCAATCAGAAAAAACAGACTGCAAGGAAGCTATGATGGTGCTGAAGGGGAAAATTATGCTATTTAGTCAACGACCTAACAATAGCACAATTCAAGTGGGGGCACAAAGATAAAAAAGACAAGTACAAAAAACTGAGGACGACTAATGGCTATCAACACAATGGAGGGGACAGGCCATTTCAGATCACGCCTAACCATAAGCCTAACAATAGGATTTTGAATTTAAGAGACGATTCAGTAGCAGCCAAAAAGTACCAAGTGTGAGTAATCCATATATGAAAGCGTAGATTCATATTCATGTTAGAACAAATTCAGTTTAACCTTTGCCAGAATGCCATGGGTACCTTTCACTTTGGGAAAGGACAATCTATAGTAGTTTCATTATTTTCAGATAACTTACTTTTACATAAAGTATGTTCTAATTTACTACCTATTTTTGATACCTACTCAATTGGGTCTTCAAGTTAGTACTCGACTTGATAGGATTACATTATCAATCAAGTGAAATAAAGCAAAGATGACTACATAAAAATGAGCCTGTTGCACAAAAAAATGGATGAATCATGTATATACTTTATTTTCCTGTCCTGTACTTTATTTTCCTGTCCTGAAAATTCCAAGCTCATAAGTCTCCATTTAATTAACAATCACTCATTGTCCCAAGGAATGTTCACTTCAGTATGTAAGTGCTTTCATTACTTTTACAAACCTTTTTCCCTGTGTTGAGCTTTAAATTTGACATAATCAAAAATAAGTTTCTTAAGTACATAAAGTCCTTCATTTTCTTTTGTTTTAAGATCATCAGTTGCCTTCATTTAGCTTCTGTTCATGCTGATCTGCACAATATGATGAGGAATCCCATTTTTATATTATCTTCAGAGCAATGTTGTTCTGTTTTGTATTCATATTTTTTTCGTTTTGATCAATGCTAATCCACTTCAGGTGCCATTAGTTTTGTAGACCCCTTCAGCACTACTTTTGGTTTAGCTCTGTACTGTTAACTATGTACACCAGTCTAAAAAAATCAATGCTCTAGTTCTTGCTCAAAAGTTTCATCAAAATGTTCTCAGTTTCTTTCTTACTGGTTTAAATTAGTTTACAGTCTGGGGTACCTACTGTAGCATGATCTATTTTACCAAGCACTTTGCAATGTTTACATGATCTTGGCCTTTCTGTTGCCATCTACAACCCTTGCTCGTACAAATTAAACAAGAATCAAACTTACTTAAACTTAAATCTTATAAATCAAACATACGAATGTCTGTCTAACTAGTCTAAAAGTCTTTCTTTCCTCCTCCCTTACCCAACTATTATTTCTGATACATAACTTTCAATCTATTAAAGATTTTTGACAGACTTTGTTAAGAGGTATGCTATACTAAAACTGGCTACCATTACACCAGGCAAAATGCATTAGGCTATTTTAAAATTTTGTATATTAGTATTAATGATGCTATAATATCATAATACACTAAAAATATTTTGATACCCTTATACAAGGTGAAGGTGTACACTTAAATGCAAACAACAAACATTCAATGTCAGTGGAGATATGTTACAGGCAGGCTGAGGTCCAGTGCAGCTGAATGGGAAAACTTGAAAAAACCTAATGAAATTAAACGCTCAGTACAGATAGCATGACTCCTACATATATACGTAAAATTTTGCAAGTGCTAAAGCTAGTTCTACCATAAAGCCCTGATCGAACATTTGGTATTCAGCCAAGACAACTGGTATGTAATATCATTTTAGATATTTACTGACATCTGACTAAACCTAAGAAAACATAACTATCTGCAGAATTGCATAATAACAACACTGTTAAAGTTTGTTTCTTATTATGTAGTGATATAAAAATCCCTTTGGACAACTAGTATGTATTATAAAATGTGTATTATATATAAAGTACAGGAGTCACTAACAATAAAATCTAGTCAAACACTTTCTTCCAGATGTCGAAACTCATCACATTCAATTATTTATTTGAGTGATTCATATTTCCATCATTTGTACGGAAAGAAAGTTCAAATTTCAAGCTGCACAGTACAGGAAGTCCCTAGTTATCAGCGGACTTGGATCATGGCAATCCGGTTTTAAAAATCGGCGATTTATGGCACCCTAACGGGCCAAGTTTCGGCTATTAGCGACATAAGTTGCCATTAACAGAGTTGTGGCAACATGAGTTGCCAATAATAGTTATGGCGCCATAACAGACCTAACAGAGGCGCCATGAACCGAAACTTGGTGCCGTAAGCGCCTTAAATCGCCACGTTTCGGTTAATGGCGTTTTTCGCATGTAACCAAGGACTGCCTGTATATCTCACTACCAAACTCTCATATCCCTTGAATGTAAATCTGTTATCAAAAGCCAAAACCCACTGCTCACCACCCCTAAATTAAACCTGTACACTTGATCTTCACACTATAAGGCACACCAAGACTCTCCTTGGTGTGTGTGTGTGTGTGTGTGTGTGTGTGTGTGTGTGTGTGTGTGTGTGTGTGATGTTTGTGGTGTGTGTGTGCGTGTGCCTAAGAGTTGGGGAACATGGAATACAAAGGGGGGGGATAAAACAATGCAAATTGGGCCCAAAGGGATACTACCAGGAACCTTTATTATAGACAATACATGACAAACACATCAGAACCTATGAACTCCAGAGCCAACATGAAGTCTATTATGAATACCGTATTAATCATCAGCATTACTCAATTCTTATTGTGACAAGAAAATCTGACAAGTCATAGCAGACTTCTGACAACTTATACTCAATTCATATTAAACTAGTAGGTTGTTCATCGAATGATGAAAAACATACCAAATGAATTTATAGCATTAAATACATCAAGAATATATTGCTCTAACTAAGCAAAGTTTAAGTCAAGATATTTGCCCACCACTGAAAAGATAATAGGGTTACAACTGTCAACACATTTCAGAAGTCAACTACAAGTAAAAAATTTCAAGTCTTTATATCTAAAATTATCATATCTATACTTCTAGGAAAAATGGTCTACCCCACAGAAATATGTTATATAATATTTCCAGTACCTAAGTTTCTCATCAAACTAGTATGACACAAACTAAGCGCTTCTGTCCCTATACTATAGCTGTATGCTCAAGTTCATATTTTCTTTGATTAAAGAGTGACAACCAGTGTCAAATTAAAAAATGTTATACCCACCATATGTGCAAAATCACACTTTTTAGCTTTAAAGTTAAAATTCAAATAGACACCACTACCATGTGTTTAAATATACCAAATACAGAAGAATGCAACAATGAATGAAACGTGCATATTTACCTTGCAAAACCCTTTTAGCTACTTTTGCGGGGTTAAGAAGATCCCCACTATCATCAGGTGCCTCTCTTTTCACACCTCCACTGACCTGAGCTGCTTCTTGATCTGTCAACAGAAGAAAAATTGATGTAATTAGCTGTTTGCACTTGTATTTACCTTTACTCTTTAAATAAACTATGAATACCATCTAAAAATCCAGTGTTAGTGTTTATCAACATATGGACCATCATCATTCTCAATCCAAATTGAACCTGAGATTTTTCCATTACAGGATTAGAAATCAAGAAAGACCTTCCCTATCTTTCTATTTTGTGTACTGTCTATCAGGACTCATGCCATACTCTCTCTATACCCTACTGGGTCTTTCCACTGGCAGGTGTCTTGACTAACAGGCTCCTCTCCATTGATCATCATGTGCCCTATCTACGCTAAAAGTTTAGCCTAATGTGGTGTTGATCTACATCATAGTGGACAGCTTGTTTTTTATCTCCAAATACTGCTTACTTAAAGGAAAGCAAATGTGAATATTGGCAATTATTTCCACTATATTTCTTACACATTAGTAGCAATGTATCTATCTTGATGACCTGAAAGGAGGAGCCCAAAATACAGTAGTGATTGGTTGGTTGGTTGGTTTTATTAAGTTTAGGTGTAACACCAAGCACTGGAGCAGCAAAGGCCATTCAGCGCTTAGTAAATACAGTAGTGAAACTACAGGCAATGAGAGTTTTTTCATGATTAAGTAGCACCACCAACAACCGGTGGTAGTTGTACTAACCCTTAATAGACAAATGTCCTCATACGAGTACCAATATTACATTCCATCGATTTGGAGAACTAAGGCGGAAAAGATGTTCCATTACTTCAATAGCCTATAAATTTACTAATGCCAACTTTTAGACTGGCTTAGCTTGCCAATTCTAACCGTCTCATGATTGAGTTGTGTATTTGACTTCAAAGAGGCATGTAGTGTCTCTCTCTCTCACATGACATCTTTTTATACTTGCTCATAAATATACCCAAGGGTTGCTGTTGGATTTAGTTCTTATCTTTTATGATATGTCAATTATAATTGTAATTTTACAAAGAAAAATGCAAAGAAATATTAGAAAAATATGTATAAACCAAAAAAGTTGCTGCATTTTTTATCTCAGTAAATTTACATAAATATTCTATTTGAGATGAATCTTACCTACTGTTAAAGTTAGCTTATATCTTCGCCCCAATTGGTAGCTGTGACATCAGATAACTCACAGTCAATCAATCAATCTCTGCCCCAATTAGGCGAGTCAGCATTCAAACGAAAAATCAAATGGCTGCCCATATTGCTGTCTAGTTCACCTGTTTTTCACCAAGTGTGTTCCGAATGTCTTAGCTCATCAGAATTGTACTTGCTGCCATTGCGCTTTTACTGAGATTGATTCAAGATGCAGTAACTTGTTTGGATTATACATGTTTTCTCTATTTCTTTGCAAAATTACAATTATTACTCCATTTCAGTCAAGCAAGAATCTGAACAGCAGGTAGGACAAAAGACTTTCACCTGCTGTGCAGCACCCGTTCTGCTTTGAGGGATTAATTGGAGAGATTTAAGGCATGAAAGGAAAGGAAAGAAGAATGTGCTGACAACTATGTATACATAAGCTATGGCTATAAATATTCTTCTGGCATTAAAAACTATTCAAGTATTATGGCCTCTCTTCCTATCTTGCTTTACAGCTTACAAGACGAAGTATCTCAGCTCCGAACATGTCCACTGCTCCTCCAACCCAATTTAACACTCCCCAGATATCACATCAATCCTAGTACTATATTCATCAGTAGATCCTTGCCTCTAGGCCAGAACAAATTCACACCCTAGTTGGAAAACGATAAAAAAATGAAACTATATTCTTATATGTAATTAAAATTGAATATCAGAGTTTGTCATAAGCATCAATATACACAATTCAAATCTTCAAAACTCCATATGGCAAAACAGCACACCCTACATAGAAAACTGAAAACAGAGTGCTGACTGCCAAAGTAGTAAAAAAAAAAAAAAAAAAAAAAGCAATTACTGGATAAAAATCAAAACACTGATAACTATATTTATCAAAACAAATACCAGTGACAAATAACGCAGGAAAAATATTCCAGCAAATGGATTTATTTTAATAGGAAAGAAGTTATTCACAGCAAAAGAAAAAAAAAGGTCAGACAGGAAGTACACAAGGCCAACATCTCAAGAAAAAGGTTCACCTCTCTAGGCAGTCCAATATGTCACTGCCAGTGAAACATTATCTCAAATAATGCAGTTCAAATCAATAAATATATTGCACTTACAATAAATACAAAGTACACACTCACTATTAGCAAAAGAAAGGTTAGTGTAACAATGGAATACTTAAAAGCCTTCTTGAAGTGCACAATGTAACTGGCAAAATGTTCATGAATAACTTATTATAAATACTTTCACACATTCTCCCAAATGTTCACTGATGTTTAATTTGTCATCAATGGTCCAGTCAATATTAAATCTGCTGGCCTTTCATTTGGGAACACAACATCTCTGACCTTAGTAGCGTGCGATTAAATTTTGAAGAACAAACATGCTATTTTGAATAACTAGGAAAATCAGTACCAAGTAAATGTGACTGCTTTCAAAACTTACCTCTTTTGAATTGTGCTGGACTCTGACGTGCACATTTTGTACATTGAGATATTGGTTGTTGAGTGTAAAAATTTTCACAAGTCATTAAATCCTCAAACAAGTTTTCTAATGACGTCCAAAAGTCTTCAACTTTCTCAAGAGGTGGCAATCTGTGTGTTTCAGTTTCACCATCAACTGTAACTGAAGGCATGAATAAGACAATTGAAATAAACTTAAAGCATAATGAAGATCAAGGCTACTTTTAGAATGATTTAATAAATCTTAAATAAATTGCACAAGGAAAACAGTACAACTTTCTTTATTATTGGGAATTATAATTCAACTTCATCAAACCCAGCATACCTAACAAATAACTATAACATTTACCCCTAAAACTGTTTGGTCCATCACTATAGCCAATCGTAAGCAAAAACTGAGTAATCAACTTCTAGAGTAAATTACACAAAGAGAAAACATCCACTACATTTGAGATTAAATTACCATATTATAACATAAACTATAACTGCTGCAAAAGGTATAATGCATTAAAACAAACTATAACTGCTGCAAAAGGTATAATGCATTAACTCCAAAAATGCAATTTTTGCAAATTTGGTACTATGGAATGAGCAGAATGAGAAGAATGTAGCCACTATGGCACAAATACAAGTAGTACAAAATAAAAAATCATGTGCATTCAAATTTTAATTTTAATTTTCTCAAAACTACATGTTTTGAGTTAATGCATTTTTAACTTCAATTTCCTCAAATAAAGAATTTTGGAGCGAATGTATTCTGCATTTTTACAGCAGATTATAGTTTTATAAAAGAAAAGCCATGTAGTATGCATCCATACTATTAAGCCTTTCGCATAGCAACACTGGAAATGGCACACTATTTAATGAGAGAGAGAGAGAGAGACGACTACAATTATATGATCCAGTCAGAGAAATAAGAGAGAGAGAGAGAGAGAGAGAGGCTCATAGACCCACATCAGCAAATATATTTCAAATTAACCCATTGAAATTGGGGGGTGTGGGGGGTTTAAATTATGTCTGCCCTAGATCACACTTTCACTGAGACAAAATGCTTAGCAATAACTTTCTTTGAGAGCTCTGTGTATATTAGATGTCATGGTAAATTAATGAACTTGGTGTCTTTAAAAGCTGAAATTAAAGCTAAAATGGTGAACTTTATCATATGTTATAAAAGCCCACAACAAATAAAAATCACTGATATCACAAGAAAAGTTGGATGTACAGTATAATGAAATCAAATTTGCACAGCATATTTCATGTTTTAATCATCTGCCTTATCATGGAAACCATGTTTGTGTAAAACACCTTATGTTTTCATCGTTAAAACATATGGAATTTCTCAATGACGACTGTCCAAAGCAAATTCATTTTAAGAACACTATTAAAAAGTAGTTGATTATTTTCAGCTTTACTGGAATTAAAATTTTTTTTTTTCAGCTCATAATATAAAAGAGCCCTAAAAGATAAAGGGGCCTCTTCACTAGAAACCTACAGCAACTCACTAGGATTTCAGTAATCATCAGTCTACATTCCTGTTGCCCTGGGAAGTGGCACTGGCTTTGCATAGTAACATATAGTCTGAAGACAAAAAATCCTCTGATGTTGGGAACAATACTTACTAACTGACATACAAGCCTCTTCCCTAAACTTAAATTTAGACACTTACACCTGATGTCCTTCAGAAGCAATTCATGTAAAAACCTACTTTTTTTTCTCATTTAACTTTATCATCTGCACCACAGTCCCATTCATTTCTATATTTACATAGCTTACACTTGATAAAATTCAGATTCAGCTTTTGCCTCTTACAAACACTTTCAAACGTTCTCCAGTCTTCGAAACCTCTTGTAACGCATGCTAACAAACACTTGCATCAGAAAGCTCTCGACATTCCACAATCCATTGATGACAGCTTACCAATAGCCTTACTGCTACATCTATCCTTTCTTTACCAAATCTCCTCATCACCACATCCATAAAATTGTTCAATGCCCTAAGAGACAAAACTCAACTTCATCTTAAGACCCACTTTTGCACATAGCTCACTCATTTTCATGCGTATATATGCTAAAACAAAATTTAACTCTTTGCAAAACCTGTTAATTACTCATGGTCACATCAGATGATGATCAACATGATTCATACTCAATTCTCCCTAAATCTCATCCCCATCAATTTGATCATACTATGCTTACCACATACAGTGGTACCTCGAGATACGAAATTAATCCATTCCGAGGCGGCCTTCGTATAGTGAGTTTTTCGTATCTTGAAACACATTTTACATGTAAAATGGCTAATCCGTTCCAAGCCCTCCAGAAAATACCCCAGTAAATTTCATAATAAAGCTAAATTGACCTATAAACAATGAAATACTACAACAATTTGGACCATTCAATACCTAAATTAAGAATAAAAATGCAAAACCTGTAAATAAAGTGTATATTAGTGTACAAGAAATATTATTACTGTAACGTAAAATGTGGAAGCTTACCTTTCGAGTGAGGCTATCTCCGAAAGTGGCGGCAGAGGAGGAGGAGGACAAACGGCAGATACGTACACTTAACTTTACGAAACACATAAAAAAATGTCAGAAAAACAAACTAAACTTTACAAAACACATTAACAAAACTGTAACACTTAACTTTACAAAAAACTTAAAATAAAATTTATTTTGTCTATTTTTATTTTTACATTTCTTTTTACTTTTTTATACTTTACGAAATTTCAATTTCTTCACTTCCGAATGGATGCCAGTCCATTTACGGAATTTTTCGAACCACCCATGAGAAGCCTTGAACTCTGGGGTTGCCGTTGATGTCCCCTCTCCGCCGTCGTCTTCGGCTTGGGCAATCAAATCGCCGAAAACAGCGCTGGCCTTCTGGCAGATTGCCGTCTCGGTTATCGTATCGCCATCGATTTCTTTGTCCTCGATCCATACAAGTAGCAGCCTTTCCATTTCATTATGCACATGGCTCCTCTTGCTGGACAAAATAGTCACGCCCTTGGAAGGTGGATGGCTTCCTTCTGCTTAAGGATGGTGCCTATCGTCGACGGATTTCGGCCGTATTCCTTAGCGATCACACTCAAGCGCAAGCCAGCTTCATACTTTTTTATTATCTCCATCTTTGTCTCCATAGAAAGCATTCTCTTCTTTCTGTGAACTTCAGCAACTTTCTCGGGACCCATGACTATATGTACTGTACATAATTAAGTTATGTATGTAGTACGTATACTAATTAGGTTCTCACAACACGATACAGTAGCACAACAAAATCACTAACGAATTTACGATACTAAACGAAATCGTTGGACCGAACAAATGCCGCATGTGTACGATAAAGATTCTGGTACGAGGTGGCCGGGGTAGGGACGCCACCACGTACATACGTATAAGATGCATGATGGGAGGGATGCTGTCCAATAGGAGAGAAGGATCTCATGGCTTGGCTAGCATCAGGAACCAATTGGAGAGCAGGAGGATGGTGGCGAGTCTACTAGAACTAAGATGGCGGCGCGAGTTTCAAAATTGTTATCGGGCGAATCTCGGACTTTCAGAAACCTTTCATATCTTGAAAACTTTTTGTATGTAGAGCAGTAGAATTTTTCGTGTCAGCTTTCGTATCTCGAGTTTTTCGTAAGTTGAGCCTTTCGTATCTCGAGGTACCACTGTACTATGCTTACCACATACCCTTTTTTTGCCTCTACTTTTAAAAAACTTCCCACTGCTCTGCATAACAATCCTTCCAGTTAGTTGTATGTTGCATTTCCAACCAAAGGTAACTTGGTTGCAAATGAAAAAGCAAACTAAAAGTTTCTCCACATTTAGTGAAAGTAATATGACAATTTTTAAATTTGTATTTTTCATAGCTAACAAACCTGAAGTCTTAAAAAATAGGATAGGATAATCTTCCAGTGCCAGCTGGAAACCGGTTAAAAACATTACAAAGAATTTTACACATACCGAGTAAACTACTTTGGATCACCTATAAATTTGAGTTACTTTGGGCACTAAGCAGCACCCCTTACCCTAAATGAAAAGATATTGCATACCCTCGAAATATCTTTCTAACTCAATAGCTTCCACTCAATCATATCAACATCTACCATACAATCACCCAAGAAATCATTACTCATTGTCTGACAGTTTCTATCCATCACCTAGAAAGAGCTTCTCTAGTTTTTGTTCTTGCACAAAGAGAAAATTAAAATTTGTACATTCATTGAACATCACATTCAACAAAATATGACTACATACCTTTAATAATGACTTTGCCATTACCCTGAGGTAGTAAAGCAGATACTGCTCTTGGGTCTGGAGCAGCATCAATAAGAGCCTGGACACTTTCCCTCACCACCCGGTTGAGGCTTCCTGGTCCAAACTGCAAAGGCAATTCTGCTACTCTGCCAGCATCTAAATAAGGTCCACAGGTGCAACCATGGTTGACATGCACGACAACTAAGCAAAATAAATAAGATGACATTTAGCACATGGAAAGACAACAATGAATCAAACTTTTAAATTGCGAAATAGTAAAATTCGTCGCTATCCCATTAGATTTTAGTTATAAATATACTGTAAGAGGATCACTTGGAAAATACTGGCATAAATGTGAACTAATCTCACCTGATGCATTCAGTTTGTGGACAGTTGAAGTGTCTGGCTCAGTAACAATACATTTCTGCTGAGTAGGCATAGGCACTTTGGAAATGCCACTTGAACCTGTTACTGGTTTCTCTGACGATGATACTGAAATTGATGGGTCTGAAGATCTAGGTGTTGAAGAGCAAGGAGTTGTCTGAAGGGTAGATGATATGGCAGCAGTTGACGTTGTGTTTGTAACAATGGCTGGTGTGTTATACTGGCTACTATTGGATGTTACTGCAGATAAAGAACCCGCAGTGGATTTATGTGACCCTGATGATGCTGATGATATGGGTAATGACATGGCAGGAGAAATTGATGACACTGACGCAGACTTAGAGGAGAGTGAGGTTACTTTCGTTGATGATGGTACTGTTACTTTTTGAGAAGGTGCAGTAGATGTGGCAGATGATGATGACAAAGACGTAACCGCCTTGGATGAGAATGAAGATGACTTAGTAGAGGGTAATGATGATGACGATGTTGGTGACGGGTGAGATTTTAATGGTAATGAAGAAGAAACTGCTGGCTTATTAAAGACAGTTGAAGGCTTATTAGTAGATGCTGATACTGGTTTACTTACTGCTGAAGGAGAAGGTTTCTCTGAGGATGACGACAATGGCACAGATGAGAGGGAAGGCGTAGATGATGTAGATGTAGTTGTAGATGTAGACGACGAAGATGACAATGACACAGTTGTTTTATTTAAAGGTGACTTTACTGACACGGATGTTTGTTTGGATGTTCCAGATGAGGATGCTGTTACTGTTGTCGTAGGTGCTGATGAAGACAATGATGATGATGATGATGAGGATGACAACGATGATGATGATGACGATGATGGTGATGATGATAATGATGCAGACTTGTCAGTTATGTCTGGAGGAGGAGGAGGAGGGGGAGGTGGTGTGGGACTGACTGGGGGTGATGATGGTGGTGGAGAAGAGGAACGAGGTCTTGTTCTACTGCCTGACTTGACAGGTGAAGAAGTGGAAGCAGTACTCTTGGCTGGAACTACTTCAGGTGACTTTGCACTGGCCATTTGTGGTGGGACATTCAAGACCCTTGCTTTGTAACGACTACTTGGAGGTCCCCCTGAAACAACGATTTGCCAGTATGTAGAAACTGGAGAAATAGTTTCAATTTAGTGTTTATATTTTGATACAATATGCCCTTAAGTCTAAATTCTGTAGTCAATTTTAAATAGTTCAGATAATACAAGCCTTTAACATGAAATTCTTGGAAGAAGTATGCATTTAGATGATACAGTAAGAAAGTCTGTGCCCTTGGATTCCAACATACAAAAATTCTTATTCTACATAACCCTCCTTTTCTGCTATTGCAAAATTGCATTGCACATCTAAACTGCCGAATCAGTAATACATCATGGAAGACTTGAGTGAGATACATCACTGATTTAGAAGCAATTTTCATGACTTTCTCAGTGTGTAGATTAAAAACAAAAGCAGAATTCTAAGCAATAATTATATAGTTGTTCCAACCGACAAGCAAACATCTCAAGGCAGAAAAATGAGTGTTACATTTGTTAGGTTTTGGGTACCTGGAGTAAATGAGAATGGAGAGAACTTTGATGGTAGAATATGTTACATGGAAGGATGGTATTTAAGGACTATGCTCAGTCCCTGGTGCCCAGATGGCCATTTAGCACCATGGGAATGTTGGTAATATTTGGCTTTGAAAGTTTACATTGAGAAAACAAGGAACAAACAGTTGGAAATCTTTTAGATTATGTGGTATCATAGACCGATCAACATAGCAGTAAAATGCTTGACATAGGGAATGTTACTGGTATACATTTCAAGCAAACAGATGGAAAGTTTTATCAAATATAAATTCTTAATTCTATCACAAACCCATCAATCTTTTTAATTCATGACATTTCATGATAAAAAAAAAAAAGTCTTAAGACACATGGCTTTTGTTCTCAAACACAAACAAAGCAATTGGCTGCAGAAATACCTGCACACAGGCATGTGAATCACTTAGTTCCCATCAGTCTATTATTTTTAATTTTTGTGAATGCTAGATCGCTAACAGTTCACAATAACCCCATAATTTGGCATGTAGTCTTCTTGTGGACTGCCTTCATTTGAAAACCAATTCATCAATTCATTCAAGCATTAATATATCACTCGTCTTTCACATTCCCTTTCACAAGAGAAAACTTTGACACCATCTTCTTTTAGTCTGACATTATCTTGTTTAGCTACCTTTTTGGATGACAATCACATAAAGCAAACCATTTAAATTAACTTATCCAGTTCACTGGTGAGGGGCAGATTGCTTTTAATTAGCAACATTGGTTTCTCCTTTTTATGGTTTTCAAGTATTTTGGTACATCAAATACAATACTTGTTTTTGTGGCATCAGAACTAATTCATTACTAGTTTGTTCCAGTTTCAGTGTCAGTGATCAGTTTGCATTTACTTTATTTACTGACATATACAATGTACCCCATTTTGAGGAAATCTGGCACTCCATGGTCTGGTAACCTCCATGATCTGGCACATTTTTTAAGTAGTCGCCATTAATTCTTCGGCAGCTACAAGGGCAGTGCCACACTCTGCTTCAGTTATCAGAATTTTTGGGGATTCCGGAACTGAAGCTTGCTTCATAAATACACACGCAAAGTTTATTTCCAACAAAAACATTCTGTGAAACTCAACATATACAGCATAAAAAAAATTACATATATACTCATATATCATCCAATCATTAATTTTTTTTCCAAAAACATGATTTCATCATATACATTGATATAGTACAAGATGTATTTTCAGTGAACAACACTTTGATAATGCTATTATAGCTGAGCTAACTTTTAATTAATTAATAGGCCTTGAAGCAAAAGTTCCTTTTGAAGCAAAAGTTCCTTAAGTTAAATGCAAGTCTTCATACCCTATATCAGGCTCACCAACCTCGTGCCTTGTCTAAAAATTCATTACTATTTCTTATAATTAACAACCACTTACTATTGGGTGCAAGATGCTGGCATAAACAACAGAAAGTACTGAAATAAAAATTCTGAACAAGAAACAGCCATTTGCCAACATCAGTTACCGTAATTAATATATTATTATTAACATATTCATATGGCATAACCCCACATGGGCCACTGACTTCAAATTCAATCCTGTAATTTATATATTCCCTCCATTTCCTAAGAAAAGAGATATACTGCTGTATAAACAGTCTCCTGAAGACATAAGGTTATAAAGCAATGTTCAGAACTGAGAAGCTTCAGTTTTCAGTTTTTTTATATATTGCCCCAAGGCCCTGACAATTCCTTGGGAGAAAAGAGGTGTAGGCCCACCTTCCTTCCTATATTTTTTTCCATATTTCTTTTAGATATTTCTATTTAGGTTTCTCACTAAACTGGAAGCTGGACTTACAGTGTCATTTACATGTATACTGGAAATTTCTTTTGGAAAGTTCTCAAGGGTGCTGATACATGTATATCTCGATAAGAAACCTTTTCTTTGACTAGTTTCAGAGATAGAGGTATATCAATTCTAATAAACATATTTTAATTTTTTTGTAATTCCTCTTGCTGAGATCTTGAAAGTATCTGCCAAATTTTCATTGAAGCAAGCACTCCCAACTTTTTATCTTGCTCCAATGTGAAACAGAGGTCCAATTGGTCCCATTAAACTAATTTATAATGATAATCTTCTTCATTATACATAATTACATTACTCTCTACTATACATAAGTACTATATCAAAAATTTTGTTATCTTACCCTATTAGTCCCATTACACCTTATTTGTAGTGATGTGGACTTTATACTCTGTTTCTGACCAAACTTAACACAAAGCATTTACTGTTAGAGAAGAGTATGAGATAGCCAACAACTAAATGTAAGAAAATATCAAAAGAACTACAAATAATGAAAAATACTTACACATCTGTCCAGGGGGTTGCAATGGATGACCAGACATAGCACACCAACCAACAGGAAAAATATCCCGTGAATCATATCGACACCAGTAATCAAAGGCTCCTCTCCAACCGTCAAATGTTACATGAATCATGTCTCCATTTACTGCTCCTGAAAATCAACCACACAGTTAGTACTAACAAAATTTTAGAAGACTAATCACTACACCTTCATTAGTACTAAAAAAAATATAAGGATTTATCAATTTCTCACAAAATCATTAATAACTATCAATATGCAAAAAAAGTATTTTAAGTAAAATTTGCAAAATATATTTTAATATACCATTAATAACAAATCCAATTTTCCTTCTGCCTATAAGCCTAGTTAAATATGAACAAGTGAGTGTACTGAATAGATGCTTATATTAGTGTATACTGGATAATGACGGAAGTATCCTCGTTCCTGCCTGCAAAACTTTCTCCTGAATTCCCTTATTAGATTATATAAATGTAGGAATATGAATTAATGAGGTGGACAAGATAGTACCTTAAATAAGTTATCTGCCTGCAGTTATCCAAACTCAAACCAAATATCCACCTACAATTGAGATGGTTCTCCTAAATGTGTTCTGTATTTATATGTAAGTTATCATCCTCATCATAAAATCTCAATTTTGGCATGGTGGGATTCTTCAAAGTGTAAACACAAACAGCAACCTGGTAAACAGAAATTGAACAGCTATGCAAGGATAATTAAACAAATGTAAGCAATGTAAAAAGGTAAAAGCAATGCAGTGGCAGGCCACGGATTACTGCTCAGAACCTTCAATACCATCTAGTGTGCTATTCAAGGGATGCACAGATCAGTGCCTGTGCAGGGATCAGTACCTGTGGCGGGGTATGCCCACTGGTTCAGGCACTTGTATTCAGTTATCCCTAATGGGAATACTTAATGAGATGCCCAAACTAAGACAACACAGCGAAATACATGGGACACCAAGGATGAATTTGAACTAGCAAATGGAGTCACAAAGGATGAATTTGAACTAGCAAGTGGAGTCACAA
This sequence comes from Macrobrachium nipponense, assembly GCF_015104395.2. Lineage (NCBI taxonomy): Eukaryota > Metazoa > Arthropoda > Malacostraca > Decapoda > Palaemonidae > Macrobrachium > Macrobrachium nipponense. The sequence continues at coordinate 65,054,744 of NC_087212.1, read as the reverse complement.
TGTTAAAGTTTAAAGATATAAGAGAGGGTGATAATGATGACAGCTAGTTATCTACCAACCTGTCAACAACTACAGGCCCAACTAATACAGAATCCACGAAATTATGGGTGGCATTCCTTAAACGACAGAAGGAAAATTATAACCAAAATGTTTTCATGTTGATTTTTTCATTAAGGATTAGACATGAAATTAGTTCTATCCACTCTATCCTGTCTTGTCCTATAATCTCTGCCAGAACTCGTATTAGGTCTAGGTCTTCATCTGTGTCGTTTCTAAACAATTTTAAAGACCTCCCTACTGCTAATAATTCTTCTTTCATATCTACTGCTTTTCTAAACAACTGTTCCTTATCTCTTCTCGTGACATTGATCATATGTCAGTTGAGTCAGTGCTATTTTATTTTTATTTTCTGTATTGGTGTAATGTGGGTGATGCTCATTGTAAGGTAAACAGATGTTGGATTTTATAAAATGTCTTAAGAATGTATTTTAGGTGTGTTGTGACATCATAGAAGACAAGATGGTGGCGGCGTGCGGTGAAAATATAAACAAACATGAGTGTGTAGGAACCGGGAGACTGATGGTTGGTGATGATGTGTCTGTGAGAGATCTCTCTTCTTTCAATATTTGTGGGTTGTAAGTTTGATTGTTTTGTTGTTGAAGTCTTAAGCTGTATTGCACTGTGGCCAAGGAATGTTAACAGGTGGGTAGACTGTATGATTGTTGCATATAGGAAAGATTAGGCTAGAAAAATATTCAGACATATCCAAACCATCATGACTTTTGGTGTATCAGTGTTCTCTAGCCTTTGGTCAACATATCTTTCCAGCAATTCCTAATCTGTAAAACAATCTAACCACAGACTTTCAGCCATGAATCTTACCAAAATATCCTTCATTTTCCTTGTCAATGCCAATGTTTCCACATACAGTATAGGCCTTATATGACCACATCTTTGCTCTCTACTGGGAACATTGTCATTTACCAAAAGTATAGCTTTCTCTTCATTTCCTCTATGCATTTAATGACACCGTTTCTTACAGCTATCTCAAATCTTGCATCACAGTCTAGTGCATCCCAGGGGTAATAGAAACGATCTACAAGACCTGCCCCTTACCACAACAGGATGATAGCCTTCAAGCCAAGCTCTAGTATACTGTAATATAATTCGGATATAAAAAATTAATGCTTAAAAGATAGTGGCAGGGGCCTTCTTCCTACACTTCCACCTATCTGAGGATGAGAAAAGGAGGAAGATGAGGTTAAGCATGGTTTAACTTCTTCATCCTCCCTTCAACCACAGAAAAAAAAAAAAAAAAAAAAAAAAAAAAAAAAAAAAAAAAAAAAAAAAAAAAAAAAAAAAAAAAGAGCACCAGAAACAGTATGATAGTCCACATACATAGGGGGAAGATAGCAACAATGTGATGGGATCTATCTAGACCGCTGTGGTCACAAAACTTTTGGCCAAGGCCAAATGTTCCAGGATGGCTCTCCCAAAATGCCAAGAGAAAGCCACAGGGACTTGACCTGCTCCATCTCAGGGTTATGTCTCAGAGTAGATATAGAAACCAACATTACATGAGCACCTTCCAACATCAATCAAATGTCATCTAGTCTGCACATATTCCTAGCATTATCTTCATTTTAACCAATTGTTTCTCTCTATACCTCTCTTCACACTGAGCAAGGAGAGAATAGACAGTAGGCCTTCTTCCTCCCAAGCCCGGACTTTTTCAACCAAGCAGGCCACCTAGAAAAACACTAAGCACAGTTCCACGACAACACGCACTTGTGACCTCTGCACGGCATTCACCAGGAATGAGGATCAATACTCACCTAGCACATAGTTCACAACCACATCTTCACACACCATTATTTCTTGAGGATGAATTCTCAGGCACCTTCATTTTGACCATGGTCACAATAAGCACAATCCACACACAAGGCAAAGTTGTAAAACATTCAACCAAGGGAATACTAAAGTGAAAAGCTCCAAAACCAGCCAAGATGCAAGATACTCCATCACGTCTGTACAGCACAGCGACTGAAGAAAACAAGAGGCTGCTTAAAAAGTGTGGGTAGGACCCATCCCTCACTTGACTGGTTAACTACCTTATTGCCAAGCTTCAACAACCAAACCAGCTTTTGCTGACGGTATTCCATATATGAATGACATACAGGAATGCTGTCTCCAAGAAATGACATCTATATTCCATTATAGCACCAAACATGGCTGCTTTGGCCAAGGAATATACGTGAGTGAAAGTGAAAGATTCAGTACTAAGTAAAAATGATAAAAAACAAAAAATAGCATATTTTAATAAATCTCACCAATAGTATTATCACCTTACCAACACCAGAATTCAACTGCAATAAATTTCACTGTTAACATTGAATGCTACTTGTGTGAACTGAAGACATAAAACAATGAATTGTACATCAATTAGAAAGAATAATTGAAACAAAGAAATACAGAAATGGGGAAAAATGATATTGTTATGATACAATAAAGTTTTATACATACCTGGCAGATATATACTTAGCTATTAGACTCCGTCGCCCGACAGAAATTCGAATTTCGTGCACACGCTACAGGTAGGTCAGGTGATCTACCGCCCTGCCGCTGGGTGGCAGGATTAGGAACCATTCCTGTTTTCTATCAGATTTTCTCTCTACCATCTGTCTCCTGAGGGGAGGATGGGTGGGCAATTAATTGTATATATCTGCCAGGTAAGTATGTATAAAACTTTATTGTATCATAACAATATCATTTTTATACATTCTACTTACCTGTCAGATATATACTTAGCTGATTCACACCATTGGAGGAGGGTAAAAGACAGCTAATAACTGATTTAGACAGAAATCACAACATACGTTGTAGGTAATAAATAATTAAAACCTTGGTTCCTACCTGATTAGACTGAAGACTTCATGGTTACTGTCCAGGAGTCTGCTTAGTCTCCAGAGCCTCAGCGAGATATTGATCTATGGCTAAGAGTTCTTGTAGGTCTGCCAAAGGGGTCTTATCCACTTACTCGGCAGATCCTGGAAGGACTATGTCAAAGGGTGCTGATCCACTTACTTGACAAGAACCTTATTCAAGGAGCACAACACCGATCCCGATCACCTTAACCTAACACCCGTGTTAGTTCTAAGATTGCAAGGAGTTATCCCCGAACCCCTTGCAAACAACCAATAACTCAAATCACAAACATACAAATAACGTAAAAGTACAAAAAGTTAAAAAAAAAAATAAAAAAATAAAAATAAAAATAAAAATTTGTACAACCTAGCTTGTAAGATACATTCGCAGTTCCTTACTGACAAAAGCAACGGCCGCCTGTGCGACGTCAAGCACCCTTGCCAGTAGAAAACCAAGAACCCATCTCTAAAGGGAGGTTTACATACAAATATATAAACAAAATATATAAATTTTAAGGATCGGTATGTGTTCCAAGCCCCAGCACTGTATCCGCTGATACGAAAGGACCTAGAGAGAAGCACTTCTCATAGGTAACTTTGACATCTTTAAGATAATGAGATGCGAAGACTGAATTGCACCTCCAGTAAGTCGCATCTAAAATGTCTTTCATAGACATGTTTTTATGAAATGCTAAAGATGTGGCTACAGCTCTTACCTCATGAGCCCTAACTCGAAGAGTTCTTAATGAGTCATCCGTGCATTTGTCATGAGCCTCAGTAATTACGCTCCTGACAAAAAATGCTAAGGCATTTTTGGACATGGGTCTCTTTGGATCCCGAACTGCGCACCATAGACTTTGTGACTTTGTTTACATCCTCCTAGTTCTTTCTTCTTCTTGAGATAGAACTTAAGAGGTCTTACCGGGCATAAAGTTCTTTCCATTTCCTCTCCCACCAAGTTCGAAAGACCCTTCACTTCAAAACTCCTAGGCCAGGGTTTTGAAGGATTTTCGTTCTTGGCCAGAAACAGAGTCTGGAAAGAACATATAGCTGAATCTTTCTTAAATCCCACTCGAGAATCAAGGGCGTGGATTTCACTCGTTCTTTTAGCTGTTGCTAAGGATAACAAGAAAATACATTTTCTCGTCAAATCCCTAAACGAGGCAAGGTGAGGAGGTTCAAATTTTTCTGATGAAAGGAATTTCAGCACCACATCCAGATTCCAGCTCTGAGTATGAGAAGATATGGATTTAGAGGTCTCGAATGATCTTATTAGGTCGTGAAGGTCCTTGTCTTCTGCTAAATTTAGGCCTCTGTTCCTAAAGACCGCAGAGAGCATACTTCGGTAGCCTTTAATAGTAGAAACCGATAACTGGGATTCCTCTCTAAGGAATATCAGAAAATCAGCAACGTTGGTCACAAGGTATCAGAGGAGGACAGCTTCTTCTTTCTACACCATCTCCTGAACACATCCCACTTCGATTGATAGACCCGAATAGTTGAACATCTTCGGGCTCTAGCGATTGCTTTCGAAGCTTTGCTTGAAAAGCCTCTCGCTCTGACAAGTCTTTCGATAGTCGAAAGGCAGTCAGAGCGAGAGCGGGGAGGTTTTGATGAAACCTCTCGAAGTGGGGTTGTTTGAGATCTATCCTGTTTGGAAGAGATCTGGGGAAGTCCACTGTCCATTCCTGTACCTCTGTGAACCAATCTTGAGAGGGCCAAAACGGGGCGATGAGGGTAAGTCTCGTCCCTTTCGATGCTACAAACTTTTTCAGTACTACTCCTAGCAGTTTGAATGGGGGAAAGGCGTAGGCATCTAGGCCTGACCAATTCAACAGCATGGCATCTACCGCTATCGCTCTCGGATCTTCCACCGATGAGCAGAAGTTCTCTATCCTTCTGGATAGGAAGGTTGCGAACAGATCTATCTGTGGCCTGCCCCACAGGGACCACAGGCTCTGACACACTTGATTGTGGAGAGTCCACTCTGTGGGGAGAACTTGGTTTGTCCTGCTGAGTCTCTCCGCCCTCACATTTTTCTCTCCTTTTACGAATCTCGTTAGGAGGGTAATGTTTCTCTCTTTTGCCCAAGATAACAGATCCCTCGTTATCTCGTAAAGGGAAAACGAGTGAGTCCCCCCCTGTTTTCTGATATAGGCCAACGCTGTGGTATTGTCTGCGTTGACCTGTATCACCTGATCTTTGACCTCCGGTTTGAAGAACTTCAGTGCTAGGAATACTGCGTACAGTTCCTTGGCGTTTACATGCCAGGCTTCCTGTTCCTTCTTCCATCGGCCTGAAACTTCTCTTACTCCTAGAGTCGCTCCCCATCCCATCTCTGATGCGTCTGAGAATAAGATTTGGTCTGGGTTCCCAACCTCTAGAGACATGCCCTCGTTCTTCTCCAGAGGGACCAGCCACCACTTTAGGTGATTCTTCACCTCTAAGGGAATCGAGAAAGTGTCTGTAAGTTGCCCCTCTTTCCAATTCCACGTTCTTCTTAAGAAGAATTGAAGAGGGCGTAGGTGGAGTCTTCCTAGGGAAACGAACTGTTCTAGGGAGGAAAGAGTCCCCAGAAGGCTTAACCATTCCCTCGCTGAACTTCGTTCTTTCCTTAGGAAGTTCGAGACTTTCTGTAAGCCCCGAACAAGTCTTTCCTGGGAAGGAAAAGCCCGAAAACCCCGAGAATCCATCCGAATCCCCAGATAAACTAAGTTCTGACTGGGGATCATCTGCGATTTCTCGAGGTTCACGAGTAATCCTAGAGATTGCGTCAGTTTCAATGTTGCTTGCAGGTCCTCCAAACATTGTTTCTCCAACTTGGCTTGTATGAGCCAATCGTCGAGATACAAGGAGATGTTTATGCCTTCCAGATGAAGCCATCTGGCCACATTCCTCATCAGGTACGTAAATACCTGAGGAGCCGTGGAGAGGCCGAAGCACAAGGCCCTGAACTGGTAGATCTTTCCTTGTGTCATAAATCAGAGATACTTCCTCGACGATGGGTGAATTGGAACATGAAAGTAAGCATCCTGAAGGTCCAGGGAGACCATCCAATCTCCCGGACGCAGGGCTGAAAGAACCGAAGCAGACGTCTCCATGGAGAATTTCTTCTTCTCCACGTATTGGTTCAGGATGCTCACATCTAGGACAGGTCTCCATCCCCCCAAAGCCTTCGGGACTAAGAAAAGGCAGTTGTAAAACCCCGGGGAGTGCGGATCCTGCACCTCTTCTATTGTTTCTCTGTTCCTCATCGTTGTCACCGTCTGAAGATGTGTCTCCCTCAGAACAGGGTCCTTGTACTTTGCCGACAATTCCTTCGGAGATGTTGACAAAGGTGGTCTGTCTAGGAAGGGTATGATGTATCCCTTCTCCAGAGCAGACAAAGTCCAAGGGTCGGCTTCCCTCATGGCCCAGGCTCCTACAAACTTTAGGAGTCTGGCACCTACAGGTGTTTGGAGGACGTAGTTGCTACTTCGACTTCTTAAAAGATCGGAAGGAAGACCTTCCTCGTTTGTCGGAAGCCTTTCTTTTCTTTGGGGGTCGAGAGGAGGCGCCTCCACGAAAGGGCACAATAGGAGTACGAGCTGTTTTCTTTACAACAGGTACTGCCGGTCTATTCTTTTTGGTAGATTGTACCAAAAGATCCTGCATTGCCTTCTCAGATAGTGACCGTGAGATGTCCTTCACCAACTGAGAAGGGAACAGGTGATTCGACAGAGGAGCGTACAGTAGAGCTGACCTCTGGGAAGGAGATACCGCTTTGGTCAGGAAAGATCCAAACAGAGATCTCTTTTTCACTACTCCTGACCCAAAGAGAGATGCCAGTTCTCCCGAACCATCTTGTACTGCCTTATCCATGCACGATAAGATACTGTGCAAAACCTCGGGATCTAGAAAGTCTGGATCTCGGGTCTTTTTAGCCAGCACCCCAAGGGACCAATCCAGGAAATTGAAAACTTCCAAGACGTGGAAAAGTCCCTTAAGGTGCTGATCTAACTCGGACATGCTCCAATAAGCCTTAGCCGAGTTAAGAGAATGTCTTCTTGAAGACTCTACAAGGCTTGAAAAATCCGCTTCTGCAGATGAAGGAAGCATCAGTCCCATAGCTTCTTCCGTTCTGTACCAAATGCCTCTCCTACCTCAAAGTTTGGAGGGAGGAGAGCAATATGACAATTTGTCGAAAATTGCATTTTTCCTAACTATACAAACCTGAGGTCCTTTAACAATAGGAAGGTAACTAGCGGCAGCTGGGACGGTCGTAAGCTTCGAACAAGGGGAGAACGGTAGTTAACTGCTTGTCCGGTCGTGCGCGCGCCGCGCGCCCGGGCGGTGAAGAATCACTTTTGCTTTAGGCCCATGCAAAAAGTTGCAGAGTGAGGGGTGGCATGAGGTGGGACTATATGTAAAGGACCTCAGGTTTGTATAGTTAGGAAAAATGCAATTTTCGACAAATTGTCATTTGTTCCGATACGTAATACAAACCCTCGGTCCTTTAACAATAGGAAGACTCACTCTTGGTGGGTGGATCGGAATCTGAGTCTTTTTGGTGAACAGACTGGTGTTCGTCCAACCTTGGAATGCCTCCCTGGTCGTAAGAGCAAGGGAGGGATCCAAACCTCTGTCCGATTGATCGGGGTGTGCACCGCAGGATCAATGGTCAGACCTCTGAGCCAAGTACTAAGAGAGAGGCAAGCGTATCTCTTCGTACCAGCATTGCAAGAACTTGTTCCTGTACAGGAGCCAACATAAAGTTATGGGTTTGTCTCAAGTAGGCATCCACTCCTTCCCCCTTGTTGGAGGGAGTGGAGGATATTTGCTTCTATCCCTAACTAAAGGGATAGATTGGGGCTCGGTTGAGTAGCTTACCTGCATCGGATTTCCTTTCCAGCATGGTGACGACCGTGACCCTCTGCCCACAGGTAGAGAGAGAGAAAGATGGAGAAGAGAAGCCAGTCGCACTCTCATTCAAACCATTCATTCCTACAGTCACACCAGGAATCGATGCTGTTCTGCCTGCTCGGGTGCTGGGTAAGCTTACACAACGTGTTGAGCAGCCACCACAGGTCCCAAGGAAAAAGTATCCAAGGACTTGTGGGCAATATCCCGAAGGTAGAAGGACGTGAAGGTAGTCTGGTTGGCCCAGACACCTGCCTTCAGGACCTGCGCCACGGAGAAGTTCTTGCGGAACGCCAAAGAGGGTCCAATACCTTCTGACTTCGTGGGCTCTCGGTCGGAGCGTACGGATGTCGTCACTACCATCAGCCTCGTACGCTCTTCTGATCACCTCACGCAGCCAGAAAGAAAGCGTGTTCTTGGATACTTCTTTCTTGGTAACCCCAGTGCTAACGAAGAGGCGTCGACACTCAGGCCTGAGTGTCGAGTTTTCTTCAGATAGCGCCGTAGCGCCCTCACAGGACAAAGCAGCATCTCATCCGTATCGTTGTCGGTGAAATCCATTAGGGAGGGGATTGTGAAAGACTCGAACCTGTCGTCAGGGATCGACGGATTCTGAGTCTTAGCTACGAAATTCGGGACGAAATCGAGCGTCACAGATCCCCAGCCCCTGGAATGTTTAACATTGAAGGACAGACCATGAAGTTCCCCTACTCTCTTCGCCGATGCCAGGGCCAGCAAGAAGAGGGTCTTGAGGGTCAGATCCCTGTCTGACGACTCTCGGAGTGGCTCGAATGGTCTTCGAGTCAAACTCCTAAGGACGAGAGTCACATCCCACTCAGGTGGCCTGAGCTCCCTGGGTGGGCAAGACCTTTCGAAGCTCCTCATTAGCAAGGAGATCTCGAACGAGTTCGAGATGTCCAGTCCCCTCAGTTTTTAGGACGAGTGCCAGTGCAGCTCTATATCCTTTAACTGTGGGTACTGAGAGGAGCGTTCTCTCGGCGAAGAAATACGAGGAAATCCGCTACCTGCTGAAGAGTTGGCTCTGAGAGGAGAATAGACCCCGTCTACGACACCAACCACAGAAGACGGCCCACTTCCCCTGGTACACAGCTGCAGAGGACTGTTCTGACGTGTCCATCCATCTCTGTTGCTGCGCTGCGAGAAAGCCTCTCGTTCGCAAGAGATGGTGGATAACAGCCAGCCGTGAAGTTGTAGGGACTGGACTGCTCGGTGGTACCCACCGCTCTACGTGTGGCTGGGCTAGAAGGTTGTGCCAGTGGGGCATCTCTCTCGGTTCTTCTGCAAGAAGAGCCAGCAGGTCCGGATACCAAACGGCTTGAGGTCATTTGGGAGCCACCAGGATCATCCTGAGATTGGGAGTGACCAGCGCTCGGCTGATCACTTTCCGAATCAGACAAAAGGGAGGAAAGGCGTAGACGAAGAGGTTGTCCCAGGGGTGTTGAAGAGCGTCCTCTGCAGCTGCCCCATGGGTCCGGCACGGCTGAGACAAAAAACTTGAAGTTTTTTTTGTTGTGCCGGGTGGCGAACAGGTCTATGACTGGACGCCCCCACAGGTTGAAGAGCCTTTCCTTTCCGCCACTTCTGGGTGTAGGGACCACTCGGTCCCTATTACCTGATCCCGACGGCTGAGCTTGTCCGCTACTACATTCCTCTTGCCTGGAATGTAGCGTGCTGACAGCTCTATCGAATGAGCCGTGGCCCACTCGTGCACCTGCACCGTCAACTGGTGTAGCGGGAGAGACACTAGGCCCCCCTGCTTGTTGACGTATGCCACTACCGTGGTGTTGTCGCACATCAACACCACTGAGTGTCCCATCAAGCGGTCTTGGCAACTCTTGGAGGAGCGTAAAACGCCGCCTTGAGTTCCAGGACATTGATGTGAAGGTGCTTGTCGTGATGGTCCCACACACCTGCAGCCAGCAACTCCTCCAGGTGTGCGCCCCATCCCTCGGGTCGATGCGTCTGAGAACAGCAGCATCTCCGGGGGGGGAGTGCGTAGGGGCACTCCTCTTAAGAGGTTCCTGTCGTCGAGCCACCAGGCTAGGTCCTGCCTCACCTTCTCCGTGATGGACACGGGGAAGTAAGGTGGATCCTTTACCTGTGACCCAACTCTCCCTTAGTCTCCACTGGAGAGACCGCAGGTGAAGACGTCCGTGAGGAACTAACTTCTCGAGTGACGACAGGTGGCCGATCACGACTTGCCATTGCTGAGCTGCCTGTTCCTGCCGAGACAGGAACCGGCCGGCTGCCTCCCTGAATCTGCTGATCCTCAAGTCTGCGGGGCGGACTTGAGCTGCTACCGTATCGATCAGCATACCCAGGTACTTCATCTTCTGCTTGGGTTCGAGATCGGACTTCTCGTAGTTTATCACGATCCCCAGATCGCGACAAAACTTTAGAAGTCGATCCCTGTCCTGCAGCAACTGCGAGCGGGAGCTCGCCAGGACCAGCCAATCGTCGAGATACCTCAGAAGACGTATCCCGTGCGAATGGGCCCAAGCAGACACCAGCGTGAACACTCTCGTGAACACCTGTGGGGCGGTTGAGAGACCGAAGCAGAGTGCCCCTGAAGTTGGTACACCGTCCCGTCGAAGATGAAGCGGAGGTACTTTCTGGAGGACTGATGGATGGGTATTTGGAAATACGCATCCTTCAGGTCCACTGAAAGCATGAAGTCGTTCTCCCTGATGGAGTCCAGCACGGAACGTGCCGTCTCCATCTTGAACCGAGTCTGGCGAACAAATCGGTTCAGGGGAGAGAGATCTATCACCGGGCGCCAGCCCCCCGATGCCTTTTCCACTAAGAAAAGGCGGCTGTAAAAGCCCGGTGACCGATCCACTACGACTTCTACAGCTCGTTTGGTCAGCATGGTCTTGATCTCCTGCCGAAGAGCGTCGTCCTTTGAGGATCCCAGAACATATGTCTGCAGATGGACCGGGTTGGAGGTGAGGGGTGGCCGAGATTCGAAGGGTAGTAGATATCCCTCCCGAAGGACGTCTACTATCCAGGTCTCGGCACCGTAGCGCTGCCAAGTTGCCCAATGGCTCGCCAGGCACCCCCCCACTTCCGGCAGCTCGTGAGGGGGAACACCGTCCCTAGCGTTTCCCACCTCGCTTCGACTTCTTCCCAGCACCTCCTCGGGGAAAGGAGGGCTGGGAGGAGGGCTGGTTACGGCCTCCTTTACTAGAAGTTGAAGCAGGAAGAGTCTTTCCTCGGGGCTTCGATGGAGCAGCCGTCTTAGCAGCCGAGGAAGCGCTAGCTAAACTCTTAGGACTTAGCCGCAGATGTACGAGGTTGCCCAGAAACCTTCGTAACTGCCTGGTGAACCAGACGGTCACTGTCATCAGTGCGCCGTCTTTCCACCGCAGCGTCCACCATCTCTTCGGGAAAGAGAGCGGAGGAACTCTTCATTGGTCCGTTACGTAGTCCATTTACCGCTTCACGCCCGGCCCCCTTGGCTACTCGTGTAAGGACAGCGTCCCTACGACGGAGAACCAAGTTGGCCCACAGGTTTGCCGTCTGATGGGCGAGGTAGGAGATGGCCCTACCTCCAGACTGGCACAGTCTCCTGAAGTCGGGGTCGTCTTCGAGGGCGGGCAGCGCCCCCGGCGTCGGCCGCGACCTTGGATACTGTGAGGGACCACAGATCCAACCAAGAGACTGCCTGGAAAGCTGCCATAGCGGTAGCTTCCAGGCCCAGTGCCTCCTGCTGCGAGAACCATAGGTTCTCTGACAGGAGCTGCTGCAGGGACACACCTGGAGTTAGCCTAGCTAGCTCCGGGTTAACCTGTTTGGGCGGTATTGGATCTACTGATGGCACGTAGAACTTCCGCTGTCGCTGCAGAGGAGGAGGAAGTAGCTTGGAAGACCGTCCTGACTTAAGTGAGTCCTCTCGTCCTGAGACGAAATACTCCACCTGGTCAAGGACTGAGTCTGCAAGCTCCGATCGCGGCAGTCCCACCGTCAATTTGGGCGTTCCCCTATTCGGGGTGGGCCCTCTCTCCCCTTAAAATGACTCGAGCCGGGACGTGGGCTCAGATGGTGGTAGCGGCGATCCTTCCCCCAGGTCGTTGTGCTGACGAATCAGCGCAATAACCTGGGCAAAGTTCCTCTGGATCTCAGGAGTTACAGCGTCCTGAGGAGTAGGACCGTCCAGTCCCTCCAACAGGAGCAGCTCTCGAGACCCTCCTCCTTCAGAAGGAGGAACAGCAACAGACCCCTGACGGTCGCCTCCCCAACCACTTGCGCGTTACCGACCTGGCTGGTCCTACAACCATGCCTGGTTCGTGCGGCGGGGCGTCGTGGCGGGATCGTGAGCGGCGCACCTCTCACGATCACTCCTGGGTACCTCGCTCTTCCCGGTGTAGCCCGAGGAAGTTGAAGGTATAGGAGAGACAGACCTGACGCTCCCCCCCCGTTCGCTGGCAGGACCAGCGTACGTGGGGGGCTGCAGCCGATCACCAACCCGCGGTGGGGATCGTGCTGCAGGCCTGGTCGTGCCGCTCACTGTGGCGAGCGGCTCGACTGAGCACGTCGACCCCGATCTCGTGCGTCAGACGAGCTGCTGCTGGCCACCGTCTCCGTCCGGTCCCTGTGGGAGCGGCGGTCAGGTGATCTGCAGAGCTCGCTTTCGCGGTGAGACCGGTGAGCGTCCTCACGGCACGTCAAACCGCTGGTACCAGCCGAAGCTGGTGCCGTTGGTCGAGGGGACCTCTTCTCAGCCTCAACCCGTGGCCGGTCAGAGACCGTCACGTCAAACCCGAGGTACCGGGCTGGTCGCTACGAGAGCGGCCGCTGGTCTGGCGAGCGTCACTTGCGCGACTCTCGAAAAAAAAACAGTCTTCTGCTCCGTGCCTCTGTCGTGACGGTGAGCAAGCTCAGGCGTCTTGACATTGGCTGCACGGTCGCCCGAAGGAGACCGTACACTCGGACCTTCTCGCGAACGAGAAGTCGAGCCGGTACCTGACTTAGCAGCAGTGCTACTAAGACCAGGCGCGGATGTACCAGCAGTAGCCAGCACATCCTTGGTCCCCGTCTTCTTCTTCTCAGAAGAGGAGACGGGCCCCGTTCCCGAGGGAACAGGAGGACCAGCAGAAGCACCCCCCGTCACGCCAGAGCGAGACGGGCCCTTCGAAGGTCCCGTAGGAGCCTTCTTAGGGGGGGAGGAGGCAGCCTTCTTCTTCTTCGGCTTGGAAGCCTTAGAAGTCGAAGGGGAAGAGGCGGCAACAGACGACGAAGAAGACGATGAAGACGACGACGACATCTTCCTCTTCTTCTTCCTCTTCTTCGTCAGCTCTCTCAGGACGGACGTCAGGTCTTCCATCCACGGAAAAGTCGGGCCAATTGCCGAAGCAACACGCCCGACTGATCCTGTCCGGAAAGACCTGAGACCGGTGCAGCACCTCCATGACGAGACGCGACGTGGGCAGGGGCAGGCACGGCAGGAGCGGCAGGAACATCAGCAGCAGGACCAGCACCATCAGGACCAGCACCAGCAGGACCAGCACCAGCAGGACCAGCAGCAGCAGGACCAGCACCAATAGGACCAGCACCAGCAGGACCAGCACCAGCAACATCAACATTAGAGTCCCGCACCGCGCGCTTCGTAGGAGCGGCGCGAGGGGGCTGGGCCAGCAACACTCGCTGCAGGTACCGGCAGGTACAGCAGCATAATCCGGCGTCACAGACCTCTCCATCTCAGCCAAACTCATCATTGGGACGGGCGGTAGATCCAGGGGCGAACTTTTGGGGCAGCGAAAGTCGGGCGTCGGCAGCACATAAAACCCAGGTGGCGGCGGCACGCCCCTCTTAGGCACGGCAGCGATCGGCATTTGAATTGACGCCGTTGGAGTCACTGACGCAATGTGTTGCGTATACACCACATGAGGAGGGGCGGCGTACGCTGGTGTTGACACCGTATTGGTCGTAGTTGTAACCACACCATGAGTTACCACTGCCGACCCCGCTAGCCGTTGAATCAAGCCCTGGATACTGGGGGCGCCCTGCAGTCCCAACGACGCCCACACCTGTCCAAGGTCGTCACTCACAGAAGGCACACCTGAGGGAGGAACAGTCGGGTCAGTTAGAGGGGCACCCTCACGCCTGGGGGAGGACGAACCCCACCCAGAGCGGACGGAAGACCCCGAATACAATTGCACATCCGGGTATCGGGCACCCTCCTCCACACTCGACGGATCGAGTGAGGAGAAGGACTCCGAAACGCAGGGGAAGGCGCAAATCGTGGGGGCTGAGCTGGAGGTAGGAAGGATGACGAGGTATCCGTAACCAAAGGAGTCGCTGGAGAGCTTTCCGACGACTCCTTGGTCAACCTACGCCTCTTCCTACCCTCGTACAGCACCCACTGCGCCTCGGACCAATTTACACATACATCACATGGTTCGGTTCGGGAGCATTCTCGCCCCCGACACCGAAAACATAACTCATGAGGATCAATATCTGGGTAAGAGCGGAATCCGCCGCATTTACGCCCCTCCAACCCGGGACACACTCTACGGGCAGTTGGTGGGCGCGGCGAAAGCTCTTCTTGATCCATGATTAATTAATCTTCACTTCAATGAAAAATGAAAACAAAGTACTTACAATTTCATTCAAGACCACACACAAACCAGTCAGAAGAAATTGTAACATCCAAAGCACACGACGAAAATAGCGGGCAGAGCGATGACGAACACGTCCTGTCACACCACGGCCGAAAGCAAAAGTGATTCTTCGCCGCTTCGCCGCACGGTACGACCGGACAAGCAGTTAACTACCGTTCTCCCCTTGTTCGAAGCTTACGACCGTCCCAGCTGCCGCTAGTTACCTTCCTATTGTTAAAGGACCGAGGGTTTGTATTACGTATCGGAACAAAAACCGTTTTTAAAAACTCTTTCTTAGAGCTCATCCAAGTATTCAATGACTGAAGAGCCTTCTTCATGGATATTGCTGGCTTCATTTTCAAAAATGAAGAGGACTTCGGTGTCTTCGTACTAGAAAATAGTGATCTAGGAGAAGGAGGAGCTGCAGGGATTAACGAATCTCCGAACTCTTGTAGGAGAAGCGAAGCTAAAACCTTATAGTTGGAAAGGCCTTCACTGGTCGAAATCTCTTCCTCCAACACATCTTCCAGTTCCAAATTAGTAGGGGAACGAGTTCTTTTGGAAGACTCTTTATCCGGGGATCTTGTTTCCCGGGGAGAAATACTCCTGGTCAGAGAGGGACTGCCAGACCTAGAAGTTTTCTTCTCTTGCACTTCTAACGAGTTCTTCTGAGAGGTAGAAGTGGATACTGTCACTTTCGAAGGTCCAACCACTTTATCTGGAGTTCAACATACTCTAATAGTCTTAAGCTTGGAAGGAGATCTACTTCCAAAAGAAGAATCACTGCTAGCTGACGTTCCGCGCCTGACAGGCGCCTGGCTGGAGCTTCACACAATACTGGCTCTGATCGCTTGTCAGGCGCCTCGTGCCTGGTTGGCGGTTCTTGCTTAGATAGCGCCTCGCTGAACTCTTTTCGCCTGGGAGAAGCTTCGCTCTCATCTGAAGCTTCACGCCTGACTGGCGCCTGGCGCCTAACTTGAGTACGAATCTTGTTTATGAAAGACTGACGAGACATAAGAATCGTTGTCCAATGAAGATACTTCTTTCAGAGGAATCTCATATAAGGAAGTTCTAGATTTCTTAATTGGAAGAAAAGAATCCTTTCTTCTGGGAGGATCTCTAGATAGGACTCCGACGAGAGAAGCGATTGAATCCTGCATATCTCTTAAGATTCTCGTGGTTTCTTTGTTTGGGTCCAAAGGAGGGGAAGGAGAACGGTCCTTCTCAGGTTCCCACGAATCCGCAGGAGAAAGCAACAAACTTTTTGCCTTCTTATCCGATGGCAATTCCTCCGGAAACCGCTCAGGACTCGAGTTTAATCAAGATTCTTTCCAGCTCCTCTTCAGGGGGCGGGAAAGATCCGCAGATCTCCATCCTCTCTTGGGAGATGAATTTTCCGATGAAGAGAAACACTCAAGGAGAACGCTTTTTCTGTAGCGATCTCTGGCAGTCTGAGGTGTTACAGAATCTGCCGAGGAGACGTCTGACTGGTGGGGATTCTCCACAACCTCCGTACGGCTTTTGACATTCCTTCTCCTCTGGGCTTGGGAGCTTGAAAGAGGTCTAGGCCTGGGAGCGTTGTGGAGCCGATCAGACGCCCCCTCCACTACACTGGGGACACTTAAATCACTATCCACAGCACTATTTATCTCACTATGCTTACCTTCTATAGCCACCATTTTAAGTTCCATTTTCTTAAGGGCGGGTTTAAGATTTGCAATTTCCGATGTAGAATCCTTAGGATCTACAAGGGGTGTAGGCACTGAAATATTAGGAGGAGGAGCATTTACCAAAGGAGAAGAGGGTACAAAATTACTCACTACATCGCTAGAAAAAGAGCTAGGCATGGTTTTGGAAGAAGACTTCCTCAACCGGTCTCTTTCTAACTTCTTCAAATAAGAAGTTAGAGACTTCCACCCTTCAGCACTCAAACTCTCGCATTCGTGACAAGTGTTATCGAAAGAGCATTCATACTTTCTACACACTTTACACACAGTGTAAGGGATCAACCGAGGCTTTCGGCATTCTCACTTTGCAACCCTCATTCACACACATTCTCACAACACTTCCAGAGTCAGACATCATGAAGAAAAATCCAATCCAAATCCAAACAACGGTCCACAAAAGCGTATGCCAGTACAACGATCCAAATACGTCACCAAAAGGTCCAAAACAAAGATCAATTGCGATGCAAAAAACGAAATCCAGCCGGAGAAACCAACAACGTTGTTGCCAGTAGCGCCAACAGAGAAAATCTGATAGAAAACGGGAATGGTTCCTATTCCTGCCACCCAGCGGCAGGGCGGTAGATCACCTGACCTACCTGTAGCGTGTGCGCGAAATTCGAATTTCTGTCAGGCGACGAGGTCTAATAGCTAAGTATATATCTGACAGGTAAGTTGAATGTATAAAACTTGCAATTTCAGTTCAGTGAGATGACATGTGTGACAAGACTTTCAATAGCAAGCAAGGTACCTGTCCTGGGGCATTCAGTAATTGGTCTATTTACCATTAACAGGGAGTATACATAAAGGTAAAAATAAGATGCCAATTTAATGTGGGAACAAATCATAACCCAATACAAAATTATATAAAATGACATGAGAATTATTAGTTTACTCAACTAACCAACTGTAGCAGCACATATCAGCTGAGGATTTTTCTTGTCCACTGCCTCTAATTTCATTCCAACTTCAAAGAAATTCTTCGGAGGAGCTGCCGGTTCAGTGCGAAATATGTGTGCTGGAGCAACCTCTGCATTATGCAATGTTTTCAAAAGGAACATTGGCCAAGAAGATGCATTCATACGAAATCCTGAAAGGTTCTTTCTTTTATTGCCCATGTTCTCATAAACTTCCCCAATTTACATCATGCCAAGCTTACCATATACTTTTATATTAAGAATATGAAACTCACAGTAAACTGATGAATTTTCTTTAGAACCTATTCCTAAAGTTAATTTTACTCTTCAGTTATAGACTTTCTCCTATGAAGTTGTTTAAAATGAAAAAGTTACTTATATTTTCCTTCCTAAAAGACAATTCAACCTTAGCAAATCAATAAACTTATGAAGTTTGTCTTTCAACCTTAGCAAATCAATAAACTTATGAAGTTTGTCTTTAATCTCCAAATTAACCCAAAATATCAAGACATATAATGCCTTCCAGTTCTTAAGGGTTCAGATCCCTGATGCTTTTTCACTGTTTGCCATAAAAAGAAAATCTTAAAAACCATTACAAATATTTTTGAATATGCAATCTATATGACACCCATGACTGGGACAGAATTGCCGGAGCTAGGCAAATTCCATCCATTTCCAAGTTGTAAACTGTATAACAATTTTAACATATCTGCAATACCACTACTGCATGCAAACTCAATACAATTAAACTGATCACCAAAGAAATCTTCACAATTATCAAATTGCTTGAATGCAAATAACCAGTACAGGCGGCCCATGGTTAACAGCGCAAACGCTTAGCAGCAAATCGGTTTTACAGCTGTCGTCAAAAATCTTCATTAAAAAAATAAGGTATTTTAAAGTATTTTTACGGCACAATTTTCGGTAAACAGCGCCGCTAGCGACGTTATGTCTAACGAGTACATACATTTGTAGAAATACCTTTAAGACCATAAAGGTTATGCAAATGATATCGACAAATTTTATTGAGAGCTATTACATACGTAGATATTAGGGTCAAATATATGCCTCTGACACTGTTCTATGCCGAAATTATCGAGTTAAATAAGTGCAAATTTAACTATGGATGTGTCGATTTATAAATGTTCATGCTTTTATGTTTAAAATATGTATGAAAATGTATTAGTATAGGGTATTTTTATTTCTGCACAGAAATATGATACAAAGGCAGCTTTTGAAACTGCCCTTCACGTTATCAAATAGGATATTTTTTCATGTTCATTCTTGTGAGCCGCTACCTGCCACTTTTCCGAAAATATAGTTTAAAAAAATGCAAATTTAGCGATCAATGTGTCAATTTCATAAATGTTCATGCTTTTATGTTTAAAATATATATGTATGAAAATGTATTATGTATAGGGTATTTTTATTTCTGCCCAGAAATGTGATACACAGGCAGCTTTTGAAACTGCCCTTCACGTTATCAAAGAGGAATTTTTCATGTTTGTTCTTGTGAATTGCCGCCTGCCACTCTTACAAAAATTTTGTTCTTGTGAGCTGCCACCTGCCACTCCTCCAAAAATATCAAATTAAAAAAGTGCAAATTTAGCGATCAATGTGTCGATTTTATTAATGTTCAATTTTATGTTTAAAATGCGTATGAAAATATATTATGTATAGGGGTATTTTTATTTTTGTACATAAATGAAATAAATTAAGGTAGCTTTTGTAACTGCCCTCCACATTATCAGAGGATGTTTTTTCATGTTCGTTCTTGTCAGCCACCGTTCCGAAAAATGCATTTACAAAGACTTCACGAGGTTATATTTCATTAATTTGGGAGCTAATTATGACTTATTTTGTTACTGAAACTTCAGCTTTTTTTTATAAGTTTTCATGCATTTAAGTTTAAGATGTGTATGAAAAAGGGATTTTGACGTAGGAAAAATCTATTTCTGGGCGAGGAAGCCGTGTCGCCCAGTGAAATACGTTCCTTTAACGCTATTTCTAGGGTAAAATATTGCTAAAATACCAGAGAACTGCTAAATTGGACATGCCAGAATATTCTGACTCGCTCACCTTTATTAAAAAATGTCGGTATGAATCTGGGGCGAGTCAAAAACACTACCACAGCAGCCTCTCCAATTAGCCTTTTCCACATCAAAACCCTTTAGAAAGAGGAGCCGTGCTACGGCTCACTTCCTGCTACCGTGAAGGTAGCATCAGTGACGTCACATTCCTTTGATAGCCATTTCGAGAGACGCACGTTAATTTTGCGCTCTTAATTTTCCCTGCTTTTTTGGCTTGTGTTTTTACGCTATGGATCGTCAATCTGCTTCTACATCCAATCCAAGTTAAGTACTGGTTTTTTGTTCGACACTATTTAGGGAGTGATTTTGACCTTTGTGGTCCTTTTATTTAGGGTTTTGTCTGGTGTCGCCTTCGCTAAGGCGGCTGCGCGCCGCCATTACGGCGTTCCCCTTTGTGTCATTTCGGTTTCGCGTGGTCTTCCATACTTCATGAACCGAGTAGTATATCAGTACACTTTATTTGCCTTTTCTTGGATGGCAGTTTTGTCGATCGTGTATATGTTTTATGTTTGTTGTTTTTGTTATTTTCGTGATTTAGCACGGGGGCTTCCTTTTGAGCACGTGTCTTTGTTTCGTGCCTCATCGGTACCCACCGTTATAGTTTAACTGCATTTCATTATGATTTTATTTTGTTTGTTTTCGTTATCATGTCTACCCTGGCCGTCTGCCCTACGGTTTTGTTATATCATTCCGGCATAGGCCAGTTCTGGTTTTGTCCTGGTTAGGGCCATCCTTATCGGGTGGTCCTGCCTGGTTGTTAGGTGAATTGATGTTCATTTCTCTTCCCATCTATTTCTTTTTCCCTCCCCCCGTGTTAGAGCATGATTTTACATTAGTTTTAAGTATTTATTATTTATTTTTCTATGTTTTTCTTGGGTGTTCGTGTCGGCTAGCCTACTACGTAGGTTTCCCCTGCGCCTTCCTCGCGGTCCAGTAATTGCGGGGAGCCGCTGGGTCACGTGATCGTCACCCCTCCCGACCTGCCTTCCCCCCCCTCCGCTCGGGGCCCCCCACTAAGTGGGTGCTTCTCTCGCTCAGGTTGTCGCTGACGACCGACCCAAGTCCCTGCGGGGGGGTGTGGAGGGGGGCCTCTCAGGCCTTAGGTCGGGGGGTGTCGCTTCTCAGCCGACCTTACTTCGGAGTTGGCGGTAGTCCGGGCGCGCTCAGCTCCTCCCGCCTCTCTGAGTGTCTTCACCCTCCCGCCTTAGACATTCCCTCCCCGCATATGGCGGGTTTGCATTCCGGCCTCACCGGCAATCTTCGAGGGTTTTGTTTTCGGGAGGTTATACCTCCGTAGGCGGAGATAATAGTCTTCATTTTTTACTTTATTATTTAGTTTCATTACGTACATTGAACCCCCGGGTTCATTGCTGCCCAGACTAGCCCGTTGCTAGTGCCTTTGTATTTCATTCTCCCTGGTCGGGTAGCTTAATAGGAGGTTCCGGGATACCCGGAATGTATTGTCCTCCCGGCTACTACGGTTCCAGGTTGATTTATATGCTCTTAGCACCAGTTCGCGGGATGCATATGTCTCTTTAGTCTGGGTCACTCCGGCATAATATCATGTTACCTTGAGCTTTTCATATCTTTTTACATAGCGATACTCATGTATCATTACATTTACAGGCCACCCAATGTCTGGTTGCCGGTGCTGTCCTCCAGGATCCTTGCGGGCACGACATTTGCCGGGGCCATGCCCCCTGCGCTGTGCTGATAGAGAACTCCATA
This sequence comes from Macrobrachium nipponense, assembly GCF_015104395.2. NCBI lineage: Eukaryota > Metazoa > Arthropoda > Malacostraca > Decapoda > Palaemonidae > Macrobrachium > Macrobrachium nipponense. The sequence continues at coordinate 65,033,842 of NC_087212.1, read as the reverse complement.
GTGTGGCATCACGAGAACTGTTTTGCTTGCTACGAGATGGTAGATCGGGTTACTTCTTCGGTAAGTTACCCGTTCCCTGTGCTTTTACCTTTAATGTGGTCTTTGTGATAGTATAGTATCTTACTGAACTTTTAGCCCTATCGTATCCGATAGCATAGTAAGTTAAGTTCAAGGTTAACATATTCCTTTTCTTACAGGCGGATCAGTCTTCAAGGGATGCTGCTCTCTCCACCTTCAAGGTTTGGGTAGGAGGCTTTGGGCGGAACGTTATGAAGGCGAAGCCTTACATCCTTTCCCAAGACATGGCGGCTTTAATCTTCCCGGCAGGAAAACAAACAGCCTATGTGCACCCAAAAGTTGCAGCTCCAATAATTGATACTATTCAGGAACTGGTATCTCAACAACAAGACGAGGAGTTACCAGAGCTTGTGTTGGGAGGAGTGCCACTTTCGGTTACAGAAGATGTGCCCATTACACCGGATATGGGTATTGGTAAGAGCGTTGATGAGACTAGCCTTCTAAGTCCTCAGGGCCATTCCTTGAGTACGTCTAACTCTTCCACCCCTTCTTCTTCTAAATCATTTCAAGGTTTCACCGGGGGATTGCCTCCTTCTAGGTCGCAACCCTCCTTGGTGATACCTAAAGTAAAGAAACTTCAGTCAAAAACACTACAAAAAAGAGCTTCAGTACCAAAAGCATCATATGAAAACCTTCCTAAAAGTGTTCCGGCATCCCATACCGGAGGTACTAAACCCCAACAGAAGTCCCTGTCAAAGTCCTCAAAACCAAGGTCAAAGGAGGGGAAGTCTTACCTTTCCCCTTCAAGCCCCTTACCATCAACTTCTAAGGGCCTGATACCTCATAAGGTACCAAAGGAGAAGGGGGATTCCTCTCCCGCTAGGCAGGATCTGTTCAATACGAATATCTTAAAACAGGTCAATAACCTAGGAACTTTGGTCAATACAGTTACGGCAAGGTTTGAGGAAGTGATTAAGAGACTGGGTACTCAGGAGTCTCTCATTGAAGGTCTTCAGCAGGGTGCAGCAGGCTCAGCCCATCCTAGTAATCTACTGCAAGGCCAGAGTATGCCGGATGGTTCCACTCTCCCTCCCTTTCATCCAAGTAACCCTTGGAGGGTAGCGAACTTCGCTCCGTTCATCAATGGGATGTTAACGATAGAAGGCTGCGGTACCCGGAGACTCGAGGACTTCGAGTTCTTCCCCGCAGGCTTGCAGCCCCCTTTCATTGGCTACGTACGGCTTACAGAGGCTGCTCTTGTTAGGGAGGATAAGGTTCCAAAGGAAACAGTCATCCTTTCCAGGGACCAGGCCCAGCAGACATGGGTTCACAGTTTGGAAGAGTGGAACTGCGCAAACACTAGAATCACAGCCTTTAAGAACCCGTTCACTATGTTCACCACAGACGAGGAGAACCCGTTACCTTTTACAACTAAGGTGGCGGAGCTTACTCTTCAAGCAGTGACGCGTGATGAGCCCATGCCCCAGCTTAGAGAAACAGATCCTACATCACTGCTTCTTCCGGGCGGGGAGGATTTGTGGGTAGATCTGCCGGCAACCTTCTCTGCGGGGAAGCTTTAGCCGGATTGTGCAATCACTATGTTCAGTTTTATTTTTGTACATAAATATGATACAGTGGCAATACGCATGTCCATTTGAACTCTTTGTAACAGCCCTTCACATGATGAAGACAATAGGTTGTTCAGTCGCGCCTGAATCATAAAATTTTAATTTATATCATTGAATCATGTTTTTATAACAAATTATATTTACAATTGTTGCATAAATTGATTTTAACCCTATTATGCCGAAGGGGTATATAAAAATCGTCTCCCGTATGCCAAGGGGGTCTCGGAGTGAGTGCCGAAGCGGAAAAAATATTTTTTTCAATCACAGCGTGCTAGTTTTCAAGATTAAGAGTTCATTTTTGGCTCCTTTTTTTGTCATTGCCTGAAGTTTAATATGCAACCATCAGAAATGAAAAAAAAATATCATTATCATATATAAATAATGTGATATATGATAGTGCGAGAACAAAATTTCATATATAATTGTATTCAAATCGTGCTGTGAGAAAACGGTTAAAGGTAACGAGTTAATTTTGTTTCGATGTATTGTACACTAAATTGCAATCATTTTGGTATATAGCACATTGTAAAACGATCAAAGCAACACAGAGAAAATATTATCACAAAATGATGCATGAATTCGCAACGCGTGGACATAAAAAAATGTTTTTTTCAAAAATTCACCATAAATCTAAATATTGTTCTAGACTTCCAATTTGTTTGAAAATGAAGATAAATGATTTAATATTACTATACTGTAAGAGTTTTAGCTTACAATTACAGTTTTCGACCATTTCGGACGAGTTAAAGTTGACCGAATGTCAAATTTTTTTTATATATTTTTTTATATATGTATATTTTTTTTATATGCAAATATTTCAAAAATAAGAAAAGCTACAACCTTCCATTATTTTTTTTAGTATTCTACATGAAATTGCGCACATTTTCATATATAAAACTCTATGAAATGCCTAATATGAAACGGAGCAAATATAACGAGAATGCGACGTACGCATTTCGGAGATTTGCGGCGGAGAATCCGCGAGCGGAGGGAAGGAAGGTTTTTTTTTTAAATTCACCATAAACCTAAATATTGTGCTAGAGACTTCGAATTTGTTTCAAAATGAAAATAAATGACTGAATATCACTAGATTGTAAGAGTTTTAGCTTACAATTGCGTTTTTCGACTATTTCGGTAGAGTCAAAGTTGACCAAACGTGTTTTTTTTCTATTTATCGTGATTTATATGCAAATATTTCAAAAATGAGAAAAGCTACAATCTTCAATCATTTTTAGATGTATTCTACATGAAATTGCGCACATTTTCATATATAAAACTTTATGAAACGGCTAATTTAAAATGGTGCAAACATTACAATAATCACAAGAAAAAATATCTGATTTTTTTCAGAAGAGTTACCGCGCGGATGTAAGGACAATTTTTCTTTTCATAAATTCACCATAAATCGAAATATTGTGCTAGAGACTTCCAATTTGTTGCAAAATGAAGGTAAATGATTTAATATTACTAAAATAATAGAGTTTTAGCTTACAATTGTGTTTTTCGACCATTTCGGTAGTCAAATTTGACCGAAGGTTGAAATTTTGGCACTTATCGTTATTTATATGAAAATATTTCAAAACTGATAAAAGCTACAATCATTACTTTTTTGTATTCTACATGAAATTGCACACATTTTCGTATATAATACTCCATGTAATGGCTAATTTAAAATGGTGTAAAAATTGTCAAAGTGACAAAATAATTTCCGAGATGTATCACTGATACTTTTTAGTGCGATAAGAAAGAAATTCGCGCTTGCACGCCTGCGTAACGATTGTAAACAAAACAACGCCTTGATCCGTGAGCTCCCAGCATCCCCCAAGGCGCGTATTCAAAAGTTTTCGGCTGGTAGGCCTATAAGTATTTACCCGCGAATTTTTAAAAAAAACCTTTTTATGTCGATGTTTAATACGTCCAATCGGAACCCGGGAGCCAATTTATTTCGACGTTTAATACGTCCAATCGGCGTAAGAGGGTTAAAAGACAAAATTTGTATATTCATTCAATTTTGCACCGCTGCAATTTGTTTGTTTTTCCATGGGATAGAAGTACAAAATATAACTGTGCAACTCAGTCGATTTTTTGCTTTGTTACTCGAGCAAAAAATTAAGGTACAACCATACAAGCTCGAGATGCCGCTGCTACGTACATGGCAGTGACGAAAATTAAGATAAGCACAGAAGAAAAAGCAAATATGCATCTTTTCCATAAATATTTTAAAAAGTTCTACATTACTTCACTGTATCCAATAATATTGTATGTATTCTCATATTATTGTATTATAAAATACTACAGTAAATCTAAGCCAGTATTCGGCGGAGCGGCCAATGATTTGGTTTGGGAATCGGCTGATGGTGAATACAAGTTTGTTTCTCCATATTTAACGCAGTTCTGAGCAAATTTTCTTGCTTCTAGTTAGCATAAACGAACACCTAGATACTTGACTCATATAAGACAAGGTTATTTTTCTTTATATGACGTGTTTTTAGTGGAAATATGACTTGAATATGTTTCATTGTGATTGTGAACTAATTTTTTTTCGTTAACAGATTACGTTGGCGGCATGTTTATTAAGTAAAAAAATTACATGATTCTGTTCGCAATTTTCCTTTATATCATCGTGATACGAAGTTTACGTTATTTACGTTTACTGGAGCTTTATCCTTTTTGCCAATGCACAATAATAGTCATTAGCAGCTTAACCCCTTCTTTACCGGGTGGGTGAGCAGAATGTAAACATTGCGTTTGCTGCCGAACTGAATCTCTCGGTAGTGACTCAAGTTTGGAGGGGTGCCGATAGTAAAAATATTTGCCAAAAATACACTAATCAAGACAGGCTAATGAAATTATCAGGTATTATTAGCACTATAATAAACGCATTTATCTTGTTAGTTTTATCATCCTACAGGGAAAATAAATGATTTTATGAAAAAAAATGTGAAACTCAGTGTCCCTTGTACAAGGGACACTGGTGGTCGGTGAGAAAACTACGGTCTTGAATAGAAATTCGGTCTTACAGAATGTTGGTATATCGCACCTGGAACATGCACATAAAGTATTATCAAAATAGAACCGTAAATAAGCACGTAATAACAAAAAAAAGAGCAAAAACTAAAGCGAAAGCCCCGCCAATAAATATGGAAATCGCAAATTTTATAGTATCTTTCAAATTGGTCAAAAATTGGTCAATGTCATTTTCTACGTTTTCTAAGATTAGTTTCATCACAGAAAACAACTTTAGGGGCATCAGGGGTATCTAAACTAATTTTTCAAGTTTCTTGTCCTCAGAAAAAATCGCTTTTCCTCTGGTTTGGTTTTTTTATATATATAAAGTTACTATAAGGCTTTATTTCTACCTTCATTTATCTGGTGTTCATATCTTTTATTTGTAAAATGTAATGTGAATAAATAAATAAATACAGTAAATGATGATACAACTGGTTTTTTACTTGGGTAGAAGTTATTACATGTTTACGCTTGTCTGGTTTTGTGATTTTTTGTTGAGACGCAGTTCATCTGTCACCTACACACTACTATAAGCAATAATAATATTTTTTTGGGTTCATCATACGTCTGGCATCGTGTCATACTGTTTATTTTGCTCCAAACTCTTCAAACCGAAATTACAGAATGATTGGAAGTCCCTATCTGAAAAGAGGAGTTTTGGTGGTACTACGCATACCACCTTTATGCACCCGGTGCGGTGTAGTAGACTTGAATGGTGGTACCCACCTACCTCCAAACAAACTTTCGGTAATGAAGAGGTTAAATAGTTTTCTCAGCTTTAGCTATAACTAGGTTTCAATTTAACAGTGTTATTTCCGAATTGATCTTTGATCTATATTGATCTTTGATCTATAGCGAATAAAGTTATTACATTAAGATATCTCAGTCCTATTCTACATAACGTAATTCATAACAACCACGGTACTAGTGTACTATAGTCCGATGTTTGAAATACAAGCCAAACGTATGTTGTTATCCAATTCAGTTGTACTTAGGAAAAAAAAAGTTCTTTCTCATTCATGGCTGTACACATTTACGCAACTAATATAAAGTTAAATCCATACTTTCATCATTCTCTTTTGCTGTTTTTGAACTTACGAAACTAGAAAATGGAATAAAGTTAGGCTATTGTATTTTGGTCTCTCATAAAATCGAATTATCGTAAGACGAATTATCGTAACTTGAACACTACAGCTACCTGTACACTATAAAACCTTATTATTTCTTTACATACTCTAGACACCCAAAGGATTAAAACTAGGCTTTTTTTAATTTTCCACTATTTATAATACTATAATGTGCTGTACAGTACTACTGTACAGTAAATTCTATAGTACTATACTGCATAAAAACAATTTTACTTATTGCGCCATTACAGCGCCGTTTGACTGGTCTAGGGAGCTGTTAACTGGTCTAGTATTTCGAAAGAAGGTGTGCGGCAGCCGTAGGCTTTAAAATCGCTTGGCATCGAAAATCGCTTAGCGTCAGCGGCCAGGAACTAGACCCCTGCCGCTAACCAAGGGCCGCCTGTATTTAGATTTCACTGTATTACAAAAATAAAACACTTACCTAATGGAGGTTGTAACATTCCTCCCCGTTCTTCACAATTACCAACTGGATGAATCTCATTGTTTGTATCAACTAAACGCCAAAAGTCATTTTTGTTATCTGATCCATCAAGGCGGAGCCGTAACCTTGGCCCTAGAGTACCAACAATTGTTGCTATACAAGTAGAGGTTAGGTTCCTAGGGTCTAAGGCTTCAAGTTTCATACCAATCTTGAATTCATTCTTTGGTGGAACTTTATGCTGCAAATAAACGTTTGATTTAGCAAATGTACTCATTAACAAAATTTAAATATTAATAACACAAAATTATGATTTACTATCCTTGCAAAGAATAATGAATAACTCAATATATTTCAAGCCAACAACTGCAAGCGATAAACAGAAAAAATATTTTCAAATACAGAAAAACTTGTCAATATCAATCCTGGACTCCATGCCTTTAATAAATCAAAATTTCATATTCTCGAATTCATTCTTTGGCAGAAAATTATGCTATAAAAAAAACATATAATTTAGTGAATGTACTTATTAATGAACAATAAATATAATAAATGCGATAAATCGGAAAAAGAATTTCAAATACTAAGGAAAAACAGCTGTCAAGAAAATCAATCCTGGATTCAATGGATTATTTGTATATGAAGAATTTATAATCTAAACATGGAACAAAAATTTTTTTCTATTACACTCAACTGCATCGAGTGCCATTCTTCTCAATGATTTTTTATTATTATTATTATTATTATTATTATTATTATTATTATTATTATTATTATTATTATTAATAATAATAATAATATTTATAATAATAATAATAATTAGGTATTTCAATAATTTACAACCACCAAACCCGGGAATCCTCAGAAACAGGCAAGTATTCTGACAAAGGCTGACCAACCACTGATAGTTGCTCAGCACTAATAGCATGAAGAGACACTGGAATCTTGGAATGCATAGCGAGCTCGCACCACTGAGCACTTGGCAACAAAACACACATTGAGCTCACTAAGTGCTGAGCTCCCACTGGGCACTCACAATGCACTGCATGACCAGACCAGACAAAGAATGCTTGACATCCATGGGGCATTTAAAAAACACTTCATGTTGTCAAGCACCAAACATGCCTCTATCACTGGGTGCTTGACTCCTCCCGGGAGCTCGGCAGACACTGGGCACTATGAAGACTTCTTGCATGAACACATGGGAATGAAATATTTGGGAGACACTACACTTCTTTGTTCCAAAAAACTATGTGATGGCTCTGGACTAAGCTCCTGATCTCTGGAGAGCTTACACAGCAGTGGGAGTGTGTGCTCTGGGGCAGCAGGCTTTTTAGCAGCCTCGAAGACTTCCAAAAGTGGCAACTACAATAACTGGCTGTCCTCAAGAGTCCTGGGAGCGAGTGAAAACCACGCTCAGTTGAGGCGGTAGCTACCCATGGGCAAATCCCACCGACCTCCCCTGGACTTACGTTTGCCTCCTCCCAGGTTTAAGGAAAATTGTCTAGGAGCGTCAGTGGGACGGGCAGCCACCTCCTCCACTGTCACAACCTTTGCACCAACATTAGCACCCAATTTAGAAAAAAGATCCTTAATTGAAACCCCAAGTTGAGTTACAGTATCGACCAAAAAAATTAAACTTCTTAACTACCTTCACTTCAAGGTTTGGAAGAAGGGAAGACCAGCACAGAAGTGGTAGGAAGAATAAGAGGACCAGGTATGGGAGAAAAAGCAGTCAAAGGCGTCGCAGGAGCAGGAATTACAGAAGATTGCCCGTGCTTGGCTCTAACGGCTGCCTTTCTCTCTCTATCCCTTTGCAATTTATGTAAGTGATAAGTTCAAATCTTCCATTTACCATGGTCCCATTCCATACACTCTTCACAATTATAGTCAGGGATGTAAATTGTACAAGAACTACATACAGTATGGGTATCACATTTTGCAGAAGTCAAGTGTTGCAGGCTTTGCTGCAATACTACAAACTATGTGAACTTAAGAGTTTGACATAGGTAATACAGTCATAATAAAAAAAAAAGTCAAACTAAGGTAAGCTAAACATGAAAGCCAAAACAAATGTTACCCAACAACTGTGTTCAGTCTCTCTGAGCGGCAGGAACCAACTGAAATCTTCAGCTGGGCTGTACCTATTTCCAGCGGTGTTCGGAAGTTAGCGCAGAAGCGGAAAAAAGTTTTTTTTCAAAAAATCACAGCACGCTTAGTTTTTAAATTAAGAGTTCATTTTTGGCTTCTTTTTTTGTCATTGCCTGAAGTTTAGTATGCAACCATCAGAAATGAAAAAAATATCATTATCATATACAGTGGTACCTCGAGATACGAAAGGCTCAACTTACAAAAAACTCGAGATACGAAAGCTGATACGAAAAATATGAAAATTGCTCAAGATATGAAAGGTTGTTGCTGTAAAGTCCGAGATTCGTCCGGACGACCGATAACAATTTTGAAACTCGCGCGCCGCCAACTGAGTAGACTCGCCACCATCCTCCTGCTCTCCCATTGGTTCCTGATGCTAGTCACCGCCATGAGATCCTTCTCTCCTATTGGTCAGCATCCCTCCCATCATGCATCTACTATGTAGCAGCGTGCCTCTGCCACTCTATACCAGCATCGTTATCGTACGCACGCGGTATTCGTTCGTTCTAACAATTTCGTTTATTAACGTAAATTCGTTAGTGATTTCGTTGTACGTAGTATATACTTTATTGTGTTGTGTGAGAACTTTACTCCATACTTATACGTACTACATAACATAATTACGTACAGTATACGTATACGTAGTCATGGGTCCCAAGGAACTTGAAATTCACGGAAAGAAGAGGATGCTCTCTTTGGAACGAATATGGAGATTATCAAGAAGTATGAAGCTGGTAAGCGTTTGAGTGTGATCGCCAAGGAATACGACCGAAATCCATCGACAATAGGCACCATCCTTAAGCAGAAGGATGCCATCAAAGCAGCTACACCTTCCAAGGGCGTCACTATTTTGTCCAGCAAGAGGACCCACGTGCACGACGAGATGGAAAGGTTTCTTCTTGTCTGGATAAAAGACAAAGAAATCGCTGGCGATACGATAACGGAGACAGCAATCTCCCACAAGGCCAGCGCTATTTTCGGCGATTTGATTGCCCAGGCCGAAGACGACGGAGAAGAAGGGACATCAACGCCAACCCCAGACTTCAAGGCTTCGCATGGGTGGTTCAAGAAATTCCGTACACGGACTGGCATCCATTCGGTGGTGTGGCATGGGGAGGCTGTCAGCTCGGACACGAAAGCGGCCGAAGCCTTTAAAAAGATGTTCGACGAGATGATGACCAAGGAAGGCTACAGTTCTCAGCAAGTCTTCAACTGTGATGAGACTGTGAAAAAATTCTTGGAAGAGAAGCGCCTCCCTCTGAAATGCCTGCTGGTGTTGGACAAAGCCCCTGCTCACCCTCCTGGCCTCGAGGAAGATATCCTAGCGGAGTATTCCTTCATCAAGGTTCTTTATCTTCCGCCTAACACCACCCCTCTCCTCCAGCCCACGGACCAGCAAGTGATATCGAGCTTTAAGAAGCTGTATACGAAACTTCTTTTCAAGAGATGTTTCGACATCACCGATACCACAAACCTCACCTTGCGTCAATTTTGGAAGGAGCATTTCAACATCGTCATTTGCATCCGACTCATTGACCAAGCTTGGCAGGAGGTTTCGAGGCGAACCTTGAATTCCCTGTGGAGGAAACTCTGGCCTGATGCCGTATCCGCCAGAGACTTTGAGGAATTCGACGTGGGCGAAGCTGGTGCTGCAGATTCAGAAACAGTTGACGATCCTGAAACTGTTTTGCAACCAGATCTAGAGATCATTGCACTCGGCAAGTCCATGGGGTTGGTCGTCGACGAGGACGACATCAACGACGTTCTCGAGGAGCACCAAGAGGAGCTTACGACGTCGTTCAAGAGGAGTTCTCTAGCAGCGGCGAGGAGGAGGACGAGGACGCTATGACAACGGAAGAAATTAAGGATGTTCTAGCTGCTTTTCATAAAGTGCAATCATTTGTAGAAAAAGACACCCCGAAAAGGCTTACACAGGTCGTATGCTTGCGCAGTTCGATGAGGCTTGCCTAAGTCGTTTCAGGAACATTGTGAAAAGTAGGCAGAAGCAATCTTCCTTGGATAGTTATTTTTCAAAGAGATCTTTAGTAGGAGTACAGTTTCGTTAATGTGTTTCGTAAAGTTTAGTTTATGTATGTTTTCCTTACATTATTTTGTGTTTCGTAAAGTTGAGTGTCTGTACATATCTGCCGTTTGTCCTCCTCTGTCGCCACTTACGGAGATAGCCTCACTCGAAAGGTAAGCTTCCACATTTTACTACATACGTACAGTATTTCTTGTATACCATGTACACTAATACACTTTATTTACAGGTAATTAGCAGTACGTATTAAGTTAGGTATTGAATGGTCCAAACTGTTGTAGTATTTTATTGTTTATAGGTCAATTTAGCTTTATTATGAAATTTACTGGGGTGTTTTTGAAGGCTTGGAACGGATTAGCCATTTTACATGTAAAATGCGGTCCAAGATACGAAAAACTCATGATACGAAGGCCGCCTCGGAACGGATTAATTTCGTATCTCGAGGTACCACTGTATAAATATTGGAATATACGACAGTGCAAAAAAAATATACATATATAATTGTATACAAATCGCACTGTGAGCAAAACGGTTAAAGCTAATGAGGTTTTTTTTTTAGATGTATTGTACACTAAATTGCAATGATTTTGGTATATAACAAATTGTAAAATGATCAAAGGAACACAGAGAAAATATCACAAAATAATGCATGAATTCACCATAAATCAAAATATTGTGCTAGAGACTTCCTGTTTGTTGAAAAATGAAGGTAATTGATTGAATATTACTAGACTGTAAGTGTTTTAGCTTACAATTGCAGTTTTCGACCATTTCGGTTGAGTTAAATTTGACCAAAGGTCGAATTTTTTCTATTTATCATGATTTATATGAAAATATTTCAAAACTGATAGAAGCTGCAACCATGAGTTATTTTTTATTGTATTCTACATGAAATTGCACACATTTTCATGTACAGTAGTATCTCGAGATACGAAAGGCTCAACTTACGAAAAATCCAAGTTACGAAAGCAAAGACGAAAAATTTTACTGCTCTACATACGAAAAGTTTTTAAGATACGAAAGGTTTCTGAAAGTCCGAGATTCGCCCCATAACAATTTTGAAACTCGCGCCGCACGCCGCCATCTTAGTTATAGTAGACTCGCCACCATCCTCCTGCTCTCCCATTGGTTCCTGATGCTAGCCAAGCCATGAGATCCTTCTCTCTAATTGGACAGCATCCCTCCCATCATGCATCTTCTATACGAACGTGTTGGCGTGCCTTAGCTCGGCCACTCCGCACCCGAAACTTTACTGTACGCAATCGGCATTCGTTCGCTCCAACAATTTCGTTTAGTAACATAAATTCGTTAGTGATTTCGTTGCAATACATATCGTGTTGTGCGAAGACTGTATTGTGTAACTTTACGTAAATTAACGTAGTCATGGGTCCCAAGAAAGTTGAAATTCACGGAAAGAAGCGCATGCTCTCTTTGGAGACAAAGATGGAGATCATAAAGAAGTACGAAGCTGGTATGCGATTGAGTGTGATCGTAAAGGAATACGGCCGTAATCCGTCGACAATAGGCACCATCCTTAAACAGAAGGATGCCATCAAAGCAACTACACCGTCAGAAGGGCATCACTATTTTGTCCAGCAAGAGGAGCCATGTGCACGACGAGATGGAACGGCTACTCCTCATCTGGATAAAAGACAAAGAAATCACTGGCGATACAGTAACGGAGACGGCAATCGCTCACAAGGCCAGTGCCATTTTCGGCGATTTGATTGCGCAGGCGGAAGACGACGGAGGGGAAGGGACTTCAACGCCAACCCCAGACTTCAAGGCTTCACATGGCTGGTTCGAGAAATTCCGTAAACGGACTGGCATCCATTCGGTGGTGCATCATGGGGAGGCTGCCAGCTCGGACACGAAAGCAGCCGAAGCCTTTAAAAAGACGTTCGACGAGATGATGACCAAGGAAGGCTACAGTTCTCAGCAAGTCTTCAACTGTGATGAGACTGGCCTTTTTTGGAAAAAAATGCCTCTTCGGACATACATCACGGAGGAAGAGAAGAAGCTACCCGGGCATAAGCCTATGAAAGACAGGCTTACGCTCGCACTTTGTTCGAACGCCAGTGGGGATTGCAAGGTGAAGCCCCTACTGGTGTATCACTCCGAGACTCCTCGAGCCTTCAAGGCCCACAAAGTGTTGAAGGAGAAGCTTCCATTCATGTGGAGGGCTAATGCTAAAGCCTGGGTAACGAGGCTTTTGTTCACCGAGTGGGTAAATCTGTGTTTCGGCCCGACTGTGAAGAGTTTTTTGCAAAAGAAGCGCCTCCCCCTGAAATGTCTGCTGGTGTTGGACAATGCCCCTCCTTACCCTCCTGGCCTCGAGAAAGATATCCTAGCGGAGTATTCCTTCGTTAAGATTCTTTTTCTTCCACCCAACACCACCCCTCTCCTCCAGCCCATGGACCAGCAAGTGATAGCGAACTTTAAGAAGCTGTACACGAAACATCTTTTCAAAAGATGTTTCGACATCACCGATACCACAAACCTCACCTTGCGTCAATTTTGGAAGGACCATTTCAACATCGTCATTTGCATCCGACTCATCGACCAAGCTTGGCAGGAGGTTTCGAGGCGAACCTTGAATTCCTCGTGGAGGAAACTCTGGCCTGATGCCGTATCCGCCAGAGACTTCGAGGGATTCGACGTGGGCGAAGCTGGTGCAGCTGAGTCCGAAACAGTTGACGATCCTGAAACTGTTTTGCAACCAGATCTTGACGAGATCGTTGCACTCGGCAAGTCCATGGGGTTGGTCGTCGACGAGGACGACATCAACGACCTTCTCGAGGAGCACCAAGAGGAGCTTACGACGGATGACCTGAAGGAGTTGGAGGCCATGCAACATAACGTCGTTCAAGAGGAGTTCTCTAGCAGCGGCGATGAAGAGGAGGAGCCTATGACAAAGGCGGAAATTAAGGAGGTCTTAGCCGCTTTTCATAAAGTGCAATCGTTTATCGAAAAAAGACACCCCGAAAAGGCTCACACAGGTCGTATGCTTGCGCAGTTTGATGACGTTTGCCTGAGTCGTTTCAGGAACATTGTGAAAAGTAGGCAGAAGCAATCTTCCTTGGATCGTTATTTTTTAAAGAGGCCTTCAGCAAAAAGGAAGAACCAAGTGATGAAAAACAGAACGTTGAAAGTGGTGATGAAGTTGAAATTCTGTAAAAAAAAAAAAAAAAAAAAAAAAAAAAAAAAAAAAAACCTACGTAAAAGTAAAAAAAAAAGTTAAAAATATAAAAAAAGAAAAAATTTTTGTTACGTAACTTCTAGATTTTTGTAAGTTAAGTGTTACAGTTTTGTTAAGGTGTTTCGTAAATTTTAGTTTAATAGTTTTCCTTAAATTTTTTATGTGTTTCCGTAAAGTTAAATGTACGTACGTACGAACTTTATCTGCCGTTTGTCCTCCTCCTCCTCTGCCGCCACTTTCGGAGATAGCCTCACTCGAAAGGTAAGCTTCCACATTTTACGTTACAGTAATAATATTTCTTGTACACTAATATACACTTTATTTACAGGTTTTAGATTTTTATTCTTAATTTAGGTATTGAATGGTCCAAATTGTTGTAGTATTTCATTGTTTATAGGTCAATTTAGCTTTATTATGAAATTTAATGGGGTGTATTTGGAGGGCTTGGAACGGATTAGCCATTTTACATGTAAAATGTGTTCCAAGATACGAAAAACTCACTATACGAAGGCCGCCTCGGAACGGATTAATTTCGTATCTCGAGGTACCACTGTATAACACTTTATATAAGGCCTAATATAAAATGCTGCAAAAATTACAAGGTGACTAAAGAAATTCTGAGATTTTCAGCAGTTACAGCGCGCGGAGGGAAGGAAAAAGTTTTTTCAAAAATTCACCATAAATCAAAATATTGTGCTAGAGACTTCCCATTTGTTGCAAAATGAAGGTAAATGATTGAATGTTACTAGAATGTAAGAGTTTTAGCTTACAATTGCATTTTTTTACCATTTCGGTAGAGTCAAATTTGACTGCAGATTTAAATTTTGGCACTTGTCGTGATTTATATGAAAATATTTTAAAACTGATAAAAGCTACAACCATGAGTTATTTTTTTTGTATTCTACATGAAATTGCGCACATTTTCATATATAAAACTTTATGTAACAGCTAATATAAAACAGTGCAAACATTACGACAATTTGACGAAAAAATGTCTGATTTTTTCGGGTTACAGTGCGGACGTAAGGAAAAAGTTTTTTTTCATAAATTCACCATAAATCAAAATATTGTGCTAGAGACTTCCAATTTGTTGCAAAATGAATGTAAATAATTGAATATTACTAGAATGTAAGAGTTTTAGCTTACAATTGTGGTTTTCTACCAAAGGTTGAAATTTTGGCACATCGTTATTTATATGAAAATATTTCAAAACTGATAAAAGGTAAAACCATGAGTTGTTTTTATTTGTATTCTACATAAAATTGCACACATTTTCATATATAAAACTTTATGTAACGGCTAATATAAAACGGTGCAAACATTACAACAATCGGACGAGAGATATCTGATTTTTTTGGAAGAGTAACAGCGCGGACGTAAGGAAAAAGTTTTTTTATTTTTTATCAAAAATTCACCATAAATCCAAATATTGTGCTAGAGACTTCCAATTTGTTGCAAAATAAATTTAAATGATTGAATATTACTAGAATAAGAGTTTTAACTTACAATTGCGTTTTTCGACCATTTCAGTCGAGTCAAAGTTGACCGAAAGTTGATATTTTGGCACATCGTTATTTATATGAAAATATTTCAAAACTGATAAAAGCTACAACCATGGATTGTTTTCTGTTGTATTCTACATGAAATTGTGCACATTTCCATATATAAAATGTTATGTAACGACTAATATAAAACGGTGCAAACATTACGACAATCGGACGAAAAATATCTTATTTTTTTCGGAAGTTACCGCACGGACGTGAGGAAAAAGTTTTTTTCATAAATTCACCATAAATCAAAATATTGTGCTAGAGACTTCCAATTTGTTGCAGAATGAAGGTAAATGATTGAATACAGTGGTCCCCCCATATTCGCGGGGGATGCATACCAGACCCCCCCGTGAATAGTTAGAACCGGCGAATGTTTGGAACCCCTATAAAAATGCTAAAAACAGCCTATTTTGTTAGTTAAAACTCAAGAAAAACCCACTAAAAATTTTCATACATGGTTTTTTTAATAGTTTTATCACAAAAAATGCAATTTATGATGAAATTCATCAAAAAAACCAGGAATTTGTGGATATTTATCATAGAAAAATACCGCGAATGCGCGAATTTTCCGCGAATAATGCAGGGAAACGTTCCCGAGAGAAATCCACGAATGTGTGAGTCCGCGAATCTGGAGAACGCGAATACGGGGGGTCCACTGTACTACTAGAATATAAGAGTTTTAGCTTACAATTGTGTTTTTCGACCATTTCGGTAGAGTCAAAGTTGATCGAAGGTTGAAATTTTGGCACTTATCGTTATTTATATGATATTTCAAAACTGATAAAAGCTACAACCATGGGTTGTTTTTAGTTGTATTCTGCATGAAATTGCGCACATTTTCATATATAAAACTCTATGTAACAGCTAATATAAAATGGTGCAAAAATTATGTCAAAGTGACAAAATAATTTCTGAGATGTGTTGCTGATGCTTTTTAGTGCGAGGAGAAAGTAATTCGCGCTTGCGCGCCTGGTTAAGCTGTTATTTTGTTTGTAAACAAAATAACAGCTTGATCCGTGAGCTCCCAGCATCCCTCAAGGCACGTGATTCAAAAGTTTTTGCCTAGTATGCCTATAATTATTTTTCCGCAAATTTAAAAATAAACCTATTTTGCGTCTACATACCGTATGTCAATTAGGAACCCGACAGACAATTTTCGTTGAAGTTTAATACATCCAATAGGCGTTTAAGGGTTAAAGGAGCTAGGTAAGCTACACAACTTGTTGAGCAGCCACCATGGGTCCCAAGGAAAAAGTGTCCAAGGACCTACGGGCAATATCCCGAAGGTAGAAGGAGGTGAAGATGGTCTGGTTGGACCACACCCCTGCATTCAGCACCTGTGCAACTGACAAGTTCTTGTGGAATGCAAGGGTTGGACCAATACCTCTAACTTCGTGGGCTTTCGGACGAAAGGTACTGGTGTCAATACTCCTCTAAGAGTTTTACGCTTTACTGATCACTTCACGAAACCAGAAAGAAACAGTGTTTTTGGACACTTCTTTCTTGGTCACCCCGGTGCTAACGAAGAGGCATTGACACTCTGGCCTGAAGTGTCGAGTTTTCTTCATATAGCGCCGTAGCACTCTAACAGGGCAAAGTAGCATCTGTTCCGTATCATTACCAGTATTCTTCTAGGGAGGGTATCGTGAAGGACTCGAACCTGGCGTCAGGGACCGAAAGGTTCTGAGTCTTTGCTACGATATCCGGGATGAAATAGAGCGTAATTGATCCCCATCCCCTCGAGTGTTTGACATCGAAGGAAAGACCATGAAGTTCTCCTACTCTCTTCGCCAATGCCAGGGCCCTGTCTGATGACTCCCGGAGAGGCTCGTAGGGTCTACGAGTCAAACTCCTTAAGACAAGAGTCACCTCCCACCCAGGGGGCCTGAGTTCCCTGGGTGGGCAAGACCTCTCGAAGCTCCTCCTTAGGAGAGATATTTCCATGGAGGAGGAAATATCAACTCCTCGCAGCTTAACAACTAGGGCCAGGGCAGCTCTGTATCCTTTGACTGCTGAGACAGAGAGGAGCTTCTTTCAGCGAAGGAAGATCAGGAAATCTGCTACCTGCTGAAGAGTGGCTCTGAGTGGAGAGACCCCCCCATCTACGACACCAACCACAGAAGACGGACCACTTTCCCTGGTATACTGCTGCAGAGGACTGGCTGAGGTATCCAGCCATCTCTGTCGCTGCTTGGCAAGAAAAGCCTCTCGCTCGCAAGAGATGATGGATAACCACCAGCCGTGAAGACACAGGGAACGTACTGCCTGGTGGTACCGTTCTACATGCAGTTGACACAGCAGGTTGTGCCATGGTTGAAATCTCTCACGGTGCCTGCGAGAGAAGAGCCAGCAGCTCCGGATACCAAATGGCCTGAGGCCATTTGGATGCCACCAGAATCATCCGAAGATTGCTGGTGACCAGCACCCTGCTGATCACCTTGTGAATAAGGCAGAACGGGGGAAAGACGTATACGAAGAGGTTGTCCCACGGATGTTGGAACGCATCCTCTGTAGCTGCCCATGGGTCCGGCACAACTGAGAAGAAAACCTGAAGTTTTCTGTTGTGCCGGGTGGCAAACAGATCCACTACTGGACGCCCCCACAGGTCTAATAGCCTTTCCGCCACGTCTGGGTGAAGAGACCACTCTGTCCCAATCACCTGATTCTGGCAGCTGAGCCTGTCTGCCACTACATTCCTCTTACCTGGAATGTATCTGGCCGACAGCTCTACCAAGCAAGCTGCAGCCCACTCGTGCACCTACATCGTCAACTGGTGCAACGGGAGGGACACTAGGCCCCCTGTTTGTTGACGTATGCCACTACTGTGGTGTTGTCACTCATCAACACCACCAAGAGTCCCATCAATCATTCCCGGAATTCTTGGAGCACGAGAAACGCTGCCTTGAGTTCCAGGAAGTTGATGTGAAGGTGCTTGTCGTGATGGTTCCACACTCCTGCAACCAGCAACTCTTCCAGGTGTGCGCCCCAACCCTTGGTCAATGCGTCTGAGAACAGAAGCATCTCTGGAATGGGAGTGCGCAGCGGCACTCCTATTAAGAGGTTCCTGTCGCCTAGCCACCAGGCCAGATCCTCCCTTACTTCCTCTGTGAGAGGAACTAGGATGGTCTGTGGATCCCACGCCTGTGACCAGCACTCCTTTAGTCTCCATTGAAGAGACCACAGGTGAAGACGCCCGTGAGGGACTAACTTCTCTAGTGACAACAGGTGACTGATCACGACTTGCCACTACTGAGCTGATTGTTCCTGTCGTGATAGGAACTGTCGAGCTGCTTCCCTGAACCTGCTGATCCGTGAGTCTGTGGGTGCTGCTACCATATCGATCAGCATGCCCAGGTACTTTATCCTCTGCTTGGGTTAGAGATCTGACTTCTTGAAATTTACTACGATCCCCAGATCGCGGCAGAAGTCAAGGAGTCAATCTCTGTCCTGTAGCAACTGCAAGCGAGAGCTTGCCATGACCAGCCACAGGACCAGCCAATCGTTGAGATACCTCACCAGACATATCCCAACCAAATGGGCCCAAGCCGACACCAGTGAACACTCGCATGAACACCTGTGGGGCGGTTGAGAGGCCGAAACAAAGTGCCCTGAATTGGTACACAGTCCCGTCAAGGATAAAGTGAAGGTACTTCCTAGACGACTGATGGGTGGGTATTTGAAAACATGCATCCTTCACATCCACTGAAAGCAGGAAATTGTTTTCCCTGATGGAATCGAGCACTGAGCGTGCCATTTCCATCGTGAACCGAGTCTGGCGAACGAAACGGTTCCAGGGAGAGATATCTATCACCAGTCTCCAGCAACACCCATAGACTTCTCCACCAGGAAAAGTCGGCTGTAGAATCCCGGTGACTGATCTCGCACGATTTCCACAGCTCCTTTGCTCAGGATGGTCTGCACTTCTTGAATTAGTGCTACGTCACATGCCAGGCAAAACCGGGGACGTACGTTTGAGGGTGGACCGGGTGTAAGGTGGCTACAACTCAAAGGGAAGTAGATATCCTTCCTGAAGTGCATCCACTACCCAAGTCTCAGCTCTGTAGTGCTGCCAAGTTGCCCAATGGCTTGCCAGGCACCCCCCCAACTCTGGCAGCAGGTGAGGGGGAACGCCGTTCCTAGCATTTCCCTCTCTTCCCCTTCCACTTAGCCCCTTTCCCGCGAGAGAATGAGGCTTGAGAGGAGGGCTGACGCTCACCTCTCAAAGCAAAAGAGGAATACTGGGTCTTTCCTCGCACTACCCTTGACGGTGCTGACGTCTTGGAAGCGGAGGAAGCGCTAGCTAAGCTCTGAGGCTTAGCCGCAGTTGAATGAGACTGACCAGAAGTCTTCGCAACTGCCTGGTGTACTAGGCGATTGCTGTCCTCAGCTCTACGCTTTTCCACCGTAGTATCCACCATCCCTCTGGAGAAGAGAGGAGGAGGAGCCCAGCAATGGTCTGTTACCTCGTGACCGGCCGCCCTGGTTATGCAAGTCAGGACTGCATCCCTTCTCCTCAAAACCATGTTGGCCTACAGGTTGGCCGTCTGGTGGGCGACACAGGATGTGGCCCTACCTCCAGACTGGCAGTCTCCCAAATGCCGAGTCTTCCCCAAGAACTATAGCTCCCGAGGAGGCTGACGAATCAGCACAATGACCTCTGCAAAGGACCGTCATATCCATCCAGGCCAATCACTTCTCGAGACACTCCTTCAGGAGGAAGAACCTCGCCAGACCCCTCGTGGTCTCCTCCAACCACTTAAGCATATGGTCTGTTCGGTCCCAAGACCGAACCAGGCTCATAGGCTCTCATGGCCGGACCATAAGAAGCGCAATCCTCACAGTCACTCCTGTTCGCCTCGCTCCTCCCAGTTGTAGTCAGAGGAGGTTGAAGGGACAGGTGAGGAAGGCCTGATGCTCCTTCCCTGCCTACCGGCAAAACTTTTAAGCTGGGAGGAATGCAGGCGATCGCTAACCTGCAGTGGTGATTGAGCTGCAGGTCTGGACCAGCGGTCTCTCTGCGGAGAAGCGCCGGACCGAGGACGGTAGCATCGGTCTCGTGCGTCAGGGGGAGCTGCTACCGGCCATGCGAGCCGTCCGGTCCCGTTGATGGGAGTGACGGTCGGGTGACTGGTAGCGTTCACTAATGCGGTGAGAGCGAGCGCCGCCCTCATGACGCGCCACGGTCCCAGAAGCAGCTGAAGCTGTTCCTGGTGACCGGGGGGACCGGGACCTCTTCCCAACCTCAACACGTGAACGGTCTGGTGGGACCGTCACGTCAACCCTGGACACCGGATGATTGCTGTGCAAGCGATCGCCAGTCGGCTGGGGGGCCTTGGAAGTCGAAGGGGAAGAGGTGGCAGAAGACGACGACGAAGATGAACGACGACGACACCTTCCTCTTCTCTTGGACTTCCTCTTCGCCAACTCCTCAGGACAGCTGACAGGTCTCCAATCCAGGCTGGAACTGGGGTGGCTGCAGTGGCAACGGGGCCCAGCGCCACCTGGCCGGAAGGACCTGAAGGAGCAGCAGCACTTCCACGGGCAGGAACAGGGGCAGCAGGCACGGCGACAGCAACAGGTGGACAATCTAGGGGCGAGCTCTTTGGGCACTCAAAGTCAGGGGGAGGAGCAAGGACAGCAAAACCAGGAGGAGGGGGTACAAACTCCCTCTTGGGTGCTTAAGGCAATGGACCCTGCACCGCAGCCATGGAGGTGACCATCATCACGTGCTGGGTGTATACCAGGTGAGGAGGATCTGAGTATCCCGGGGTCGAAACTGTCGTAGTCGTCCTCGTCTCCACCCCGTGAGTAACCAGGGCTGCAGCTAGATGGAGAAGGAGCCCCTGAATATTAAGAGTGCCCGGAAGACTCAGCAAGAGCCACACCTGCTGAAGGTCCCCACCAGCGAAGGCAGACACACCTGAGGAAGCAACAGTCGGGTTAATGGGGGAGGTTCTTGTTTGATCAGCGGGGGAAAGATCCCCCCCCCCAAACGGACATAAGACCCCGAGTACAACTCAAGGTCAGGATGTCGCCCTCCCTCCTCTGCACTCGACAGATCAAGTGAAAAGGCAGAGAGAGACATGTCCCCCAAAAGGGGAGAGAGCCATACGCGGGAGCTGATGAGGAGGGAGAAAAGACGATGACGTATCCGTCACCAGAGGTGTCAAGGGAGAGCTTTCTGACAACACCTTGGAGGCTTTACGTGGCTTCTTCCTCTTCTCGTACCGCTCCCACTGCTCCTCAGACCAAGAGACACAACAATCACATGTCAAAATACGAGAACATTCACGCCCTCAGCACCTTGTGCACAGGGCATGAGGGTCCACCACGTCACTAGACTGGAAAGCCCCACACTTTCGGCCTCCCACTCCAGGGAACACTCTCCAGTTGGATGGAGGACGCAAGGGCTTTTCTGAATCGTGGGATTGCATGGTTCTTGCGCAATTCCACAACAAAAAGCAAAAGAAATACTTACAGTAACATACATTGATACACAAAGGATAAAGCTGTAAGCCTAAAAGCACATAGGCTATCTCACGACAGAAGGCGGGCAGAGAGGTAAACACACATCTGCACCCGACGGCGGTCAAAAGCAAAGTGGAATGTTTACATCCAGTCGGGCAGGACTCCCGACCATCGGACAAGCAGTTACTGCCGAACTACCTTGTCATTAAATCTTACGACCAGTCCAGCTGGCGCTGAATAGTAATTCCTTATGCAAAGGACCGATGGTTTGTATAACGTGTCGAAACAATTTAAAGGTAAACTGTTGCGATCAGTAGTAATCACTAATAGCAACGTAATTACATACTTGGTAACTTGCTTATATAAAAACAGTGATAGGGAGATAAAATGCTTCCTGACTTGATGAGCAGTATGCAGACTATGGCAAAGGACTTATTGCAGGAAAATGATATTGTTATGTTACAATAAAGTTTCATACATACTTACCTGGCAGATATATACATAGCTAAGACTCCCCGTCGTACCCCGACAGAAATTCAAATTGCGACGCCACTCGCTACAGGTAGGTCAGGTGATCTACCGGCCTGCCCTGGGTGGCAGGACTAGGAACCATCCCCCCCGTTTTCTATCATATTTTCTACTCTTCCACCTGTCTCCTGCGGGGAGGCTGGGTGGGCCTTTAATTGTATATATCTGCCAGGTAAGTATGTATGAAACTTTATTGTAACATAACAATATCATTTTCATACAATCAACTTACCTGTCAGATATATACATAGCTGATTGGCACCCTTCGGTGGAGGGTAAGAGACAGCTACTATTATGGGAATAGACAGGTAAACAACATATGTTGTAGGTATAAATAAAACTTGGTTCCTACCTGATAGGTGGTAGACTTGGTGGGTGTTTGCCCAGTAGTCTGCATCACCTCAAGAAACTTCAGCGAGATATGATCTATGGCCAAGAGTTCTTGTGGGTCTGCCGATGGGGTCTTACCCACTTACTCAGCAGAGCCTAAAAGGACTTTGTCAATGGGTGCTGATCCACTTATATGACAATACACCTATGGAGCACACAACCAATCCCGACCACCTGATCCTAACCATGTGTTAGAACTAAGGATTGTTACGAGTTATCCCCGAACTCGTCACAACAACAACCGTAACTCAAAAACCACTACGCACACATACATAATTTTTCAAAAAAAAATTATACTCAACTAATTGGATATGACGAGAATTCTCTTATGAACAACATAGACGGCCGCCCGTGCGAGCCTGAATCCTCCATTGTTCGAAGAGATTCGATCATATCCAAAAAGAAAGAAAAAGTATATACATTTAAGGATTGGTGTCAGCTCCCGTACCAGAACCGTATCTGCCGATACGATAGGACCTAGAGAAAAGCACTTCTCATACGTCACACGCACGTCTTTCAAGTAATGAGATGCAAATACTGAGTTGCATCTCCAATATGTCGTATCTATATGTTTTTAAGCGACATATTCTTATAAACGCGAGAGACGTCGCAACCGCTCTTACTTCATGAGCTTTTACTCTCAGTAGTTGCAATTGTTCGTCAGGACAGACCTTATGAGCGTCCGTAATGACGTTTCTTACAAAGAACGCTAGAGCATTCTTGGACATTAGTCTTGTGGGGTCTTTTACCGCGCACCAAAGACCTTGTCTAGAGCCTCCCAACTGACGCTTCCTCTGAAGATAGAAAACTTCCAGAGCTCTAACAGGGCATAGAGACCTCTCTGCTTCTCTGCCTACGAGACTCGACATTCCTTTGACTTCGAATGACCTAGGCCAGGGATTCGTGGGATTCTCGTCTTTTTCGCTAAAAAACAGGGTCTTAAAACGAGCAAATAGCCGAGTCTCCCTTGAATCCTACTTTATCCTGCAGAGCTTGTAACTCACTAATCCTTTTTGCTGTCGCTAATGATAAAAGGAATAGGCATTTTCTAGTTATGTCCCTAAATGATGCCAGATGCGGAGGCTCGAATCTATCCGAAGACAGATATTTGAGGACTACGTCCAAGTTCCAGTTCGGAGGTACTGGTTCCTTAGACTTTGAAGTCTCAAAAGATCTTATGAGATCGTGGAGATCTTTGTTATTTGCCAGATCTAACCCTCTGTTCCTGAATACAGCCGAGAGCATACTTCTGTATCCCTTTATTGTGGATACGGCAGATGAGATTTTACTCTCAGGAATAGCAAGAAATCAGCAATTTCCGCTATAGAGGTAGAGGAGGAGGACAACTTCTTGGCTCTACACCACCTTCTAAAAACCTCCCACTTCTGACTGGTATACTTTCGTAGTGGAGGTTTGCTGCAGCTCTCGCGATCGCGCTTGGCCACTTTCGCGAGAAAAGCCTCTCGCTCTGACAATGTCTTTCGATAGTCGAAAGGCAGTCAGAGCAAGAGCGGGGACGGTTTTGATGGTACCTCTTGAAGTGTGGGTTGTTTGAGAAGATCCGTCCTTCCTGGTAGGGATCTTGAAAAGTCTACGATCCACTCTACCACCTCGTGAACCATTCCCCGGGCCCGGCCCAAAAGGGGGCTATTAATGTCATCCTCGTCTCTTTTGACGCCACAAACTTTTCATTACTAACCCCAGGATTTTGAATGGGGGAAAAGCGTAACCGTCCACGCGAGACCAGTTTAGCAGGAAGGCGTCTACCATAATCGCTCTTGGATCTTCCACGACCGAGCAAAACACTGGAGCCTTTTTGAAATGTATGTTGCGAAGAGATCCACATGAGGAGTTCCCCACAGAGACCAGAGATCGAGACACACTTCCTCGTGCAGAGTCCATTCTGTATGAAGGACCTGGTTCCTCCTGCTGAGCCTGTCCGACCCTCACATTCCTTACTCCCTGTACGAACCTTGTCAGCAGGGAGATGTTCCTGTGAGACGTCCAAAGTAATAGATCCCTCGTGAGTTCGTAAAGGAACGAGGAGTGTGTTCCTCCCTGTTTCCGAATGTAGGCAAGTGCGGTGGTGTTGTCCACGTTTACTTGCACTACCTTGTCTCTCACCAGAGGTTCTAGGCTCTTCAAGGCCAGGTGTACGGCGAAGAGCTCTTTGCAGTTTATGTGCCAGGACACCTGTGCTGGTTCCCAGGTGCCTGACACTTCCTCTGAGCCTAATGTCGCTCCCAACCCGTCTCCGACGCGTCGGAGAACAACACTAGGTCTGGGTTCTGTGTTCTTAGAGAGATCCCTTTGTTCTCTTCCAGAGGTAGCAACCACCACCACTGTAGGTGTGCCTTTATCTCCACTGGAATGGGAAAACGTCCGACAGTTGTCCGGTTTTCCAGCTCCAAGAGTTCTTGAGGAAGAATTGAAGTGGACGGATATGAAGTCTTCCTAGTGGGAAGAACTGTTCCAGCGAGGAAAGCGTCCCCAGAAGGCTCAACCATTCCCTCGCTGACGTTTGTTGTTTCTCTAAGAAGAGAGAGATTATCCTCAAACCTTTTGCGGTTCTCTCTTGCGAAGGAAAAACTCGAAAACCCCGAGAATCCATCCGAATCCCCAGATAGACTAGGTCTTGTCTGGGGGTCAGTTGAGACTTCTCGAGGTTCAACAAGCAATCCCCACGCCTTGGTCAAATCCAGAAGTTAACTTTAGGTCCTCCAAGCACTGTCTCTCCGATCTGGCCCTGATGAGCCAGTCGTCTAGGTACATAGAGACATTCACTCCTTTGAGATGAAGAAATCTCGCCACATTCCTCATCAGGCTTGTGAAGACCTGAGGAGCTGTGGACAGGCCGAAACACAAGGCTCTGAACTGAAAGATCCTTCCCCCCGTCATGAAACGGAGGTACTTCTTCGACGAAGGGTGGATCGGGACGTGAAAGTAGGCGTCTTGGAGATCTAGAGACACCATCCAATCTCCTTGTCGTAATGACGCTAGGACTGAAGCAGAAGTCGTCCATAAGGAGAACTTCGTCCTTCTGAACAATTTGTTCAGAGCGCTGACGTCTAGTACTGGTCTCCAGCCTCCCGAGGCTTTCGCCACTAGAAAAAGGCGATTGTAAAACCCCGGGGAGTTTTGATCCAGTACTAGTTCTATTGCACTCTTGTCCCACATTTGTTCCACCATCGATCGAAGAGTATCCCTCAGCACAGGGTCCTTGTACTTGGCTGATAGTTCCCTTGGTATTGACGTTAGGGGCGGAGTATTCAGGAAAGGGATACGATATCCCTTCCTTATGATATTCAGTGAAGACGCGTCTGCGTCTATCAGTGTCCAGGCCTCCACGCAATCCAGAGCCTGGCACCTACTGGTGCTTGGAGGAGAAATGTTTCATTTTCCCTTTTTAAAGGGACGAAAGGCGGACCTCCTACTCTCCTCTGGAGCCTTCCTTCTTGCGGGAGGTCTGGAGATCGGACCACCTCGAAAGGGCTGCATAGAAGTGCTAGGTTCTTTCTTGTCAGAAACTAAAGCAGGTTTCTTCTTCCTAGCTGACTGCGTCAGAAGATCCTGCGTCGCCTTCTCAGTTAAAGAGTGAGCCACGTCCTTCACTAACTTAGAAGGGGAACAAATAGTCCAGACAGAGGTGCATACAGTAGAGCTGCCCTCTGAGCATGCGAGACTGCCTTTGTTAAGAAGGCGCCATACCGTCCTTTTCTTCAAAAGACCTGCTCCAAATAATGAAGAGACTTCCAAAGATCCATCCTGTACTGCTTTGTCGATGCAAGACAAAATGCATAACAGGGCTTCAGGTTCGATTCCCTGTGAATCGTGAGCTTTCTTGGACATCACAAGGGACCAATCTAAGAAGTTGAAGACTTCCAATACATGGAAAAGTCCCTTGAGGAGATGATCCAGTTCTGAAATACTCCATGTAATACGAGCAGAATTAAGACTTGGACGCCTTGAAGCGTCAACTAACGTCGAAAAGTCTGCCTCTGTAGTAGAAGGGAGAGCGATACCCATATCCTCCCCCGTCTTGTACCATATGCCTCTTTTCCCAGCTAACCTTGCTGGAGGCATGCAAAATACTGTCCTGACTAAGTCTTTTCTTCGACTTCATCCAGGAGTCTAAGGCGTAAAGCCCGCTTCATCGAGATGGTGGGCTTCATCTTCAGAAAAGACGAAGGCTTCTTCGCCTTCGCACTCGAAAGAGCGAGCGCGGAGAAGGAGAGCAGCCGGAGTCAACTCGTCTCCGTATTCCTCCAGAAGCAGGGTAGTCAACACCTTATAGTTGGACAAGCCCTCTCTTCCATGATCGTCATCATCCGAGTTTTGCTCCAACTCGTGATAATTCTGAGTTTCTGTTCTCCTTTCCGAACTTTCCTCTTCTGGAGGAGACAAACTCCTGATCGGAGAGGGGCTAAGGGAATGAAAGTCTTTCCTTTTTCCCGTTTTGATCGACTTGGAAGGCGTCACAACCTGCGCTTCTCTTGCGCTTTAGAAGACGTCTTGTATGACGCTTCCCGCTCTCCGAGCGTCATGTATGACGTCTCTTGTTGACGTCTTGATGACGCTTCGCGTCTGGAAGACGCTTCGCTCTCTAAGGGCTTCCTACTCGGCGTCAAAATCTTGGACGGAGCGTCACGTCTAAGATCCGCTTGAAATGACGCTTCACTTCTAAAAGACGTCTTTCGATTCTCTTGTCTTACAACACTCTCGTCAGCCCCCGTTCTTCGAGCAGGTGCGAGAGGACGAGACTTCTTAATTGGAAGCGTCACGTCCTTCCGACGGGGCGCTAAAACTCCCACAAGAGATGACAGTTGTTCCTGAACCGCCATAATTATCTTTCTTGACGCTTCTCTACGTCTATGGCATGACGCCTCTCGTCATCACTCGGGAAGAAGCATGATGGGGTACTTCCTCATAAGCGTCAGGTGACGCTGACGCCACCTTCGCCTTCTTAATAGCAGACGGGGCGTCATCCGAGAAGCGCTCTGGGCTTGAATCAATGTCTTGCTTCATATGACGCTTCAGCGGTCTCGATAAGTTCGACTCCTTCCACCCTCGTTTAGGTGAGGGAGAGGGAGAGGACGAGAAACACTCGCGAAGGACGCTTTTCCTATAGCGCCCTTGAGCTGGCTGCCATGAAGCAGAGCTAGCTGAAGGGACGTCTGACCGTTGGGGATTCCCCACGACCTCCTTAAGGCTTTCGACTTTCCTTCTCCTCTGGGCATGTGAGCTTGGAAGAGGTCTAGGCCTGGGAGCGCCGCAGGGACGATCAAACGCCCCCTCCACAACACTGATAGGACTCACTTCACTAAAATGTTCACTATCACTAGCCTTACCTTTCGAGTCAGCCATCTTGGACTTCATGTCTCGAATAGTCGCTTTCAGATTGGCGATTTCCGATGCCGAATCCGAAAAGACACTCTGAGAATGAGATTTATAGGGAGAATCTACAGTAGTAGGGTTAGAATTATCCGTGAAAGGCTCAATAGGCCTTGAATTCACACCTTTCAGTCGTCTAACTCTATCCCTCTCTAACTTCTTCAAATAAGAAGTCAAAGTCTTCCATTCTTCTGCATTCAACCCTCGCATTCCTTACAAGTGTTAATAGCAGAACACTGCCCCAACCCCCTACATTTACGGCATACAGTGTGAGGATCAACGAAGCTTTCGGTATCCTCACCCTGCAGCCTACATTCACACACATTCTCACACTCACATTAGAATCAGACATACTGAGAAAAATCCAAAAGAGTTATTCCAAAAACAGTCCACAGTAGCGAATGCCAAAACACGATCCAAATACGTCACCAAAAAGCCGAAAAAACGTTGATCAAATAGTTGAAAATGAATCTAAGTCAGGAGGTAATAACAACATGTTGATACCACCGGCGACAGAGAAAATATGATAGAAAACGGGGATGGTTCCTAGTCCTGCCACCCAGGGCAGGCCGGTAGATCACCTGACCTACCTGTAGCGAGTGGCGCGAATTTGAATTTCTGTCGGGGACGACGGAGTCTTAGCTATGTATATATCTGCCAGGTAAGTTGATTGTATGAAAATGAAAACTCAGCAAAGAAACAACGAAATGCCATAAACCAATAAGGAAAAAGAAAAATGATCATGGGTCTCTCAGGTCCTACATACCAAAGAGCCATGCACTCAATCCTTTGCTGACACCTCCAAGAAACATGAAGTAGCCCTTAATGACCACCGTCAAATGCTAGATGATCAGGCTGTGCAAAAATGCATCCCTAGGTCCCGAATAACAAATATGCCATGCACACTGATCTCAAAAATATTTCCAAAATACCTGAAGAAATCATTTGAAAGGATCAATGTCAAGTGCCATCATCTGAAGTAGACAAAATAGTATGTGGAAAGAGGGTAACTGAATGAAATTGCACACAGGAACCTGAGTCAAGGAATGGGAGTCACACAGAAATGTAATAACTAAGACCCCAGGCCAAAAGATTCTCAGACATCTAAATCCTTCAAGATAGGCTTTCACCACTGGAGTGGTTAAGTGAGCACAGCAAACTGTATACTACTCCAGACACTTCCGTCTGCAATCAATGAAAAGGCATTGAGGCTGCTAACACATAAGATGCAACCCAGTAAGTGAAGAGAATTAAATAGGACAATAAGGCTAAGGTACCCAAGGGAAAGACAACAAAGCAGGGAAAGGAGGCAGAATATGCCATCAAGAATGCAAAGTCAATAGGGATGGGAGATGGAAAACCCTTAGGGAACTCAAGCCATAACAACTCCAAAGGCTAAACACCAGCAAGACATAGACTGGCCCACCCATGCTAACTCCAGTTACTCAAATCAGGGCAAAATTCTTATTGCAGAAATAAAGGCACATAACCTACACTGCAATAGTCCAGCAAACAATAATGGACAGGGAAAAATAAGGAAAACCTGCAAAAAGGGACTAAACAACAACAAAAATCACTTCATAATATAATATGTAATGATAAAGGCCTAGCCATAAAAGACAATCTAAGCTAGGATACTAAGTATATGAATTAAAAAGAAAAGAACCTATGAATACCAAGAGAAGAAATGAGCACTCAAAGTGATGCACCAGGAACAAGGAGATGCTAACCAAACGTAAAAGTCACAAATTGCAATTATTCAATTATTCATAACACCACTGCAACAAATCTAAAATGGTAAAAAATACACATATCTGAACTATATCAAAATATATGAAGATGAAAAATTACATTAGAAATTAATAAACTCCAGAACAACCAAAGAAGAGCTGTGTGCAGATTCTGGGAAGCAAAGTAGACAGACATCCAACTCTGTTGAAGACATACCGAAGAATGAAATGCATTAGTTGGCTTACTGTGGCCTGTGAGCAAGGCATTGACCGTGAGACTTTTCTTCTTTCAGCTCTTCAAGTTGGTGTCGGTGGATCCATGTTACATGGTATAATGCTAAGTATGGTAAGTGGGGTCTGTATGACATACAAATTTATCTATTTTAAAATATAAAACCCATTCAATAGACAAAAAAGGGGATGGAAAACTAAATAAATAGGCTTAACAAAATTTTTAGACTTGGCAAAAGTAAGACTTTCATGAGTTGCCTAAGGTATGTATACAATCCTGGATCCAACCAGGGAATCGAAAATGAGCAAAAAGGATTTTAATCTTCACAATCCAACCAACATCATTGTCCCTGTCTTCTCTATCTTCCTTAGAAGCCTCTTCTCTCCCACTCACAGTTTTGCCCAAAGCAATTAAAAAAATCTGTATTGTACCTCAATGCTGTTTTCTTAAAATTTTGCATCATCACCTTCTTTCTTTCAAATTTATAACTCATAATTTGTGTTACTTCTGCTAAATAAATTACAATTAAACTAGTTACAACAATTAGGCATGTTAAGTATACAGAATAATTGTACCTGTTTAAAGCATTTGGCTGGCGCTGGTACAGCACTGGTTTCCTTGAGGTAGATGTCCCAGTTAAATTCAGCTGCAGCTTCTATCTGGGCTTGGGCAGCAGCACTCAAACCCCTTCCTACAAGATGGTAGTTATTTTCAATATGAATTATAATAATTCCAAAAATAATACAGAGGAATGCAGTGTCGCAGCATGCAAACTGTCCAACCTAGTAAATTTTGCATGGTAAAAAAAAAAAAAAGTAACACAATGAGGTAAGTGATGATAGTTATGCATTAACAGAAAGCTTACTTACAGGAATGGAAACTGCAATTTCTATAGTAGTATGAACAAGGTCCTTACATGATCTAAAGGTTAACTGGGACAAATGTGGGCCAAAAACTAGTCTCAGCTAATGTAAGGATAGCCTAATTTTCTTTACATATAAACACACACACACACACACACAAGGGTGCTCTCTCTCTCTCTCTCTCTCTCTCTCTCTCTCTCTCTCTCTCTCTCTCTCTCTCTCTCTCTCTCTCTCTCTCAAAAGCTAAAAGCTAACCTGAAAGCTACGTTGAACCAACCAGACAGAACTTGGTTATTAATAAGTATTCAACAGCTTCCCCATAATTACCTTTCTAAGCAACGGTATAACATTATTAATAAAAAGCATGAATTTTGTATATCAGTCATGTAAAGTACTTGAAAAATACATTTCAAATTGTACTCCTCAATACTAATATAGCTTAACATAGACTCTTATTATAATACTGTACAAATGAAACAAGACCACATCAAAACACTGGTTCAACAGCTACTAAATGGAGAAGCAGGTTTGCAAAAACATTCACACTTTATGATACTGATCAAAGACAAAATTTTCTAGGCACTATTGTACAATCTACAAGGACATAAGCACTAGATCTACAATTAAATACATGCTAAAATATACTGTATACATAGTCTAGGCCAGTATAAAAGGAGCAAATACCAGAAAAGAGAAAACATGAAGAGTATCCACATCAACAAATTGGAAGTGTTTGACCATATTTTGAGTTTCCACATATACAAACCACTCAATAAACAAGAAAAAATAAATTAATAAATAAAATGTACTAAAATGCAAGGAGCACAGTATTAAGGTAGTAATGCAATGCATCTTCACTTAAGCTTCTGAAGTTCAATTGCAAGACATCCTCTGGGAGACTGAATGCTCCACAGTTCAACAGTGCGAGGAGGAATGAGGGACCTCTGGAACTGAGAAGTTTTACAGCAAGGCACATTTACTGCATATTGGTGCTACTGCTTAGTAAATTGTTTGCTCTCAGAAGAAAAAGGGAATCAGGGATCAATTGTGAATGTAAAAGATCTCTGTTGAAATACAACTTATGAAAAAGTGAGACATTAGACTATCCATCAATGGTCCACAACATAACTTGCATTACCTATTAAGCTGCCAAACTAGAACCAAAGAATGACTGAGATCAGTTCCACAAAGCAAAAGAGTTAAAGGGAAAAAAAAGGTTTTTTTATATATACTGTATGAGTTTTGTACTACACAGTACTTTATACATCTTGTAAACATGAGTAGGTACAGGTATACACATATAGTGAGAATCGAGTAATTTTGCTGTATCTCTGAACTCATGTGATTAGTAAATCAATACTTTTGACTGAATAATAATTACAAAGTATCAGTTAGGATAGAGTATTAGATACTTTATGAGGAATTACGTATTTACACTAGACTACAAGATATACGGGATAGGCCAAGTGTGCCCTAATGAGTAGGTTTTATGCTGGTCTTCATTACTTAGCATATTTTGTTACTTAACCTGAAGAGGCAGGCCCCGAGCTGTCCATTGAGGCAACACTGCACTACATTAAGGCAAAACACACCAACCTCTAGATGGTTATGTACTATTGCACAGCAATATGGATGAGGTACAGGTAAGTATTGACAAAATTTAATTAAATATGTCTGAATCCACCTCCAGAATGATAAATTTGTATTAGGAAGTAAATGACAATTTTAGTGTATGAAAATTATACAGGAAAAGCTAAAGTAAATGAGATTGACAGAGTATCATGGACTCGCATGCAGCTGAGTGTTCATTCCCTAGCTATAGAAACTGGACGTTGGAACAGCCAAGCAAGAGGACACCTTCCTGAAGAAGAGGGATTATGCACTTGTGGTCAAATGCAAACAAAAAAGCATGTTATGGAAGACTATTATCTGCAAACACTTTACCTACAAAACAAGTCTGGTTTTTGGTGTACTATATGCAACTTGTCTCATGAAATGTCAGATTACAATATTTAAGTAAAATCATCCATAGGATGCTGCAATAGCACTAACATGATTTCTGTATTATGCCAGTTCGTAGTAGTCAATTGTTTTCATTAAAGTTTGTAATCTCTATCATTCCAAGTCATACCAAGTTGTTTTGTATGGAATTTTAGGATTAACTGGACCAAATTGACAAATTTTTAAATCAATTTGTATTTTTCATCGCTAACAAACCTGAGGTCTTAACAATCTTGTGCCAGCTGGAAACCAGTTAAAAACAATCAAAGAATGTAAAGCAAGGGATCTGTGGCATCTGGCAACTCATATGCATACAAGGTGGAAGGGCATAGAACCCTGTGGCGCATCAGTCTTTCTTTGACTGCCTTAGAGAGTAGTCGCTTGCACTCTCCTTTCAAGCCAAATGCTTTGATTGCCCGTGATTTCTTTGTTTCAGTGTTTTTGTGTGTGTCCCTTGTTGATTATCATGGATTTCTGTGCTCCAGGTTTTTGGCTTCTAACATTACAGATCCCCATACAACATGCAGGAGGTGCTGATATAATTTTTGTACCATTACTGATTCTTGCCTGGAATGTCGTTCCTGGCCTGTGTTGCAGTGGAAGGCACGCTACAAGAAGAGGAAGTATCACAGTGTCTACTTGTCCTTCTTGGGAGGGTTTTTTGCCTCTTCATTTGGACTTTGGACAGTTCAGCATCCCCTTCTTCCAGAAATGTTCCATCTGCGTCAGTTATACAGCTGTCTCCTTCCTTTCTTTTTTATCAATTCGTCATTGGAAGTATCGGAAGTTGCACAGGATGAGATTAAGGCCCTTCCCGCAGGATATAATGTCCTTCCTGAGAGGAAGGAGGCTATGATTTCTGCTCCCTTTAATTTCACATTCCGAATCAAACAAGATGGCAGCTGTTTGTGCGTCTCTAGGACTGTGGGGTGCCCCATTATTGGCTGGCCTACTCTCGCCATTCTTGGTTGTTCATCATCCCCCTACAGCCCCCTCAGTAGTCCCCACCCCCTACCTCCAAGCCTACATTACTTTGGCTCTCATGTGCTGTCTTTGTCAATGTCAACTGGGTCGCCCTTCTTCACTCCACCAGTGAGGCCATCAACCAGCACCGTAATTCAAGATGTTGTGACGTCACTCCCAGCATCCTCTCAGACTATGACGTTAGCTGCGGTGTCATCTCTACCTCCCGTTGTTTTGGCATCATCTCCATCTTCGCCTATGACGTCATCACTCCCTCTCGCTGAGCCATCGGAGACGGTGTTTCAAGCTATGGTTGAGAGGCTACACTCTGTTTTTTGGGAAAGCTATCCTGCTCTCTCTGGCAAGAAGTGTCGTAAAAGGAGTGATTCTTCCTCACCTCCTGCAAACAAGAGATGTCATAGAGGGTTTGTTGTTTGTATGGTGCTTTTACATTGGAGAGTAAGCACTACGTATCTCCTCCATCTCCCTCTGCTTCTTCACCTCCTTCTCCTCCTCCTCCTTGCCCTCAAGTCAAACTTTGGAGAATTCTGGACTTTGTGGTGCCTTATTCTGGGAGTGAGAGGAGTGCTTCACCCACTCCTCTACACGGATGTGTCTCCCTTACCTGTACGTGGCCTTGGAAGGGATAGCCCTCTATCTCCTGTACCTGTTCCAGTCCATCGTTAGATGATAAGGCTCCAATTAAGAGGTCGAAGGTGCCTGCTACGACAGTCTCTCCTGCACCTCCTAAGGATTCTTCTCTCTGCAAATGTGTTGTGGTTGACGGTTGGGAAAGTGAGGCGACTCAGGTCTGTGGACATATCTTTCGTTCGCCTTCCAAAGACTGGGACCTTAGGGATCAGTTTCCTTCAGGACATTCACTTCAGCGTCATTATCTGTCTTGAGACCGTGCTCGTGTGTCGTCACATGGCCATGTATTGACTCGTTGCACATCCATATACATGATTCGTCCCACAAATGTGTATGTGGTTCGTTGCACGAGTGCGTACAAGCTTTGGCTCAAGGACATGTACGGGTTTCTTAGCTTTACCGTGTTCTGGAGCCTTCTGTTTCAGGATCTTCAGTAGTTAGGGACTCCACAGTGGGAGGCATGATGACCAGCTTCCTAGGAAAGCCTCTCCAGTACCATTAGGGAAGGATGAGGACCCTTCCAAGCCTTCTTCGCGTCGTCAGTCTCCTTTGTCGGAACCAGAGGAGGGAGAGAGCTAGGAGTTCCTGTCTTCTCTCTCAGAGGTTACTGATCTCATTCACGAGTTCAATAATCTTGGGTGTAGAATGCAGACTCAGTCTTCTATGACCCCTATGGGTATAGAGGCCTTGCTAGGTCCTGGACAAGATACTAAGGTCTTGTTTGAGCTTCCCATCAGGGCATGCTCAGTCTATCTTGCAGTGTGTTAACACCTTGGTTTCGGACTGAGATGGCTCTCTGCACTACAATAGATCCTCGAAGTTCCTTCCCTCTCCTTTCGTGCGGCATAGGAACTATCATTCCACCAATGTGGTTCAGCTGATGTCCTGTCACCTTAATTCGGACGTGATCCATCTTAAGCCTGGTTTGACCCTGGGTCAGGTTAGATCTGAAGGACCATCATTTTCTTTGCAAGAGGCTTTGGCTATGGAGGCTGCTGCTTCTACCATCTTCCAGACTGCGTCCTGGTTGGGCCGGTGGTCCAATGCAGTAGCCAGGATAGTGTCGGATCACGTTGAGGAAGGTTCAGTCAGTTCTTCCTCTTTATCATGTGGGGCAACCTCCTCCTTGTCTTTGTTGGCCCTCCGAAACAGGAACTCCTTGAGTCGCAGCTTCTATTCCCAAGAACTCATTTAGAAGATGTGATTGACCGGCAGAGAGCAGATACCAGATAGGCTAGTGCATCAGGCGGTAGCTAAATCGGAGGCTCGTTCTTGTCCTTCACATACCCCTCCCAATGGCAGATCAGACAGTCTCCTCCTGTGAAGTCAACCAGGCGTTCAACTTCTGTAAAAGCCTCTCACTCTGCTTCTCAATCTGACTTATGCTCAAGGCTCTCCAAAGTACTTGGCTCTTCGGGAAGAAGTGTTGGAGATGCTGGACAAGGGTGTGGTGGAAGAAGTACATCATTCTTCACTGGGGTTTTACAGGCAGATTTTCCTGGTTCCAAAGGCTACAGGCAACTGGAGCCCAGTGATAGACCTTTCCACAATGAATCACTTTGTAAGGAAGACAAGGTTCAGGATGGAGATGCCCCAGACAGTTTTGGCAATTATAAGAGAATTTCACCAGTTAATTGTTAAAGATAAGACACTACAAATGGCAAAGTCAGCAAACATGTTCAGACAATGATTGAGCCATGATGCTAACTGGGAGGTGATCGCTCCTGATTCCAAAGGCAAAAATCAAGTACATTTGTGTCATAGCTTCTCCAGAGGGAGGTCATTTGTCAGTCAGCAGACAGATCAGTCAACTTGAAGGGGCAAGTCTTAACCTCTTCCAGCATGTGGTATTTTATCATCCATGACACCTCAAATAATCTGCAATCTCAGAAGTCAGAATACTGGTTTCATCTCCTGAGTGCACTGTAGTGTACATACTCTGTAAACAAGATTGGGTTTCACAATGGCACCAAAGTAGCTTTCCTAAGATCATTAAACTCATGAATAAGATCAATAATCTCTCAAAAAGAGCCATCTCTCAAAAATAACAAATTTTTTTCCAATTTGTATTTTTCATACCAAACAAACCTGAGGTCTTAGCATTAGGATAATAATAGCGCCAAGCTGGAAACCGGTAAAATTAATAATAAACTTGTGAGATCCAGGGACTATTGGCATCTATACCAGGTCACGGGGTATGTAGTACCCAGAATGCCCTTGGCGTCCCGTGACCCGACAGTTACTCTTCCAACCCAGTTTAGGCTGCTAGAGGGGTGGTTGCAGGTGGGCCTTTATCTGTTAAGACCTCAGGGGTGTTAGTTATGAAAAATACAAAATGGTTAAAAATTTGTCTTTTGTTCATATACGAAACAAACCTTTGGTCTTAACATTAGGATAGACTTACTTATTGGTGGGAGGTAAGTCTCTATAACTGACTGGGAGTTTGCCACCTTTATCCATTTCCGAATAGTAGATGTATTCTAAGACATGGGCTATTAACCCTTGAACCAAAGATATATGAGAATCTATTGGTTTCTCCTCTGGGTGTCCTACGATGCCATGGTTTATTACATTACGGAAGATAGAGAACTCTCCATTCTCATAAACCACTCCTGTCACTTGTATCTGGATCTATTATCACCCGTCTCTCTCCTTATTATTGAGAGGAGTGTGTTGCTACTGAAAAGTATACTATACTCTAGATTATCTTTACAGTATGGCTGACAACCTCACCTGCATCTAGTCTGTTCCAGCTCATTCGTATATGAACAAAGAGCCATTCCACTCGACTAAAAAGCTTCTCAAGGAAAAGGGCTCTCAGGTCCTCTTTTGAATTGTGGAACATGAACAATCAGACCCAACAGTATTGATTGCTGAACCATATGAGCAGAGGAGTGACTAATGAACAAAATATTCATGCTCCTAAGCATGGCCAACCTCCTGTAAAACTCCCTTTGTCTGGTACATGTAGATTATGAGACCTAGACAAAACATGAAAATCCTGAATCTGCAAGACCATGACTATAGAAGTCCCTCTGATACCCAGCAGTATCTCATAACCGTGACTTTTCAACTGTGAAGTTGGAAGGGTAGAACCAATCAAACAGAAAAAATTGTATTTCACAAACTCACCCCCACTCACATAAATACCTTTCTACATTCGATAAACACTGCTTAGTAAAACTAAAACAGTTAAAACTACTGTATTTTTGCTTTATTTGATTTGTAAAATATGAGGGAATGTAATTAAATAAAAACACTTAAACAACTGAATTTCAAAAATGAGAACCAGTTGAATATCACGCAATCTCCATCAATGTTTTCATGTCAGATATTCTCTTTATGGGGTTAGATGTGAAATGAGCTCTTATCATTATCTTGTGTCTAGAGCACTTTCTGTATGAATTTCAAGATGGACTACCATCTTTAGGCATCAAAAACTGTGAAGCACCAATAAAAAGAACAACAGGTATTCAGTTTTACTCGTTCAAAGAACAAAATGGCAAAACTAAGGAATTTCTGCATTTGTGCATCTTCAATGTTATAAGTTGAAAGCCACTCCCAAATTTATTTTATAACAAAATACTATCTAACTGTGGGAGTTGTAATTGCAATCATCAGCCCTCTTCCATATGAAAATGGTGTCTTATAACCAAGCTTGAAATTTACTTAGATGGACAAAAGGAAAAGGATACAGAATGTTGAGGTAAACTGCTAACATACCATTAATATTAGGAAGTTTAAGTTAAAAAAGAGAAAAATGGAGAATAGACAGCAAATTGACAATATTTTGTCGCTAAACTTGCCTTGAGTTACACATAAACGAAAGGGCAACTAAAGCAATCGAAAACATTGTTTATGGTGGCTAGTGTTGCCCTGCTCACATACAGCAAGTAATCGATGATCAGATATTTTTTCCTTGGTATTGTAATGCCATTCACTATTCATGAATCAAAACAGTTCCCAGCACTAAACCCACATACATTTTTAACAAATAAGAATCCACTGTTTCTACTTTATTTCTTCACCCCTCCAAAAAAACAACCTCCCACCTACTATTCTGGATGCCCATAAAAAAATCAAAACCAAAGTTCCACTACAAATGTCTAACACTGATTATGCCATACCCGTTCAAGCTGAAATATTACCATTCTGATATCTAACATTAATTAAAATGATTTATTTTAAGACTTCCAATAACAATAAATATACTTCATAGAATATAAATTGAATATAAAAATATAGAAAGGAGTCATAAAATATCATCAGGCACATGCATTGGTTCATGAAGTCTTTTCAAACCTAATAAATAAATGCAAAGAATCAAATGAAAAGCATTCTAATGAAATTATCTACAATAAGTCCCTTACAACATTCTCATCAAATAACCTACATACATATCCTTTAAGACAACTGAAGTAAAATTACCAGGCTATTACTTGCCTTCAGATGAAATTTTAAATCAAAACCCTTTCACACAAGCAAACAGCCTCCAATCTACCTTTCCTACCCGATGCTGCCTCCATGCCGCCAAGGGCAGCTTTGTCTGATGGAGAAACTCCATTTCCAGATGAAGGTGACAAGCTTGCAGTTGTTGATACAGAAGAGGCAACTCCAGCCTCTTCTTCAGTATCTTCCTCCTTTTCTCTTCTTGCCCAGGCCTTAAGGCACTCATTACTACAGAGTTCTCGTCGAC
Source organism: Macrobrachium nipponense (assembly GCF_015104395.2). Classification (NCBI taxonomy): domain Eukaryota; kingdom Metazoa; phylum Arthropoda; class Malacostraca; order Decapoda; family Palaemonidae; genus Macrobrachium; species Macrobrachium nipponense. Next base: position 64,994,767 of record NC_087212.1, on the reverse strand, counting down.
GCCCAGAAGAAGAATTGCACTTGACAGGTGTCGATCTAATTACACTTGAACAATTTGCACAGGTACCCTGAAAGTTAATCAGTATTATAGACATTTTTCCACTGGCATGAAAATTATCAATATATTAGTACTTATAGTAAGACTAATGGCTTATAACACATTTATCCACCATCTTCATGATATCCTTAAACATGCCAATTCCAAAACGTACAAAAACCAAGATACTGGAAAAGCTACAAATGATTGTATGTGCATACACGCGTGTGTATTACTGGCTAGAAATAAATACACACAACTTATTCCATCCATATATGAGATTTGACAGCAAGAAAGGAGATGGATGGTGGTTGCTTCATCTTATGATTGATGAGTTTGTATGAAAAATACAGATTATAAAAACTTAAGTTTATTCATAGCACACCCATCAACCATACATACTGAGCTTATATTACAATTAAATTATGAAGTCAAGCACTGGAAGTTCTCAGCCTTTAAAAGAACTAACGGATCCTGTGAATCACTTGGAGACAGATGGGGAAAACTAATTCCAACCAACATCTCATAAGACCCAATTGTGTCTTTCATTCCTAAGGTTACCTAACAAGACTGCCAAACTTTGACTGGAGGACTTACATACTGCCTAAATTAAAATCACCAAAAACAATCACTGTCAAAATTAAAATCACCAATAGCAATCACTACAGTGTGACATGCAGTCTTCTTAGATTCAGATGGGACTAACCAATCATACAGATATCTTGAAGCCATAAGCAGACTGGCGTATCCAGGCTGTCACTGTGCCAAAATCCAGGTAAAGCTCTATGGAGCTGTCACCAAGCCAAAACAAAAGGTACATATTTTGCTTCCCACATATGGCACTGTAAAGCTGTTACCAGGCCAAAACACAAGGCACAGAATAGAAAGATCCTACCTCTTCTCGTAGAGAACTTCCTCAGCTTCACATGTACCAGGGCATGGAGGTATACATCCTCTAAGTTCAAGAGTGAAAATTAAATCTCAGGAATTCTTCATATCCATCCCAAAGGGATTCTGCTGCAAAAACTTCTTCAGTAAGCTTAGGTCAATGATTGGGTATCATTCTCCTATTGCCTTTAAGAACAAGCAAAATACATTACTTCCCAAGGCTCTACCCATATCTCTTAGCTGTGAACTCCTAAGTTTTTGGATGCTGTTTCCTGGGCTGGAACAAGAGTATGTACAACTGCTTCATTTTGTATTCACCCTACAGGTTTGCTACATTAGCCACCACCAAATCATGTCAGTCCTCTACCATGCTCCTTTATCAAGCCACATAGGCAAGGTTTGTGGCTTAGTGTAACAAGTTACTGTTTCATTCCTAGCACAGTTCTTCACTAATTTGAGATGACGGAAATCCCACTCTCCCTCTCCACTCTCAATGGATATTACACCAACTTATCACCAGTCTTTAGTCAAAATAGCCTTTAGAAAATGACAGAAGTCTTTTAGTCTCTTTCATTATTTATTAAAGTAACTCTTAATCGTGATTTGTAGTCTTGAGTACCCTCATCACACAGGAGCTAAGAGTCCTTTTCAAGTGTTTACGTCTTGCAGTTCATAATGGCATTTTTGATTACTTAAGCCTCCTCTATGCATGTCAGTAGTAAGCTTCATACACTTTTTTACAATGTCTCCCTCTCCAGGCTTTGTAGCTAAGACAGCCTTCCAGCAAGGACAGTTTCCTTTTTGGTTCCTTTGCTATCCCTGCCTTTCCATCTTCTACCCAGGAGGATAACCTTCTTGCTTACCTGCAACACACAGAACCATCCTTTTCTTGTCTATTCCTAAATGCAAGACCCCAGCTATATACACTCCTTTGGAAAACTGTCTCTAACTGGGTTTCTTGGGTTATCATAAGAATTATTCTGCAGCTTCTAAAGAAGGCCTTAACTCACTCAAGATCAAAACCCATGAAGTCTGTGCCCTGTCTTCCTCTTTGACTTACACTAAACACTTGCCATTCAAAAAACTTGAGTGTGGTATGTTTACCCATATGACACAGTAAATTGTCATCATGGTCAGCCACATTCTCTCAGGTTAAGGGCTGGATTAATCATCATCATCCTCTGCCATATTATGTTAACTGAAGTAACCTTATCTTCAATTGTGGTGCTTGTTGAGTTTTTTATCATGGAGGTTCCTCCTCCATTGCATAGCCATGCTTACTTATGTAAGCAACCAATGCATAGAGATTCTTACATTACGTACTTTCTTTTTATTGCAAAAACTGATTCTGATCATTAATTTTGGGAACCAGAGTTATTCAAGAGCATTTGTTGTTTCTTCAGAAGATATTTTCATATCTTAAAAAGTTATTGAGTAACCATGAGTAATGTTCCTGACTGTAAGAATATGGAATTCACTTACAACTTAACCTCTGATATTTATAGTAGCTAAGCCAGGCATTCAAAAGCTTTTATTATTTGATGCTTAATAAGAAATTCGGTTATATATAAAAAATAGCCATACATAACAATGCACAATTAATGTACTATACATTTATAATAAAAAAATTCCTAACCTTCATAAGGGCTTTCCTATATTCAGAAAGACACATCTCTGAACAGAATTCCCTTTTTCCTGAACTTGTTGGAAAGACGTACTTCAGCTGGGACTTGACTTCTGAACACCAGGTACAAGTACGTGGATTCTTGGGAGGTCGACCTGGTCCTATTTAGAAAGAGAATAACAAGAAAATCAATCCACTGGTGAACATGTAGCAATCAATCTAGAGACAAAAATTTGGATAAAATTATTAAAATATTTCTTAGTAACTGATTCTTCTCAAACTGACCTATTGGCACTTTCTATTTTGGGGTCCATATCTGACTTACCTCTTCCAGGAGTTGGCATCTTGCTCTTCGTTCCTTCTTAAAGATTCTGCATCACTCCATCTGCATTTAAAAAATTAATTATATAAAATTATATACATTGTAATAGCAAAAATAAAAAGAATATATCAACATAGTAAGAAAAATAAAATCATTCCATATCAATTGACAGACCTAGCTAAAAACTCAGAATTTACATGAAGAGTTGGCTGCACAAACACATGTAGCAAGTAAATGGCCAACAAGGTGGAACCAATTTACCATTCTCTTGAAAAGCCTTGGCAAAAGGTCAGCCATAAACTTCATGATCAACCAACATCTCCTGTTAATTGGTAGCAGTGAAGGAAACAAAGAAGAGCATCTCTTTTACATGCGAAGGGAATGCTCCCATGAATCATGAAGGATAACTCCAAGATTACGAATACATGTAAGTTGCATTTCTGTAAGTATGGGATGTATTGGAGACCACTTTACTATTTCAAACCTGAAAACATACATGTAAACAACTTTTTACCTGTTATGCCTAAGTCCTTTCATTCAAATTTCACACAATAGACCTAGATCTGTCAAGCGAATGCATTAGCGATTTTTTTTTCATCTGAAAGGATCAAATGTTATCAGTTTGGTAAGATTACTTTTAGAATTATAATCAATCATGAATGCAAAATTATTTTTCACAGCTTTGGATATATTTTTTGACAAATATGACATTCAATTCCACAAGAAATGAGTGGTTAACACATTATACACCCCTCCACAAGTCTAACAACAATGAAGAACTACAGTTGGAAACCAGCATCTTTGGGTGGGGAAATAAAAAAAACCTAGTGAAATCCAGGAGTGCATCCTAACCTAACCCAGAGCATCAGATCCTGCACAACTAGGAATTCACGACCTCCTGAACATACCAAACACGACTTAGAAGGTCATATATTACAAAGTAATGCAAGGGTGCTTATTAACCTACCATTAACCTGGACGGATCCACTAACCAAAGCTAAGATACATGCATACACCACTGAGAAACAACAGTTGCTGGCTTATCTGCCTTTGTTATTTGGTACCCCTTTTGTGCCTTTCTCCAGTACCCTGACCCTTCGACTATGTTTTCCCCCTGCGGTAAACTGTACCCTGGTTTACAGAATAAAGCTTTATTTATGGGTTAACTAAAGATTTCCAAAATTACATAACATTAAATTTGTCAAAACAAACCAAAAACCTCTTGACTATTCCACCATTACATAATTTACTTAATATGTTAGCATGTGTTTTCAGAAACTATGGAATGGAATAGTAAATTTTGGCCAACGACCAAGCACTGGGACCTATGAGGTCATTATGCGCTGAAAGAGAAATTGGGAGCACGTACATGCAGTTTTTAAAGGTGTAACAGGAGAAAAACATTGCCTTTGCACTATGAAAAAATTGTTAGGAGATTGTGGAAAGTAAACTGGAAGAACCAAAACAAAGGTACAAGGAATAAAAGGGGTTGCAGCTACGGGCCAAAGGTACGCTGCAAAGATCCTTAGGTACAGTAAGTTCCAAAACTGAAGCGACAAATTTCAGAGAATTTCGTTCGAAATTCACTAACTGGCAACTACAACTCGTAGCTGAAAAATATTTTTTTTTTTCTACAGTGAAAGCTCTATCAAGCAAAATAAAGCTAACATATGATGCACAAATATCAAATCTATGATATTTATAACAATCATAAGAAAAAATTTGGGTAATAGTAATTATTTTAAAGTATAACAATTACTTCAAACTATAGAAACGAAACAATTTGAAATTCTCGTTCAACACGGGATTACCAACATTACCAATGTATATTTCGAGCAATGTGGAAACAAATATTTAATATTATAGTGTATTATTAATTATTTTAGCGAAGATGCATAAAACCATGCAAGTATCAATAGAATGTGAAGGGAAAATCTCCGCGACATTAAACATAATCAACCATGAATGCACCTAGATTCAATGGAGAAGTTGGGGGTGGTTGGTAGTTCTGATTCTAGCTGCTAGGACCGAGCATAAAACACCATCTTCGAGAAAGGCTCTAACCTCTGCTGCTACCTTCAGGTGACTAGGCCTAGTTCCGGGCATTGCAAGGCTTACAATGCAGGGCCACTGTCTGTTATTTAGGCAAAGATAGAACCTTCAGGACCGACACCAGGACCTGTCCTTGCACCTGGGAAACAGACTCGCTATATAAAAAATAAGAAAGTCGTTCGCAAGCAACCAGAACACCCGTAAAATCACCATCTGGTTAAGTAGGGAGAGGACAGACACCAACCACCCCTTCGCCCCTCTACCTCTACCTCTGCCCACAATACTAACTCCACCTTTTTCACTTCAACCTATTACCTCAAATCTTCGAATCATCCAAATCGTGAAATTTAAGACTGAATTTGCGTAAGTGGGCGTATCATAAGGGAGTGATATCACCCAAATTAATATTTCCACTGACAACCAGTAATCAGTTTGATCCAGTCAAGTATCATTGCATAACAGAAATTTATGAGTTTTTTGGGGATATATATATATATATATATATATATATATATATATATATATATATATATATATATATATATATATAAATAGCACCCGAGCATGACCAATAGGCCTAGTGCTCGATTCTTAAAACAGACCTCTGGTTATTCCTGATAGATAAAAACTTCCTGAGAGAGAGAGAGAGAGAGAGAGAGAGAGAGAGAGAGAGAGAGAGAGAGAGAGAGAGAGAGAGAGAGAGAGAGCATAACAGGGGATACTCGAATTAAAATAATGCTCGCCAAGCATATTCACACTCCGGATCGTATGGACAAGAATAGTTTCACTTATGCACTGAAAAAAAAAAAAGGGTGGAAACCTACGAAAATACTTGTTTGGTGCGACCCTGAACGCAATTCAGCATGCAAAAATTTGCACAATCGAGAAATTCCATGAAATTATTACCTAACAAGCTGGAAAATATATTTCCTTAATTCTTGAAATAGGCCTAACCATGTAACCAACGCTAAGCGCGCACATAACTTGGATTTTTTTTTTTTTTTTTTTTTTTTTACACCAACTTGTCTTATTTATATTTCATTTAATCAGATGCTAAACTTCTCTGTACTTTATCAAAAGAAATCATAATAACTTTCGATATAACGCTATAAAAGTAGAAAGTTAATTTACAAACATTAGGCCAATGCTTATGCACACGGTTCCTGCTGCCACTCTATGGTAAACACTTCATATCATACTTTGGAAGCCGCAGATGTTTCTTTGGGGAAATTCTTTTTTTTTTCTATTAATAAACAATTACTGAACTAACATTGATCATTCACTGGGGAAATACTTTGTGCGCTTATACAGTTAATCACTGATACGTATTATCAGATAAATAGGATGACAATAATTGGAATAAAATATACTAACTGGCAACCCCACAAGTTTCTAAAGAAGTACGATCAATTCTGAGATTTGTCGCTTCACTTCTGGAACTTACTGTACAATGCATACAAAGCAATACATGAGGTGCACAGACAGCTATACATCATATTTTTTTCCTGAATACACTATTTTCATTAATCACAATATTTCACAGTTATAACACTGGAATGCTTATTAACAAATCTTTAAGTCAAGTTTCAACAAACAAAATACAAACTGCACCATAGACAAATTCTAAAGTAAACCGAAAACCCTAGTCTGTCATTGATTTGTCAATTCGGCAAACTACTACTCCATGAGCATTGGCAATGTATACTCCAATGTCAAGGCACAGTGCCATTTTACTGTAAGAAACACATGATCCACAATAAAAACCAGGCATTTGCCAAATTTTTTTTACTTTAAACTGGATAAAATAGATATTAAACAGGCTATTTTTCATGTACTATCTTATAGTCTTAAAAACTAACCAATAACAGATTTTATGGCAACTGTGAAAATGAAAATGAAAAATGTATATCATACAAAAGATATTTATCAACATTTCACTTTTGAAGTTCTTCAGACCATATTAATTTCATTCATGGGGGGCAAGTTAGTACCAGCTATTCTGAAATCTTTTTTAAAATGGGAAAAAAAGTAGCAAAGGAGTTTCTTAGGGTAAAAATGGTGTATGTAGTTACTAGATATGCTTTGTATAAATATTATCAACATATCTAAATCAATAGAGATTTCCACACTTCAAACATCCAACTGCTTCACCAAGCATCACAACATTACAGGTATGTACTATTATAGTTTATTTTTAATTGTATCAAACAATTACATATTAAAATTGATTGGCTTCATTGTTATTCTACTACTAAACAGTCCAACAACCCCTATGGCCAAATTGCCAAAGTCACAATAGTGGGGTCCTAATCAGTTTCAACATCGAGATATTTCCATTTCTCAAAGGTATCTCAATGACTATGGGAACCCTTTCCCTCAAATCTGATTTGTTATACTCATGTTTTTTTTCTCGCTAATAATCAGCACGGTTATGGCATTATGTAATACTTCTCTTGGATAAGTGATTACCAAACGTCAACTGGCATAGTCTAGCTCACCACGAAATAGTAATATAGATCTACCTAACTCTTTCTCTTCTTTAAGGAATAACAATTTTAAGTCCTGCAAATTCGTAATTTTGGACTGTCTTTTTTCATATTATTTGCATCATTTTCATTAACTGTAAAGGTTGTTGGTCTTGTTTACAGTTTCTCTCTCTCTCTCTCTCTCTCTCTCTCTCTCTCTTCTCTCCATCCCTTTGAGGTAAATATAGATTGGCAATACATGAGGAAAGACACGTCACACTGTCTTAATATTTTTGTGTTATTTTAAACAATATTCTAATTACGATAATACTAACCTTAATTAGGTATTAGATGATTTTTATCAAACATACCAGAGTCTTTTCTAAAAGAATCACAAGGAAGTCTTTAGCTGCCATATTTGCATAATGGAGGACAACCCCTTTGGAATAAGTGCACCTGACAGACTACTAGTTATCTTCAAATATTACCCTATACAAAACTGTTTCTAATTACTTAATGATTTAATTAAAAGCCAAAATACTGACTTAATAAGGCCTTAATTCTTGGAGAACTTTACATGAAATTTGGAAATAACAATTAGGTTCTGACTTACTACTTTGTTTTAGGATTTTTTTCAGTGCCAAATTAAGACATGAAGTCAATAAATATTTCATATAATTTGGGAATTTGGTAAATATAAAGGAGATGGCCACACAAATGTCTTTTTTTTTCAAATAACTTTTTATACTGAAGAAAATAGAAAAGAGGGTACATATATAATTCTGTAGCCTATACCTAGGTGAGATCATTTGAGAAATTTACCATCTTTTGTTCATATTTACATTTATATCCCCAAGGGGCTTGTACTAAACATAGTGTCATGCTGAGCTTCAACGATGTTTAATAAGAGCACTGCAGGGCTTCTCATTATCTCTGTATATTCTTCAACTTGTCTCACTTGTACTGCATTAGGCCCATATGCAGCTATATTGTTAAGTAAAAAAATTAACCAAATATCTTCATGCAAAGCTCCTCCTTAGAATTACCATCTTTTGTATACATACTAGGTAGGCCAGTTTGCACATTTTTCCAGTTTCCCTTAGTCTGAGCCATTTACAAAAATTTGTGGTAATCAGCCGATCAACGCCATAAAATACATTCTCTGAACTGACATGTCTACAAGTTTGGGCAACACAAGTTTTTCTTAAACCTATTTTCACAGTAGCTAGCTAAACATTTTTGGATAACATATTAAACATAGTACTACAGAGCAAACCTAGGCTACAGCATTATTACCAATGCAAAATAGTAAATCCTATTCCGCAGAGCTCCCGAAAAGGGCCAATTGTCATTGGTTTGGGGGTGGGGTGAGACTGCTTAGATACCATGGACTGGTTCCCGCCGGTCGGTGATCGTAAATACTAGGTAGGTAGTAGGTAGCTACAGGTATTGCATTTTGCATGTTTTTTTTCAAGTCATACCTTTTATCAGTGTTTATGACTTTTCCAGTCTTTTGTTTATGTTCTCACGTTCATCACCGAAGGGCTACTACCTAGCCTATACTACCTAGGCCTACTAACCACTGCGCCCATTCTGCACGTCAACTGCTAGCCTAAGCCTAGGCTAGGTAGCTAGTAGGTAGTTACCGAACCAGAGGAGCGTCATAGCTAGTAGTCTCGTCTAACCGAAATTAAGCCGACTACATCATTTCTGTTTGTATAGGGTAGGCCTAGAGCCCCTGGTCTTCGTCTGGTTACGGTCAATTAGGCTGTGCCTATCGTTCGGCGAATCTGGTTTCCTTGCGGTCGGCCTAATAATGCTTACCTACACATCAAGATCTGCCGACAACCAGACCGATAAGAAACACCTGCACTTGAAAACCGTTGTAAAAATCGCCTACCTTTATAGTACGTTCTCCAAATGAAGGCCAGCGATGGTAAGTGTTACTACAAATGTTAGGTAACGTTGGGGGCTAGGTAGGGTCCACGCCACAGCACAAGCAAACGACAGACTGATACCTACTTTCCCCGAAATCTCAAGCAAACAATATTAACACAAAAATCAACACTCATAAACCATAAGTGCACCACAAGAAGCACGAAAGGGATTCATTAGCACGACTTACGATTCTCTCCTTTTGACATTTGAAAACTTTTTAAGTTTTTCCCGCTAAGGAGCGCAAACGCCCCAAAGGCACAAATAGGAATATGTCACTTGTACATCTTCCGCAGTCGTCCATATACAGAACGAAGTGCACCTCTTTTGTGCCTTGATTAATCTATTTCTCGACAACGCGTTTTTCCTACACAGACGCACTGTTTTTTTCCTTAATGATAATAATAAACACTAGACGCCATATTGTTTTTCCGACTGTGATGATGATGATGCTCCCAATTGAAGAAAACGCGAACGAGTCATCATTTGAAGGGATGACTCACGTAGATACATTTACCGCTTCAAAAAATGTGTTCACTTTTAGTGTCATCTCCAAGGCAGTCGTCGGAAAACATGTGTAATGTGATTCTCGCTCAATAAAATCTTAAAATGATTCAGTCCTTTTGTTATGCTTTAGCGCTATAATAACGAGTATTGATATTTGTTTAAAAATCCATATCGAAGCATGTCATCTGATGCTAAAATGCTAAAGAAAAATAATGGATGCAAACCTTTTAAACACAGTGGCAGAAAAATTAAAATATTCTGCAAGAAGCAGCTGAATTTCGGTTTACGACAATTACAATACTGCACAATTTCAATTTGAATATCGAGGGAGCGATGCCTGAGACCACGTGCGGTCAGTATCGCTGAGTCTGACGGACAAGCAACCAAGTGACTCAAATGCTATGCGATGGTGTGAGTAAACGTAGTCTTTTAATACAATGACTCACACGAGACAAAAGATTTTTTTAAAGTTCAAGTGACGTTGCAGCCCTGCGCCCAGATCGATAATTGGATATAAAATCTGCAGGTGTCTGTTCGGGCTTGTCAGAGGAGAAGGGAACTCCGTATAATTAATGAAACAGGAACAAGAATTTTTCCTTTACCTGAGTGTGCGTGTGTTTCTGAGCGGGCGCCCGAGCGGCGCGCACACATGTGCACATGTTTTGTGCATATACATGCACTTACGAGGGATGTGCGAGAAGTCTAGTTTTGTCTGAGTAGTACGCGCGTGCAACCGGGCATTCCAGAAATTAACTATTATTATTATTATTATTATTATTATTATTATTATTATTATTATTATTATTATTATTATTATTATTATTATTATTATTATTATTAAGCCTAAAAGAGTAGGCCAAGTATCTCTAGCACAGAATACAATGCGTAAAAAAGCATATCTTAGTTGATAGAAGAAAGAAGTGTGACCACACACAAGTGACTAATAAACTTTTTATATATATATATATATATATATATATATATATATATATATATATATATATTATATATATATATTACTGCGTAAGTTAATGTGGTAAACAAAATTCATCGAAACCTAAGCAAATGGACGGCACTTCAGAAATAATAAAGATCAAAGACAACAGTTGCACTGCGTCTGAAAGGTAGTTAGTATGGTTAAAAAGTTCTGTAGTATAATCAAACTTGCAGGGGAAGAAACGCAAAGGTCAAACAAGAGTTCTTGAGCACGTAATAACATTACCTGAATTCGTCTCTGCTCAGACTTACACAGCTGCACTACATACTAATCGTCTACATACTTTTCTCAACATCAAGGAAAGTTGGGGCGTGGGACGTTGGGGCGTGATATGCTATATCCCTTATTAACCTCTTTGCCATTGACCGTTGACGTATCATTACAAAGTCTAAAATCCTTCGAACCATCACTAATGAGCACCAAACATAATAGGTCTTAGCATACTGAAAATATAAGCAAACGGCAATGATCTGCGTTCTTTTATTTTGGAAACTGTGACAAAATTAAATGTTTATCACTGAACAACCAAGCATGAAGTAGGTTAAGGGAAACACCACAATCAATTTGTTCACGTCTGAATACTTACACCTTGATTCGACTACCTTGCATAATTCTTCTTGTTTCTATATATAAATGCATACACCATCATATGGACATTTTACTGTGAGTTACAACACATGAAAGCTTTGAACAGGTATTTCTCTTTTTAAACAGACGAAAAGTTTTATGGTCTGATTTCCCTAAACGTAGGCTATACATCGGTAATGGAATATGCATTATCGTTGACAATGCGTACGATGAATAAATGAGCAAGTGCAAAAGTCGTGGTAACACAGTTGACATTTCATTCGCGAAGCTCGCTGAAGTTTCACACAGTTTGGTTGAGCTAAAGTTCAAGTAGCTGTTCTACCCTGTGGGGAAAAAGACCTTTGTTCAAAGGAAAATATTATTTTTAAATGTTGCCTTGAACCATACAACTCATATCGTCGAACAATTAAATTGTTCAATGAAGAGGCGAGACAGAGTTACTTTGATATTAAAATCTCATTTGAAATGGTCAATTATCTGATTTTTTATGTTATACCTTCGGGGCACATTGCCATCAATATGGAAATTGTCATTTTGAAATTAGAATAATTTACTTAAGGTTTACTATTGTTTTGGGTAGTTATATCCTTTAAAAAAAGCCTACGGAGATATTCCATAAGAAACCGAGAAGCAGATCTAACGCGTGACGTCGAAGTTAGAAGCAAACTATAAATATAGGAACTAAATAGCTCTTTCTCAGAGAGAGAGAGAGAGAGAGAGAGAGAGAGAGAGAGAGAGAGAGAGAGAGAGAGAGAGAGAGAGAGAGAGAGAGAGAGAGAGAGAGAGAGACTGATAATTACATAATCAATCACTTCGAGACGTTGATGTTCTACGGGTTCCCAAGTCTCCGACGAGTTGTGTGCCGAAATGTCCGTCCTTCCATTGTACATACCTTTTTATATATACACCAAAATGTAGAGCAGTTTGGGGCCTTTCCGCCATTAATTATTATATATATAATATATATATTATAATATAATATATTATAATATTATATATATAGATATATAATCAAAATATGTATCGCTTAATTATATGTATGTGCGAGAAAGCACAATCCTTATATACTGTATATCTGTTTCTGTTTAATAAAACACATTCGGGCTGCTCTAGGAGCAAGAGCCCGTGCTGGCATAAGACCAGCTTTATCTCAAACAACAACAATTCATGAACCAGTAGGTACAGTTCTCTCGATGTCTCTGCTCGATCCTCACAGGACTTTAAAACACGAACCAAACGTTTTCGCCAAATTCCGAGAATGTTGCTTGAACATTTTTTTTAAATTGGCTGTCAAATAATAGCAATGATTTTTCAACCAAGCGAGACGAAACCGGCCAGAAGACAGCGCGATAATTACACACACACACACACACACACACACACACATATATATATATATATATACACTCATACACACACACACACATGGGAAAGAACGTAAATAAAATCAGCGCCCCGTCGATCATCCACACTCACAGCCAATAGTAGAGCTCCCTTAATATGACCAAAACTGCCCGCCACCTCCCATCTTTGTAAACCAGTTTTTGGGTATAAATATTACCTGCATGTACCCCAGGTGCAATTCACCTTTTTTAGATGGTAGCGAGGAGAACCGAAGCGTCGGGATAATACAGGAACTTCGGACAGCTGCTTAGAATTTACCTGCTGAAACGAAGCAACTCATATGCCTAGTCGAGAGGGCGCAGTGTGAGCACAACGGCTTACATTGCATTCTTTTCAACGAAGTTTATCGCAGAGTTTTTTCCAGACTAATAATAATAATACCAAGAAGGAGAGGAATTGAGTACCTTACGGTAATTTAATCTTTTGATACATAACAAAATAGGCTGCAAAGTACACAAAAACTAAATGAGCTAAGTTGACAAAAATATTAGAGTGATAGATAGAGGAATCTGGCTTTAGGATCCGCGAAGCTTCCGAGACCTCACCACCATCCATACTTTGGGACTTAAGTGGTAGCTCTACAAAAATATACGTGCCGAGAGATTACGGTAGAAGTGGGGGACAACAACGGTTATAGGATGGTATCAATGGCGATCAGCAGTAAAGAGGAAAATCCACGGTGATAAATGCAAAGAGAAAGTTGCTGCTATTATACATAGGCATTTTCTGATTGAAGAACATGATTATTTCCATAAGAAAAAAGCTATTAGATGTCCTACTCTTCCCCAGCTCCAAGATCATACATTATTCACAATTAAGTACCTAAAGGTTAAAACCCCTACTGAGGCTTAACGGTCAATTTTAATTCTTCACTAAATTTAAACATTCCGAGTGACATTTTCTACATGTATATTTTTGTTAATTAAAAGCCTGGAGAGAAATCCGCTACAGAGTAGTTATGAGACAAACATTAGCAAATCAGAAAAAATTAATTATTAATACTCGAAAGGTTACATAACCTAGTATATTAGATGGAAATGGCACTAGTTCCACATATAAAACGAAAAATCCCAGTTTTGTTTTCCGCGTCTCCACTTTTTTTGTGTTCGCCCTCAGGTTTTGTTAAAAACTAATGAGGCTAGATGGCTGCATATTGGTATATATATTTCTCATTCACCCTATAAATCATCAAACACCAAATTGCAACCCTCTAGCCTTTGTCTTTTTTTTTTTTTTTTTTTTTTTTTTCTTGAGGTTAAAGTTACCCGTAAGTGCGTCCAGGCTACCACTGGGCCATGGTTACAGTTTCATGGGCCTTGATTCAAACAGCATTAAACACTGACCACCGAAAGATAGATGTTTTCGGTGGCTTTCATTATACATTGTACAGAACACTCGATTGCGCCGATTTTGGTTTGAAACTTACTGTAATCTATAACAGCAATAAGTATTAGTGTCTGGAAATGCACCAGATATGAGGGCCCTCTTCAGTATTAGAAATGTACTCTAGGATATGGGTGGTATAGTGTGGATATCAATTATAAAAGGCCCATTAAACGATGTTTTAAATCTGAGGACTATATTTCGGTGGACTTTCTTCCACCCTTATCAAGCAGTGAATGACAGGAGTTTCTTTAGAGAAAATATACAGTAGAAGATATGCCACTAGGTGATCCCAGGAGACCTCGCTGATCCAGTTTCAAAATAATAGTCCATATATAAGTTAGCCAATACAGGACTAAGGGGGCTCCCCAAACTGCAACTGAATTTTTGACGGTAAAAATTATCAACAAAGGAAAAGACGTTATTAGTGACGCAGAGCTCTATAAGTTGCACTATTTTATTCACTTCTATGGGGAAGTGGTCAGCGAACGGCTCTAGTTTATATCTGGAGTATTTTGAAACCGTCATTATAAACCCTATAAAACCTGCAGATATGATTTGGCTCCGCTATGTAGACGACATCTTAACATATTGGAAAAGCGAGTGTGCGATTTTGATGTCTTTCTACAAAAATTAAATTCCTTGGTCCCGTGCATAAAATTTAAAGTAGAATGGGAAAACAATAACCAAATCCACTTTCTAGATGTCTTAATAATCAGAACTAACAACAACTATAAATTCACTGTCTATAGGAAAGCGATATTCTCACTTTCATACATACATTTTTACAGCTATCATGATATTTCAGTCAAACTCGGCATAGCAAGTAACTTATTTCTTAGAGCCCTGAGAATTTGCTCCCCAGATTTTCTTAACAAAGAATTTGAAACAATCAGAAATCAATTAATCTTGTTAAATTACCCCAAGCACACAATAGAAAAAGCCATACAGAAAGAGAGAATTTTTTACAAACCTACAGAAAACAAAGAAAAGGAAAAATACACAAACAAAATCATAATCCCTCACATGGACAATTTACAAGAGATCACACAAACCTTAGGCCCCTCGAACCCCTTTCATTTTCACTTATCCGAATACCCTACGAAAATCATTAATTAACGTTCAGCAGAAACCAGTTTCCAAAAGTATTGGAGTTTACGAAATCCCCTGTAAGGAATGTGATAAGTCATATTTCGGTTTTACTGGTAAATCTCTCTCGGAAAGATTAATGCAACATAAACGATCAGTTAAATATGGACAACATAGCTCAGCAATTTTCCATCATATAAATAACATGAGCCATACCATGGATTGGAACTCATCCCGAATTTTATACAACAGCAGCTAATGATACAAATGTCAAATGGTGGAATCTTCACTAATAAAACAACAAGATAATAAAATTAACCTTTCCAACAGATCTTGGGACTCAGACCGAATAGATAACATCTTCCTTAAGGTAACGATGAAACGGATTAAGACAAGTAACAGAAGCCACAATGGATAAGCGACGTCTCCTTGGGTCACCTAAGGGCATATCTCCTACTATATATATTCTCTAAAGAAACTCCTTCTGTCATTCACTGCTTAATAAATGTGGAAGAAAGTCCATCGAAATATAGTTCTTAAATTTAAAACATCATTTTAATGGGGATTTTATACTTGATAAGTATCCTGTTTTAAGAGAAGAATTTAATTACATACCTATAGTATAATATATTTATATAAATTTTAAAAATTTTAAGTTGTAAACATGTAAATATGTTTTACATGTGGTATAGTGTATATAACACACATTTGTATTGATATATATATATATATATATATATATATATATATATATTATATCTATATATATATATATAGATTTATATAATTATATATATATATATATATATATATCTATATATATATAATATATATATATATATATTAATAATATATATATATATATATATATATATATATATATATATATACACGTATATATGATACTCTTTTAAGACTGGACCAAAGGGTTCGTTTTTAATATATTAGATCTCATCCATATGAGCAGGATAAGGATGAATACTGTAACATTCTGTGCAATCTGGCACTAGATGTCAAGCCAGACAGGGCCCAGTGCCAGTACGAGCAGCAATTAGCATCACAATTACTGTACTGAGTGCGTCTGAGACTTATCCTACTTCAATTGAGTAATTAACCTGCATACAGCCTGAACATCATGTTCATGATAGTATCAGACATCAGTCATTTTTTAATCATACAACCTAGGACACCTGTGTGCAGACAAGAGAGAGACTGGGAACATCTTTGGACAATAGGCAGTACTATAGGAGGAAGTGGCTACTGACTATAATTGAGTTTAACATAAAATTTAGGCAAAAGGCAAAGTACTGGGACCTATGAGGTCATTCAATGGTGGGGGGAAGGGGATTAGTCTTTTGGAAGTTCATCTGCAAACATCCAACTACTCGGACAACCCAGAATTCAGCACTTGAAACTAACATATTAACCAATCGCAGAGCAAGTTTTTCCTAATTAGTGGCAACAGCAGCCCAGCAATGATTCTTTCCACAAAGTGAGCACACTTTAAATTGAAACCTCCCTTGAGGACAGGTTGTGAACGACATCACATCTCCTAAGGATATCTAAACTGCCATCAAACAATGTTTACCATCCATTTTTCTGTGCATCTTCCTTTTCTGAAGCTCCTACTTCGTTCTTCTCTCTCTTATCAGACCACCAGAGAACAATACGGAAAATGGTGTGAAAGGCAGAGGAGACATTCTTATAAATTGGGTAAGATTTAAACACTACTCCAGGCATGAAGAGGAAGTGTTTAAGTGGAATGACCTTCCAGGAATGTGGGAAAAAATGAAGTGCATACATACATACCTTAATGCCAATGTTAAAATGACCATGGTCGAAAAATACATGTGTGGTTATATACGTATCTATGTGTGTGTACTTGAAGGGTAAAGGATTAACCTCCTTTTTCCAAAAACCAATAACTTAGAAACTTAGCCTCGTCTTCCTGAAAAGACAAAAATGGCTAACCTTGCCAATGCATTGAGCCACATGTCCAATCATGATGGTTATCACAGAAGGAAAAAAAAAAAAAACATTTTGACAAAGTAATGGGAGTCCCCTCACATGGATAGGAAGTTTCAAGAACAGCTGAAGTCCACAGATTTCTTTGATCCATATAGCCATGAATTACTTTATTCCAGAATGTCCTGCACAAGTTGGTACCAAGGCAGGTGGAATGATGGGGCTGCCTCTGAAGTGAACCTCTGGGTCCACTTCACTAACAATATTAGGTGTTTTGAGAAAGCCTTGGTCACTACCCAAAGGCCAATGCGTCCACAATGAGCCCAAAATGATCTCTCCATAGCAACCAGCAACTTAACTTGCTGCAGTTCCATAAACAAGAGACTGAGGACCTACATACTATTGAAGTGTAAGAGTGTGTGTTCCAGATGATTGCAGAGTTTAACATCCTGCATCAGCAGTATCAATATTCTTCAGTCAAACGTTAGGGTGAACTACACAAGACAGCCTTTAGCCTTCAACACCATACTTGCTGACACTTGCACTGCACTGATCATGCTGGATGTTTGTTTGTTTGTATGGTGTTTTCATGTTGCATGGACCAACGGCTTTACGTGAATTCCGAACCGCATCGAGAGTGAGCTTTATCAACAGAAATACACAACTCTGACTCCTCAATGGAACTCGCTGGCACCAAGGTGGCAAGCCAAAACCATACTGATCACGCCACTGAGGAGATCAAACTAGATGGTAAATGAACAGGGTGGTAAGTCAGGAACATTACCAAACTAAAGGGAACAGCTATGACAGTAATGCTCATCCATACACAACCCTCCATACTTAAGATCCATGGTTGACACAGTAACAACGAAGGTGATTAGGCCAACCACTCGCTTCTTGGTCACCCATTCCCAAGAACAATTACAGTGATCATCCCTATCTAATGAAGAATTATCTCAGTGACAAGGGTTACACCCATTCTTACGAGGGGCAGTATTCCAAGCTATTTTCTTATGCTTCCTCTTTGTCTCTTGACACAAGTAAGGAAATTTCTTGAACCTCTTATCCCAAGGAACGCTCAAGGCTTTTTAATGGCCAAAAATTTAATTGTAGCATGAAGTTTAAGTTGCAGCAACAGGAGCAGCTGCTGGAGTGTCTTAAGCCAAAGCTAACAATTTTGTAGACAGAAGTAGGAGTCGTGCTCTGTCATGGTAATGCATTCTGGAAAGGCTTCTTACGCAACCAAAGAGATCATAAAATCAAGTAAATTTCTGGTTTTTGGTTGGACACCTCACAGAAGTCCGCAATATGTTCCATCATGATTATGGCTGGCAGACCGATTGTCTACATTTCTCTACTATTCTCCCCCTGCCCCGGGCCCCCTTGGACCAGGGCGTTGGAGAAGTCAAAACCAGAAAATTATGAAAAAACAAAATCTACAGTGAAACAAGAGAAAACCCAACAGTTGCACTAAAAAGTCAAATTTGAGAGGTTGGACAGAAGAATTGAGGAGCAGGAATGGAGGCAGAGCATAAAGCTAAAGCGTTATCGGCAGGGGTTTCATTCTGATAAGCAAAAGCCGCCATTAAACAAAACTCGGAGATTTATGGCGCCAATAACCGGAACTCAGTTCGTAATGGTGTCAACTCGCTGATTTCAACACCATAAAACCGCATTGCCATTAAAAGAGTCCGCCAATAACCGGGAACTGCCTCTAGGTCCCAAGGGACCTCTGTAGCTAGTAGGGAACGCCCAGGAATAGCTAGTGTTGGAGTAGAAAGAGATCCTTGAAGGGAAATTAGTCGCAGGAGTGGTACCCACAAGCAACTCTGGCCAATTCTTTGTGGATCTCTGGCCAATTCTTTGCGGTTCTCTTCTTCTTGGCCCCAGTTTTTCTAGAGACGGTAACTAACCAGCCCAGGTCATCACTGACATGCATTCCTGACCTTTCCGAAGCAAAAATGACAAATTTTTAATTATTTTGTAACCTACATGCAACATACCATACTAAAGGCACTCTCACTATTCATTCTTCCTCAAAGGCAAATCAACACACACACAAATGAGATCAAAACAAAACTATAGAAAATGACAAAGCCATATGATCCAGTCACTTCCGGAAGAAAAACAGATTCATCCGCATAAGCTATGATAAAAACCTAGCAAGACAGACATCATCTTCAGCTTAGCCAAGGAAAAAAACACACACAACACTTACAGTCAAGTAAGTGGCAGGCACCCATGGAGGGACATCTACTAAAAATTAAAAATCATAATCTTGTGGGAACAAATGAAACAAGTTTCCAAACAGAGATAGAGTTGGCATCAGTAAGGTTGTTTTTAATGGTGATTTACAGAACTGATACCCATATAATAAAGATAACACCCTCTACCTCTGCACATGTAAATTATGTTAAATAATTTGGTAAAGCCCTTCATTTTGAAGCTAAAGAGCCATCATCGAAAAATAGAAATACTACTATAGTATAATACTAGAGAATGAAGTCATGTCCCTTCCCCCACATTATTTGTTTAACACACAATCACCACCTTTATGAAAATAGTACTGCATACAAAAGGGGTGGGGGTGCTCTGTTCATTATACACATGGAACGCGTTTACTAAAAGTGAACCTCTTATCTTCTACCGATTCACAATAACTGTTGCTGGGAAGACAAAAGAACTTAATAAAAGTATTAAAAAATGATGATCAGGATTTATTGGTGATAGTTATATACATAGTGCATATCACATTATTGTATGGAATGGCCAGATGAACATGAGATATGCTCATGTTCAAACAGTTGGCAAAACAGGCCAAGACCTAGCTAATACTATAAACAGCTTCTGCAGCACTAGCCATCGGGGGGTCATGATTGTAACTGTTATTTTAACACCAGCAGTGACTTGTAAAACCCGCAAAAGTCATGAATCTGGAGGTGGTAGTCCCTTGTGGTCTCTGAAAAACTGAACATTACAGTAATACCACTAGACTTTAGGTGAAACCCATGCCTAACAAAAAACCCAACAGTACACAATGCATCACTCAGCTATTGCACATGAAGAATAAGAGGGGTACTGAAACCAAAGTATACACAAATATACTCGACAAAACCTTAGAAAGATCACTTTTTCATTACAAGAACCAAATTGTACTTTCCCTTCTAAACAAATTTTATGTATGTCCCAAACCCAAAAACATATACAACGTGACTAGTAACAATAAAATCATAATTTTCTCTTAAAGGCAGCAAAAATGGTCCCACTAACCCCACTGTGACTGCAAAAAACTATCACTTTAAGCTGAACATACAATATTTTTCTTCAACTGATTTTTAATGTTTACCTATTTTACCCAAGACCTTTATGGTCTTATCACCCACATGGTGCAGCTATGTTATATTATCTACTACTGAAGTTATACTTTTCTTGCAACTTATCTATAAAAAAAAATATATAATAAAAAGCAATTAATAATGGTGACTGATGAAAGTTGACTGGAGTAGCAGGAATATTTTACGACATCATGATGCAATCATCAACCACCATTTTCAAGTGGCAAGAACAATAATTTTACAATGAATACTGTAGTTAACTGTATGACAAGTGGCTCATCAAAGCTTACCAAACCTGGCAGACTTACATAAGATTCACATTCCAAACCTTGATCGAAAAAATACCTATCTTGTGAGGTACATGAATCTCAATTTCCAGTTCCCATATGTGGGAAAAATGTCTAAAACAACAATAATCAACAACTAAAAACAAAAAAATTACAGGCATTGATGAGACCGGGACTATCACCAGAATATGGCTAATGAGATATATGTGTTGTCTAAATATATACACAAAAATTTCCTAACATTTCACATGAGCTCTACAAATGCTTATGACAGTATATCATAATACCAACATTTTCATGCACACACACACATACACTCTTGCACACCTCAGCTGACTTTCCATTTACAAAAAATCAATTTATGTGAATAAAATAGTTTGGCCTAGCAAAACTACATACAAATATCTTTTAAAAAATTCAATGTAATAAATAATAGCTAAGGTACATAGGTTCCAGAAAACCTTCTTAAAATACATTTAAATACATTACAGTTCAAGATAAACTTACACCACCATAAATCTTAAAACACATCACGACCATACCAGGCATCAAGTCACGAAGATACAGCATGTCGGGAAAAATATATAAAAGAAATAAATGTCCTGTACCTTCCCCTCATACATTTAAAAAAAATCACAGTCTTTGGTCACACAAAATCCTTCATCATTCACTTGATTCACATATTCCTGGTTAAACAAT
Organism: Macrobrachium nipponense; assembly: GCF_015104395.2. Classification (NCBI taxonomy): domain Eukaryota; kingdom Metazoa; phylum Arthropoda; class Malacostraca; order Decapoda; family Palaemonidae; genus Macrobrachium; species Macrobrachium nipponense. The sequence goes on along the minus strand of NC_087212.1, from coordinate 64,973,191 downwards.
AATAATTTATTCTTCCTCCTCCTCCTCTTCGTCTTCATTATTTCCTGTCCTGGATATGTCCATGGGCTCTCCCATGAAGTTATATTCAGCAGTGGCCATGTCAATAGCCCACTGGAATTTGGCACGATGCGTCTTATTGAAAATCTTTTCAACTGGAACGTTATATTTCTTGCACCAAGCAACAGAAATACGTGGATCCAAATAATTTAGCTTGGAGGTTCCAAGGGCAATAGTCTTGTTTTCCTCCTTATCTGTGGCTGACAATTCAAGTTTTTCTAATTGTTCCCGCAAGCGTTCGACAGCTTTCTTCTTCTTTTCATATAGAATTCTTTCTTTCTGTGTGCCTCCAGACTTAGCTTGCTTCTTTAATTTTTTGAGTTCCCTTTCAGCCTCGTCAACAACCTCCCTCTTATCATCAATTTTCTTTTGCAGATTGGCCATTGATTTATCAAAGGTCTTGGGAGCAGCACGTTGATGGTTACAAAGGATAGCTACAGCCCTATTAGCTCTGTTATAGGCTAATATCTTAGCAGGGATAGGATCATCAGGGTTTGTCATTTCTTCCAGTTGTTCTTGTAATGTTCGAGAAGCATTGTAAGTACGGAAAACCTTTGCAGTAAGGCCTTCCATCAATTCGTTCAAGTGTTTATTCAAAATTTGTGTCTGAAACGATAAAAATTTACAAATTATATATACAATCTTACAGACAAGTTTAAAGCTAAATATATATGAGCTAGCTAACTTTCTTCCAATTAATGTCAGTCTACTTTCAAGACTAGAAGCTCATGAGGTCAACAGTTGAAAAATTTCAATCACCTAATGGTACATAGAAGTGAATCGATGTACTGCCTTAGACGCGTGTGGATATAATGTATCTCATACACAGAGTGACACTGCTGCAAAGGTATACAGGTACTGTCCTTAAATGCCTGTTATACTCAGTACATAATGCATTACTGTACATATATGCCAAAATTATGTATCCCAAGTGTTAATTTGTAGACTAAAATAGGATTCAAATAGGTACTAATCAGTTTAAAAATTTATATTTGTAATTTTTAAACCATTAACCATAAGGATGAGTGATTAAGATAAAATCACACCTACTGACTGGTGACCAATTAATTGATTTATGAGGTTATCTTGCTCATGTCTACTCCAGATATCCTAGAGTTCTTGATGTTTCAAAAATTGAAGACCCACATAAAACAACTTAAATCTACTAAAAGAGAATTTTAATTTTGGTGTAGTGTTCACAATTTTGCATATTTAGTAATGTTTAAATGGAAGGACAAAACTTACTCAACTTCCATATCTTTTGGTCAACAAACTACTCAAAAGGTTAAACCCCCTTTGGCTATTCAGAACTTAATAAACTTAATTATTGCCTATTTTCATTGTCACTGTAATCTATATTTTACTGGCATTTTATAATGCTTTTTGTTATAACCACTTTCTAAAGTAAAGCTATCATAGATAAGAAACATCAATAAGGATTATGCCTTTCTTATTTTTCTAAAAAATTCATTACTCAATTTTGGGTCAAAACCAGTCCATTTATTTCAAGACACTTTGTCTCCTCAAAGCATAATGCACAAGAAAACCAACTTCCTAAAAAGCCTTGTTATATTAACTGCCAAGCCTTAGTCATAAACTCAAGTCATGCCACCTGAACTGCATACCTTATTCTACACAACAACGGCCAAATTGTATATAACATGATATTGTAATGATACAATTAAGTTTGTTCATACTTACCTGGCAGATATATATATAGCTGTATTTTTCCGAATCCGACAGAAATTTAAACACTTACGACACACGCAGTGGGAGTCAGGTGGTTAGTACCCATTCCCGCCGCTGGGAGGCGGGTATCAGGAATCATTCCCATTTTCTATTCATAATTTTTATTTCCACTGTCTCCTGAGGGGAGGTGGGTGGGTACTTGATTATATATATCTGCCAGGTAAGTATGAACAAACTTAATTGTATCATTACAATATCATTTTGTTCATGAAACTTACCTGTCAGATATATATATAGCTGAATCCCACCTTTGGTGGTGGGAGTAGACAGAATAGAAGATTTTAGGAAACATATATATGCAGATAATTGATATCTTGATTCCTTACCTGTTAGCATAGCTGACTTCGTGGTTACTGCCGCGTAAGTCTGCTTGTGCTACTAGAGTTGCCAGCGAGGTAGAGACCTATATAGCTGGTGCACTCCAGATGATCTGTCAACAGGGGCGAGACCACGACGTGACTAGACCATATTGACCATACCATGAGGGCTAAGAAGTAAAATAAATATATATATATATATCACCACCTGACCCACCTAGCCAAAGTTAAGGTGTGTTAACTAAGGCTTAAGAGCTAAGAAGTCACCGTTGTCGGCGACTCAACTACTAAATTAAGAGCTCTTCCTAACCATTTTCTACAGGATAGGATGATGGTACTTCTTGCCCCCAAGATTGTGTCTGCAGACACGTATGGCCCTAGCGAGCAGCAGATCTCATATGCCATCTTCACATCTCGCAGGGAGTGTGAATTGAACACAGAGTTGCTTCGCTAAAACATGGTACTCAGGATGTTGCTGAGTGCCATGCTCTGTTGAAATGCTTCCGAGGCCGCGCCCTCACCTCGTGAGCATTCAAATCAAAAGATTTCAAATATTTGTGCAAACACAAAGAAGGAGCTTTTTTGAAAAGACCTCCTTAACAATAAAGCCAGGGTGTTCTTCGATATGGGCAAGTCTGGTCTTTTCGGAACACTGCAGATTGTCCGTACGACTTCGACTTTCTTGAGTTTTATGTAGATAAAACTTGAGAGACCTGACAGGGCACAGGACTCTCTCTGGCTCCTGCCAACTAACTTGTGCCATCCTTGCTTCCAAGCTCCTGGCCCAAGGACAAAACGGGTTTCCATTCTTAGGCCATAACGAAAAGCTTAGAGAGCACACCGCCTTGTGTTCTCTAAAGCCAAAACTTGTGACGATGGCTTAAAATCTCACTAACCCTCTTTGTCGTATCTAGGGTGGTTAGAAAAATGCCTTCCTGATCACATGCAAGAAGTTAACAGGTAGGAGATGTTCGAATGCTTTGACATCAAGAACTTCAGACTATGTCTAAGTTCCATATTGAAAGCTTCGATCTGGACATGCACAGTCAGTCCGTCTGTACTAACGTCAGGTGACCGACCAGTTGACCAGTCAGACGAATCAAGGACAGCAAGGCTGTACCCTGAAGACCATAAGGCACTATTCTTCGCTGAAGGATGAGTGTTTGGACTGCCTGGGCGATTCAAGCTAAGCAAACCTTGGGGGGTGTATCAACGCAACCCAACGTCGTTAGCGAATCAACTCCTGAGCCACTCCTGACTCGAGCTTCTGGTGCCAGGAGAAAGGAGCGAGGAGCAAAAAGGCGATTCAGTCCCGAAGGACGAATGCCTGACAGTCCAACCTGGTCTCATGTTAAACGATCATCGGGGGTGTATAAACGCAACCGACTTCGTCAACAAGAAACTCAGGGCTACTATATGTCTCCTGATCTCGCACGAGTGTCTGACTCCGAGAAAACAGGTGAGACAAAAAGTAGATGGTGAGCGAGTTTCGAGATTTCACAGAACTCAAAGATCGTGAAGGGCTTTGTTGTTTGACAGAAGCAAATCTCTGAGCCCAAAGGCCGTCAACAACATATTTGCGTATTCTTTAATAGTTGTGACTGCCAGCTTATCCCATTCTTCAAACGGAAAGGGAAGACTGCAATCTTATGCTGTCAACATCTCGATAGTCTGAACGTAGTCAGACTCAGAGCGGAGAGGTTATAGGTACCTTTCGTGTTAAAGGAGACCGACTCTCTCGGAAAAGGTCCTTGGAAGGACGTGACCTCTGTGAATCTAGGGTCTTGAAGGCCAACATGGGGCGATTAGCGTCATTGTCGCTCCCTGTGATGATATAAATCATCTTATTACATTTCCTAAGTGATTGAAAAAGGGGAAAAGAGACTAAACATCCATCCCCGTTCAATATCATAGGATGGCGTTTAATGTTACCGCTCCCGGATCGAGAAAAAGGGAGCAGAGAAGAAGAAGCCTCTTCGTCCTCAACCTAGCGAAGAGATGAATGAAAGGACGTCCCTAAAGTCTCCACAACTCTCAACATACTTCTAAAGAAAGATTCCACTCGGAAGTCAGTAGTTGCTGCCTTCGATCGAGACGATTCGAACGGACTTTTGCAATCCTGTAACGAACCTCTAGAGGATCGTTCCATTCTACGCCTGTTGTTATAATAGGCTCTTTCTCGTAAACCCGAACCGGGACCGAGAGAAGAATACTTCCTAAGATATGAGAGAGCTGTGGAAGATCAGAGTTGATATGGACCATGGTTCCAAAAACTCGTTTCGAGGACTGGAGGGACGACTGAATTGCTTCCACTTCTTTCAGATTATGATCCAGGACATCTGAAACCCTCTCCAGATGTCCGGCAACTTCTTTCTATCACCTAAAGAGATACTTAACGTACCGAGAGATGTTCAGAATCATTCCTAGATCTTTAATAAAATTTCAGTTTCCCGGTAGGAAAAAACTGTAGAGGTCTGAATTGCAGTCTATTCAGGGAAACAAACTTCTTTAGGAAGGAAATGGTCCCCAGCAAGCTCATCCATTCCCTCACACAGTATGTTTACTTCCCTAATAAGGCTGCGCTTTGCCTAAGCAAGAGAGCATATAATAGTGCAATGTTGTGGTAGACTCGTAGTCCTATACCGTGCGGTAACGAGCACCGAAAGGAGTAAGATATCTCTGTAGAACATATTAAGGCCAAACGAATGCAATGTTTATTCATTCATGTTAAGAAAATCCCCTCAATCTTAGGCTAAAGTCCGTGATTGTAGGGCAGAGATACAGTTCGTCAGTCAATCCCGCAGGAGAGAGAGAGAGACGTAACTGCCAGCACAGAGATACGGTTAGTCAGTCAATCCCGCAGGAGAGAGAGACTTAACCTACAGGGCATGACAGCGAACGAGTTGGTACTGGCTCGTTTGGACTGGAGGAGAGGAGTCAGAGGACAGTGACAGCAGCAGCTTACGATCGTCCGTCATCGTCGTCTCTTAACTTTATGCCTGGGTTGCCAGCTACCCTATTCTATGAAGAAAAAGGTTAGTTATTTTTAGCATAAAGAGACTCTCAAGCTGGTATATTTAAGCGAAACAGAAAACGCTAAATATATAGATGCGTTTGTGTCGTCAGAACACTACCATACAACGGTAAAAGATAAATCGGAAACTCCTGGAAGGCTGCAGGGAGTAACGATTAAATGTCCTTAAAATGGACCATAGACCTCTCGGTTGCCATCCGAAGAGGTAACTACAGCAAGCGTATATGACTTGAACCAACCAGAAATAAAATAATGCAAGGCAAAATATGAAATTATATCACAAAGTTTGTTCATACTTACCTGGCAGACATATATATAGCTGAATTCGGAAATACAGCTACATACATATCTGACAGGCAAGTTTCATGAACAAAACTTAGGAGAATCGAGCAGTCAGCTCAAGCTTCTTATGTTATTGGACATAAGCGTTCATTGACGTAGTCTACAAGTCTATTTCTTGTACGAGTCTGCGAATGACGAATGAGAGCTCTTCCGAATCTTGTCAATAAGAGCTTATTCGCTTACGCAATATCAAGTTAATGAGATGTTTGTCAATGAGAACTAACCCATTTACGGGACAAAGAGATATTTTGTCAATGAGGGGATACCCACTTACTTGACAAAACGATAGTATATTTGTAAGTGTTTACATAATAAAAATATGGAATGTTAGTCCATATATATAAAAGTCTAAAACTAAAGAGGTCAACCAGATTGCTTGCAGGAATGTGATCAGACTAGAGACGCTAAAGATGACGTATACAATAAGTATGTAGGCTAAGATAACATGCCGTCATCTGTGGTCATTCATTTGTTTTGAAACAGTCCAAGCTCCCTGCTTGAGACAACTACCCCGACCTATTATTCAAACGGCCTACGTGATCTCTAGCCGTGTCTCATTTGATGTGTGTTCGTATGAAACTATGTCATTGTATGCATGTTCATATGTTTCGAACTACTGTCTGTTCCTTCATAACTTGTAACAAGGATGGTAGACGGGCAGAACAGAGTAGCTATCGTCATTAGAAGACCTGTACCTCTTTACCTAAGCTTTATCATGTAGAGGAATAGGATTAGCCATCATCATTGGCAGAAGCGATCAAGCTATCGTCATAGAAGACTTGTACGATCATACCTGATCTTCATCATGTAAAACTTCAGAAGAATATACTATTTTTATACCTTGTGTTTTCTACAAGAACCTCACCGAACCATGAGTTTAACACATCGTCGTAAAGATAATACCGCCGTTCGTAAGTGATCTACAAAACCCCAGACACTCCATTGAAGATGGAAGTGCAATACAACCGACTTAGCGTATAGATTATCGCTAGTCTAACATTACCTCATAGGGCGCCTTATCATACAAGGCACAAGCCCTAATAATTGGTGGCCAGCGGACCAGAAGAACTCTACAACGTCCTAACGAAGAAAAAAACAGAATATAAATCATGAAGTCAACGACGACGAAAGCAGCAGATTCTTCAAGCAACCTAGTATCTCATTAGTGAGCGACTTCGGAAACAACAAGATTCGTCAAGCAACTTAGTATCATCGTTAGTGAATAACTTCAAGAAGCTTCGTCTCTCATTAGAATCATTCAAGAAAACATCGTTAGTGAGCGTTTCCGGCACTGCAAGAAACAAACCGAACGCGTCTGCAGCATCGGATTTTCAAGGGCTCGAATCATCGAAACAACGCGCACGGGGGAAACTGAAGCCAAACCAGGTCGTCCGCTAAATAGAGAAGGAGGACCAAGGCCGTGTGTCGTTATCGGAACACCGTGACTTCCCACAAAAGCAAGCTAGTACAATTTTTTATTCATTTGGAGTAACTTTGAGTGTTTCCTTTACAGGTAGAATTTCGTTATTCCTGTGGCTGAAGTTACGAGACATTCTTAATCTTACTTTTACAGAAATTATCTATATCATTGAGATTTCGCTACTGCGAGTTTTTATCTTTGAGTGTCTGTTTGCCAGAAGTTCTACTGAAAATATCATAATCATATACTATGTTAATTTTATTCATCAGTGGGATGATTATTAATCCCTTACGTAACAAATCATATTAAACAGTGAATATGCGTTTACGCAGTGGACGTCTGTATTTATAGCATGATGCATGGATAGGGTCGTTAAAGCACCGTAGTGATTAGACACACAAAAACAAGTGGAACACCCGTACAAATCTATATAAATTAGAGGTAACACTATTTCGGGTCATGACAATAAATGCTCCTTTGCAAAGTCCCGATCGCAGTTTTAGCCTTGAGTTTTTTGAGTTATATAAAATATCGAACCTCAATGACTCAACTTAACTTTAAAAATATGGCTGGATTGCAAGGAATAACATGTCTGTAAAAAACTTTCATCAGGCTAAACGCGCTGACCAGGATCCCTCACTATTTCAAATTTTAGCAAAGAATGAAGTACAAACAGTTAAAATTGAATACAGTAGAGATAACTTGTCTTATTAGTATCGCTCAGTTCCTAATAGTTCATCATTCATTGCTTTATACGTAACCAGCAACATAATGCTAAAAACACACAATATGTTGCCGATGGTAATAAAGAGAAGGATCCTAATTTATTACAAAAAAAGAAATAGAAACAGTAGCCCGTTCAGAATCAAACAGCAAACTCGGTGACTGTGTCAACCTAGTCAAGCGGTCAAGGTCAGTCGAAAAACTGCCGAAGTGTTCAAAGCAAAGCAAATTCCACACAATAAGCGACTCTAGCAGAGTGGGGAAAGCGATGAGGTTCATACCAATATCTTTTGAATTAAAAAAGGATTTTTCCTATGAAACACACGACCGTATAAGTAATCAGAGCAGGTTTTCGTTTAATTTTAATACATTAAGTTATAATAAATACTGGTGGATTAAGCCCGACTGTACGCGCCGTAAAAATTAGAATATCTTGTTTATTCCTTTACTACACGTATAATCCTGTATTTACGGACTCACCGTCGTGTTCGAACTTCTCTAATGAGAAGTCCGGATAAGCGAGCGCTTACAGATACCTCTGTAGTTATAAAAAACATTGATCTGTATCTAGTGTAATTGTAAGATCCATCTAGGGGTATACAAAATATTATCTTACATCCTGCAAAATAAGACTGTTTTATCAAAGGAAATCCTATAAACCTTCAAACATATTAAAATCCGTTTGAACAAAATTGAGACAGTTAATCAAATAATAACTGTATATAAAGGAACTATACATTTGTCTTTTTTCATAAATCGTAACATTGGTTCAAAACTGAACGCCAACAGAATTCTCCCACAACCCACAGTTCGTAACTTTGCACGCAAAAATCTCGAGAAGCATGCACCCTCGAATGTCTTAGTGCGTGTAAAAAGACTTTGCTGGGAAATGAAATTTTTAATCCTTCCCGACAACTCTGAAATAATAACGATTTCTTTCCGCGAACAAAGCCCTAAAAGTATACATATCGTGGATACGGAAGTCATAAATATCGCATTTTTATTGTTGCTAATTTTTAATCACGCCCAACCAGTCGTGGATGAATCTCTCTGATAATCTATCTAAAGTAATATCCGTAAAGTCATTCAAGCAGAGGTGATTCAGCAGAATTTTTTTTATTCTCTACTACCGAATACCAGGAAGTTTCTCCACTAGCGAGTGATCTTCTGGGAGAAAACGGATGTCATTGAAAACAAAACACGGTCTAAGGACAAACATAAAGCTATATACGTACCTTCGTGTAGACTCTCAATGAAATTTCAAAATAGAGATAAATGACGAAGTTGAAAAATGTTAGTAATAGGAGCCATTAGGAAATCAAATAAGCCCATATAATTTTTCCCTCAAATGTCATGCCATAAAAGATCGGACTTGGCGTATCTGCGTAGATTCTGTCGCTTAAACAAGGAAACGACTTCCGATAGTTTCCAGTGCGATGTACCGACGACATCTTATCTCTGTTAGGTTAGAATAAATTTTTTTCACCAACTTGGACTTACTTAAAAGTTTTACCTGATACCATTTACCTAAGTGGATTGTACCTCATACACCGTTTTTTTCAGCACACTCAGGGACATTATCAATTTTTACGTATGCCTCCGACTTACGTTGCACCCAATTACAATATAGTGTTTGGAGATTTTTAGGGGATACCCTACATGCCTATATGGATGATCTTGTAATCTTTTCTAATACCTTAGAAGACATTCACATAAAGTAGAGCTAGTGCTACAGAGACAAAGACAGATAATCATCAGAGTAAAATATCTAAATGTGAGTTTTTTAAAACCGAACATGTTTATCTAGGTTAATTATGTCTGGTCAAGGTCTTAAAAGTAGTCCATGGTAAGGTGTCGGCTATTCATAACTTTCCGGTACTTATTAACGTAAAAGGGGATACAGCACTTTTGCGCTGTAGTGGGTATTACAATCGTATGTAAATATGTAACTCTTCAATCATGACAGCTCCTTTAACAGAATATTTAAACGAAGAAGAGCGTAGATTGATTATGGTGCTAAAAAAAGCATCAACAGGCGTTCCTTCGATATCTTAAAAGCGGAATAATGCAGCTTACCTAACTTAAAAGCCCTGATTTAAATAAGGAATTTTTTTTTTTATTGCAACAGACGCCTCTAGACCAAGGGGTAAGAGGGATAATACTTCAGCAATATGATAAAACAGTGTTCTTCCCTATAGCTTTTTATTCACGTAAACTAAAGCCCTCTGAAAGTAAATATACAGTAATAGGACAAGAAGGGCTAGGTATCTTTAAACCGCACTAGTATATTTTAAGTTCATAAGCTATGGCTATCCTGATAAAGTCCTTACTGAACATGAGTCCTTTACCGAGTTTTTCAAAGGCTTTAATCACAGTCCAAAAGGAACTCGGTGACAAATGATCATTCAGGTCTTTGGAGCCAAGTTAAGATATCTACCTGGGAAAGCAATTATCATAGCTGACGCATTATCCCGCAATCCCGCACCATACGCAAAGAACCATTAATAGACTAAAAGATATAGAAAACATCCGTTGCCTATTGTTAAAACCGTATCTAAACAAGAAAATTCCTTAACCCAAGAGATCGCGAGCATTGAATATCGGGTCGGAAAGCGCAGAACTGTTACAAACTGAACAAAGCAAGCGTCAACAGACATAACCCAAACAATAAACACTTCGAAACGGAAACAGGGTCAGCGGAAGCAAAAACAATACACACTTCGAGCAGAAACCCTAAAGCAAAAGTATACTTAAGGTATGTGTATCAGAATAATGTAATCAAATGTAGTATTATATGTAGGTCCGTGACGAGGAAAACCCGAAGAAACACAGCAGATGACTAACGACCAGGTAGTAATAATAATCTCTTTCATACCAATCGTCATAAACTGGTTGCATTCCGTCATCCAGGGTTCCATAGTATGTCACAGAAAGCCAAATCACTATTTTACTGGCCTACAATGCTTACAGATATAAAAAGCACATAACTAATTGTAACACATGTCATGAAAACAATGGGATACACTAAGACACCTGTCAGTTTAGGAGCCTATCCTGTGCCAAATCAATCCTTGAAAGAATATACGTAGAATTATTAACAGAATTACGAGTCTGACAGAGGGAATAAACCACTTCTTAGTGTTAATAGTTCCTTGACACGTTATATAAGAATAATAGCACTAAAAACAAACACCGCAATTGAGTGCGTTAGGAATATTTATGAGTGCTAAATCAGTAAATATGGAATTCAACACTAATATCTGTGACTCGGGTGGTGTAAATCAATAATAATCTCCTTAACACGTTGTGTGAATTCCTTTCCATTAAGAAAATCAATAATATAGTTTGATACACCCAGAGTCAATCGGTTTGGTAGAATAACGGATAATTAAATAGGAATGTGTCAATGTCTTACGAGTTACAACTCGTGATATTGGGATCCGGCTGATTATAGCGGTTCTCGCGGTTTTAAATACCTTTATCATTTATATCTTGTATCTATAGAATTGATGCCGCAAGTAGCCTTATATGGTACGCCGCTAGAACACTTTTCCACATATTCAGCCAACCATTAATTTATCAAAATATATATATATAAATAAATAAATATATAAAATAAATATGGATACAAGTGGAGTCATATAATACACTCCGTAAGAAGTCGGAAGGGTTACAAATTATAATAAAAAAAGGAATCACGATAAAATCAATAAGCAAAACGTACCATAGGTTAATTAAATATCTAAATGTATATGCGTAAAGATTTGAACTCTAACTTAACGCGTTAGTAATGACAAATAAGCTAAAAGTTCAAACACATATCCAAAATCTACTGACATATTGTCTGTCCCGGTGATTTATATTCGTAGTCAATGAAAAAAAAAAAATTAAATAAATAAATAAATAAATAAACTAATAATAAATAAAATAAATAAAATAAAATAAAAGAGAGTTTTAAAGTCAGGAAGTCTAGAAGTGAAAATGTTATCTATGGAATAATCCTATATGAATCTTATACAGGGCTAATAATATATATAGAATTTGTATGGAAACCTTTTTCATATAGTTTGAATAAGGAATATTTATTTAACATAATGCCAACATGAAACTAATATATTGTTCAATTTTGGTACTGTTGTTTTTTTTTTTTTCAGACATTCTTCTCGATGCTGGGTGGAGAATTTAAAACAACTAAAATGATCCATTTGAAAATACTAAAGTCGGTATCTCTTACAGCAAGTAACGTAACTCTTAGCTGGCTGAGAGCAATCTCCTGCCAAGTGACGACGTCATCATTGCCGTATCAGCATTTGTTCCTTTAACCTCAATAATCTGCTTACACAGGCTTCATCTGTGTGTCGTCTCTGCTTGCAACAGCAGATTGACTGGAGAAAGGAATGCTTCAGCTCATGACAACTTCACATGTGGTTCATAGGTCACATGACAGGCCACATAACATATTTCTTATCCGTGTGTGTAATGCAAGTAGTTAAGGACTTTGCAATCATTTTAAAAATTAATAAACAAAATAAGGAAATAGAGTTTCTATAACATCGAAATGAATTAATCTTTTCTGAACCTCATAGACATTTAGAAGTATCACGATATGGATATGGATTATTTACTTGCAACATTAGCCTATTACAATTCAAGTAAAACATTCATGGGAAAATGTCACATTTTCTTGAAAAACCCAAAGTTTATTTAGAAACTAGTTACATAGTGGGTTTTTTTTTTCGTTGCATCTCCTACCTATTAATAAAGTTTTAAAAAAAAAATTAACCTCAGAGGATGCGCACGAGAAAATTGAATATGAAACTTTTGTTAGGGCACATAGAATCATGATTAATATTCTCTTTGACTCTTATGCGCCTGGCAATCTTACAAATAGCTCCATTTTCCACTTCTTTGTCTAGTAACTTACTACCAGTAATATCGAATTTTCTTTGAGATTCGTAATGATATCTATTTATTTGTTATAATTATGGATATTTTTACAGTCATCATAGACCTGGATAGGTTCACTCATTGTTAATGCCATGGATAAAAAGTTTGTACAGCAGACTCCTTTTGAATTCCAAAATATCAGCGAATTCATGTGGGTTAAAGTCTGGTCTATAAATGGCTCTCTTCCCTCCCCTGTATTTGGATGTCGTTTGAATTTTACTTTGCCCTTGTGACAAGTATAATTTCACTTGCAGGCTGATTAATGGAACCGGTTACAGTATCCTGCAGTACGAGAGTTTCACATAGCAACTTCAAAAAATCGTTCGTCGCAGCGGACGACTACAGTCAAGTAACAACCGCCTACAATGTGAAAGGAATTTCATGGACTTCTTCGACCGACACCGTATCTCGTCGTTAATCTCGTTTTAATGCGGAATGCTCCAGCGGCTGTCGGAATTCGACTACAAAAAGGGACATACTTCCGACAATTACGACCCGAAGGATATTCAACTCTACTTTGCTGGCGAAGGACTCGTGCTGGGATGATCTATTCATCGCGAACGGAATCGTGTAGCTTAGGATGCAGAGAATAAGTATGAGCGCAAAATAGAACGTTGGACCCGCCCAGGCAAATTTTCCCCTTGTTTTAACCATTGAAAAAGGCCGTTTCAATTGGCTATAGGTGGTTGTGTCTGGACAACTGTGTAATGGACGAAAAGTGGTTCGAAAGCTAGTTAAATGTGAAGTAGTATAACCTCGGTCATGTATCCTATATATATAAATGATCATAAATAACAGAATCTAAATATATCTTTGCGTGTACGCAATAGGAATCTCTTATATAGATGATCATAAATAACAGAATCTAAATATATCTTTGCGTGTACGCAATAGGAATCTATTTAAAGTGCACATATATTAATCATAATTATATGAATCCATATACATATGTATAAACAAATCAGGTAGCCTATAATCAATCTGTTACCTTATATCTTACCATTATCTGCAGTTATTTATGAGTTAGTATATGAATTAATGAATCAGATATATAACATTTAGCATGAAAATCAACGAATCAATCAGAATAAACATTAATAATTTTATCAATTCATATATGATATTTTTTATCAGTTAAAATATGATTTTTATCATGTTAATCTTCATTCTATGCAATTATCAGAGTACATTAGTATTTTCTGTAGCATAAAAGTATTCTTAAAGAGATGAAGTGAAAAACTGTATCATTATATATATCATGTGATCACTATTATTTACCAATATCATTGTTTTATATTTTATTACTTGAATCAATTCATGTACACAATGAATTTTTATTTACTTATATATATATATATTCACATAGTGTCTGTATCACACTCCTATAAGTCAGATGCAAGTCAAGTTTGAGTAATATTCAGTAGCTGGTTTTGGTAGCTGACCGAGCTAATGTAAGTGTTTACATAATAAAAATATGGAATGTTAGTCCATATACATAAAAGTCTAAAACTAAAGAGGTCAACCAGATTGCTTGCAGGAATGTGATCAGACTAGAGACGCTAAAGATGACGTATACAATAAGTATGTAGGCTAAGATAACATGCCGTCATCTGTGGTCATTCATTTGTTTTGAAACAGTCCAAGCTCCCTGCTTGAGACAACTACCCCGACCTATTATTCAAACGGCCTACGTGATCTCTAGCGTGTCTCATTTGATTGTGTGTTCGTATGAAACTATGTCATTGTATGCATGTTCATATGTTCGAACTACTGTCTGTTCCTTCATAACTTGTAACAGAGATGGTAGACGGGCAGAACAGAGTTAGCTATCGTCATTAGAAGACCTGTACCTCTTTACCTAAGCTTTATCATGTAGAGGAATAGGATTAGCCATCATCATTGGCAGAAGCGATCAAGCTATCGTCATAGAAGACTTGTACGATCATACCTGATCTTCATCATGTAAAACTTCAGAAGAATATACTATTTTTATACCTTGTGTTTTCTACAAGAACCTCACCGAACCATGAGTTTAACACATCGTCGTAAAGATAATACCGACTTCGTAAGTGATCTACAAAACCCCAGACACTCCATTGAAGATGGAAGTGCAATACCAACCGACTTAGCGTATAGATTATCGCTAGTCTAACATTACCTCATAGGGCGCCTTATCATACAAGGCACAAGCCCTAATATATTGTCAATGGGGGAAAGTCACTGAATTGACAAAACGTAATCCAGGAAGTCGAGCATTTTATTTTCCGATTCCCGTCTCAAACGAGGAAGGGGCAAGAATCCTGTTAAGAGACTGGGCTTACGTCAGGCATTACGACGATGTTCAATTCGGCAGCGTAGTCCCGACTAGGAACTAACAAAATCTATCATCTGAAAAGCCCTTTCAGATGGGCTAAAAAGCTGGCAAAATTATCCTGGGAAGAGGAAGAAACTCTCCAACCAGCTTCCTCTCCCGTATCACAACTAATGCCTGCTAAAGCTTAAAATTTATTGGCAGTATGGCAAAGGCAGTCCTGTCTTGCGCTTTCCTGAAGAGCGTACTTTTGATGAGTGCCTTTGCAAGAATCCTACTGAACGTTGCCGAGAGTCCTGACGTGCAGGACATCGAGCCTTTATAACCCGTAACTGCCTTATCGCAAAGTCTTGACTGCGGTAGTGGCAACTTAAATTTATTGGCAGAATGGCAAAGCTTGCGGTAGAGCAAACGAGAACTTCCCTTGAGCTTTCCTTAACTCCATCCACCTATGCGAAAAGCAATATTAATTGACAGAGACCTCTTGAATTCACGAAACCCGATGTCTTGCTGGGTTTCGAAGAAGTTGTCTGTTCACTTTAAGCTTACTCCGAAGCACTGCCTACTTCACATTCTTTGCAGGTGAGGTAGAAGGTATCATCGAAGGTAGAGGTAAAAATTCTTTAAGCCCAAATCTGAAACAAGAGCTTGAAGAGTTCAACAGAAACGTTCAGCCAGGCGACACACCTGGCGTGCGCTGGTGCACGCTCGGCGTCCACTGGAGCGCGCTCGGCGTCCATTGGAGCCAGCGCTCGGCGTCCACTGGCGCGCACGCGGCGTCCACTGGCGCGCGCTTGGCGTGCACCCGCGCGCCCCTGGCTTGGGCGTCCGCTCTCAAAAGCTTACTGCTACTATGACTTCTTTTACGTATTTCTCGGTGGAAAGACGGACACGAGTTCAGGCGACGTTCGCCTTCTTACTTCTCACTGAAACGCATAACGAGAGAGAGAGAGAGACGTGAAGCGTCCTCTTCTATAAAGCTTCTATTTAGAGGGCGCGAGTCCATCCGAAAGCTCCAACTCCTGCGCGGGGAGGACGCTTCGGAGGACGAGAAGCAATCCTTCAGGATTCGTGCACGTGCACGCACTTAGGCAGTCTGGGGATTTTCATCAGAAACTGCCGAAGGCACGCCAGATCGGTGGGGGTTCCTCGTAACCCTCCTTCGGCTTTCGACATGCTCTCTCACTGGTTCTGGGAGTCAAGCAGAGGTCCCGGCCTAGAGGCGAAACGAGGCCGATCTGACGCACCCTCCACTACACAAGGGGTATCACTGCACTTCACTTTTACTCTCTAAAGCAAGCACTTTCGATTCTAAGTTACGAATCGAAGGAGTATCAGAGAAAGGGCAATTACTCTACAGACACTGCTTAGGGCCCGAAGGCAACACTGCAGGGTTAGGAGTAACAATTACAGAAGTAGCACTTCACAGCAATGAAGGAGAGCGAGCACCTCTCGTAGACATATACATAGCCCGTAGGCCATACTACAGGGTTATGCAAAATAAAGTCTACAGGAAGGTTAGCAGGTTCACTACCCTGACTTTTGTTACTGATTAATTGCGTACATACGAATCATACGTCTTCCTTACGGAATTAACATGTTACTGTTAATTGCGTACATACGAATCATACGTCTTCCTTACGGAATAGACAAAGTCTCACACTCCTTACATGACAAATCTCAACAAAGAAGCAAGACCCATACCCCTCGTACATACCAAGTGCGAATCTACCGAAGCTTACGGTAGCCACACCCTATCTTTGCAGACAACCCCGTCTGAAACTAGCCTAACTAGATTCAGATATTTTATGCAAAAATGAATCAAATTCAAATCAATTTAAGATAGCGTATGCCTAGCCACAAATCCAAGTGAATAAATCAAAAGACAATTAGGATACTTAGCGGCAATGAAGTTTCCAAAATCCTAAGACGGAGGTACGGAAAACAGGTGTTTTCAGCACCGGCGACAGAAAAATTATGAATAGAAAATGGGAATGATTCCTGATACCCGCCTCCCAGCGGCGGGAATGGGTACTAACCACCTGACTCCCACTGCGTGTGTCGTAAGTGTTTAAATTTCTGTCGGATTCGGAAAAATACAGCTATATATATATCTGACAGGTAAGTTTCATGAACAAATTATAATATGAACTACAAACAAGACTCGCACTTACATTTAACCTGTCAAAAAGGTCATCTCCATCCTGTTTGTTTTCCATGAAGAGTTGCAAATTCTTGAACACTCTTTTTTCAACTGCTACTTCATTCAAATAACGAATAGAATCTTTACCAAGGAAATCAAAAGCCACCACGTATTCTTTTCCATCCTTTTCTTCATGTAGTGTTATATGCTCAACACGCAATGAACAACAACCTACTGTATCTGCCTGATCCTCATCTTTTTCATTACCAGCTCGAAGGGCAAGCTGCAATAAGAAATATCAACTGATCAGTGTACCCATTAGTATTATCATTCATCACTGAAACCTAAGTATTTCTGAAGAAATAATTCATTATATCATAATTACTTCAGCATGTAATTATGGATATTAATGTCATGTTGAGGTGCTACTAGATTTACTTCCCACAAACCAATTTCCAAAAGATGTACAAGAAATAATTACCTTATCTATGAAGTAAAGAGCCACAGCTCGCTGTCGTACTTTCATTTCTTTACTCTTGAAGTCTAATCGGTACTGTTCTCGAATCCTATCTACAATTTGGTGCAATCTTCGCGCAGTTTCATATTTTTGCCAATCTTTCTCTCCTTTTAGCTTGGAAGCAGCATTAAGCATAACATACTTGGTTTGTCCTTGAATATTTTCCACCCAACATGCCAACCAAGTAACTTTTGGATCACAACGTACCTGCAGAAAAGATGACATGGTTAAATATACCTCAATTAACACCTGATCCCCAGTTTAAACCTTCAGTGCATGTAGTTCAACAGTTATTCCATTATAGCTAATAAAGTTACTTTCAAGGGGTTTTCAGTTTCCAAAAAATAAAATATATATTTTTTTAAGTTTTACTCTGATCAACATTTTTATTTAATCACCTTTTTCTGCTTACGATGCCCAAACACTTCAGATGAACACAAGTCCTTGCGTTTTCTGTGTAAGGCAATTAGTT
The DNA here is from genome assembly GCF_015104395.2 of Macrobrachium nipponense. Taxonomy (NCBI): domain Eukaryota; kingdom Metazoa; phylum Arthropoda; class Malacostraca; order Decapoda; family Palaemonidae; genus Macrobrachium; species Macrobrachium nipponense. The sequence goes on along the minus strand of NC_087212.1, from coordinate 64,955,159 downwards.
TTCAACCATTCCTTTTGGTCAACTTACATTTTTAACCCTTACTAAAAACACGTGTGGGTGAGCCCTACATGTTAAACTCCAGTATTTTGTAAATAAACAACAATCAAATTACAAAAATTACATCAAATTGCAAGCATGATCATTTGTATTGTATTTCCCTTTATATTCCATATGCTACTTAGTTTGAGAAAGGAAAAAAAAAATATAAATAAAAAATTTTCTGAACAAAATGGCAGCTACTTCAACTGAGAGAGAGAGAGAGAGAGAGAGAGAGAGAGAGAGAGAGAGAGAGAGAGAGAGAGAGAGAGAGAGAGAGAGAGAGAGAGAGAGAGAGAGAGAGAGCACAAATTCAAGTACTACAGTAGACACAGCTTAAAATAACTACAAAATAGAGCAGCCCAGATTCATACATAAACACCTTGAAAAATTGGAGCCCACCAAAGAAAAATTCCCATGTCACACAAGGACCAGAGACATCATTAAAGTGGATTGGATTGGACATCATCATACCTCCTTCCATTTGTGCCCATCTGGTGGCCTGGGTATCACAGAGTCTTTTGAGCAGTTAATGATAATATCTTCGGGCATTGTTCGTCTCTTCACCATACCCTGTTTAGGGTGCTCTCCTCGACCTCGGAAAAGACCTGGCGGCTCTACTTTGAAGTTTCCAATACGTTGCCTGTGACCGTCAATAGTACACCAACCATATTCTTTCACAATTTCTTCATTTTTCTCTTTGAGAGCTTTCTTCTCTTCCTTAGTTCTATTCTTTCTCTCCTCATTCTTTTGCACATAATATGCATGTAATCTTCTAAAATCACATTTCTTCAAGTCTGTTATAATTTCTTTTTCCTGTGGCGTCATGCTCTAAGGATTAAATAAATTACATTAATATAAAACCAATATAAATTGTGTTCTTACTATACACAGAAGATATAATCAGAACATTACTAGTCAAACTAAAATGCTTGCACTACTTGAAGATAGTGTTGAAGTCCCATTTATCCAGTATCCAACTAATTCAACACATACAATTTCATAGAATTATCTCAACCTCCAACTGCAACTTTCATAATTCTGTGTGGTACCTGTCTAAGTGGTTAGTTATCATAACAAATACTGTAACACTATCTAATAAGCTGAGTTTGAGCAAGTCCTCTTAATTGGTGTACAGTAATAGCTATCATAAGCAGCTGCATACAAAGGCTGAGTTTCAATAATTTACAATAAATATACTTGCCTACTGATTTAACAAATGCTGGAGTTCAAATGAATAAAAAAATGTTCAGATAATAATCGGGGAAAATTAATTTAATCAATAATAATCTACATTCTGTAAACCAACCTCGTGTCATGAGGTACTTGGGTGATAGGGACTTAACTTCATTGAATTCTTAAAAACTTTAAAATTAACTAATTAAATTATAAAAATACCTGGTACTTTACACCACTTCAAGAATGTAACACACTTTGTAAAGCCATACATTTATTAGAATCTTACCTTTCTCCAATCTTTGAAGAAGTTGGTGTTGAAAACCTCTTTAGTTGTGTACTCATGATCCAACATTCTTGCATAGAACCCAGCAATTTCCTCTGTAGTGTCTGACAAGTCTAAAGGTTGGCCTTCATAATATAATCTAACATTACTGGGTACTGGTTCATAATCGTCAGCCATCTTTGGTCCCCTATGCTCAAGGAATGTCCATTTGAGATCGTCATCTCTTTTAGTTTCCTCCCACCTGAAAGGAGATTTTTGATGGTAAGAACTAAGAATACACTCAATCTTCAACCTGGTGTTAAGAAAAGATTTATATCCATGATTTATCTATACTTTACCTCAAATCACCATATGGATCCAGGTCTTTACTGGAAGCCCATGTGTAAGGTATCTACAAGCATACAGCATCTCTTGGTATAAACCAAAATTATAGCCTATAATTCTGTAAAAACTGGCGATTCATTGATGAATTCCTAATTGCATTTATCAAATAACAAAAATTCTCTTACAGCACTATTAATTAAAGGTGGATTTTCAAGGAGCACTGCCATGAAATCATCACCATCAATTATTGCAGGGAAGTCCATCAATTTTAGACAAGCATTAATTCACACTGTATGGAAATAGGCTAAGTGATTGTATGGAATACACTAAAAAAAAAAAATAATGGAGATTGCCACAGAACCTCTATACCCGTAGGTTAATACTTAACACACACATAAGTACTTAAGCTTCTGCCCTATTAACCACCATCCATAAATAAAAGTTTTCAATGTAGTAATGAGGTTCACGATCACATTATTTGACATTTTCATAAATTTCCCCAGGGGGGGGGGGGGGGGGGAATCCATGTTATACAATGGGATCTTAACAATAGGATAATCTTCTAGCGCTAGCTGGAAACAGGTAAAAACTATCAAAGATTGTAAAACAACGAATCTGTGGCATCTGGCAACTCGTGCATATTGGGATGTTGGGTCATTGACCAAACTCAGACCCCCGCCATATGCCATCTTTCTTGAGATACCCAACAGTGGATAATGGAGGTCAAAATTGGCCAAAAATATCAACAATTTTTATCAAACAAAACTTAATCAAAATACTGCCAAAAATATCAACAATTTTTATCAAACAAAACTTAATCAAAATACTGTGACATGTTTGAAGAAAGCTCTGTAAAAGTAAAGAAGATGGCTGCACAAAGATTTAGTTCTTTTTTACAATATAGAAAACTATATAAAGTGCAGCACAGGCGAGGCGATTTGAGAAATTTACTGTTGTTTTGTTTGTATAGTGTTTTTACGTTGCATGGAACCAGTGGTTATTCAGCAATGGGACCAACGGTTTTACGTGACTTCCAAACTACTTTAGGCATAGAAAGCATTACTAAGGTAGACTTGTCAGCAGGAATATGACCCAACCAGACTCACATCAAGCAAACCTAACCTCAAACACTGCTCTAACCTGGCCAGGAGGCTTTGCCCTCCCTGAGCCCTGACCCAAATCATGCCGTGACCCCTCATAGCGTCTCCTACCATGTTATAAGCGCTAGCTACAGGAGTCATCAAACACGTCTTTCCCAAACAATAACACAGCTGGTGGGCAAAAAGCTCTTCCGCTCCACTAATGTATCAGAGGAACGTTGACCTTTCAAGTTAATCTGCACCTTATTTCTAAGCAATGGTTCAGTCGTGTGTTGTTGTATGATGCACTAATAGGTGGGGAAAGGGAAGCCTAGTATCCTGGCATCGTATTCCCAGCGAGAGTGACAAGGAAAGCTAAACAGCAACTACACAAAAATACATAACGTATATACTCATGTAACAAGGTCTCACATATCATGCGACCCCAAATTTTCACCCTTATGCGAGTTAAATTTACGATTTTTTAGTTAAGCTATCCACTTTTCCTCCATCTCTTTATCTATCCCATCTTCTGGTTAAGTTTTAAAAGGTAAAAGAGAATGCCAAAGGTATCGTTAGTAATATCATTTGTGTACACGCATACAGCCAGTAACAGCTGATTTGCCATGAACAACCGAGTCCGATAACAACAGCGGTTTTGCTTCCATTTCAACCATCATACGATAGTAAAAAATTTTTTTTTGTAGTTATGTTACAAATGATGTTAAGGAGATTAGGGCTAATACACTTTTACATTACTTATCCTTACTCGCTTTGGCGAAAAGATTTGTAAGGGCACATACTGCTAAACTTAAGCTGTAAGTTTTAGCTGAAGCTGAGGAAAGAATGTTGATCTGCTAACGACTATTATCGTGCATCAGCAATGTGAATGAAACTCTCGCAAGCTTTGGTATAGTACCATCAAACTCGAATGACAACAAAATTTGAGAGAAACATGTTTTAATCAAAATTACTGGGCATGAAAGAACAAATTTCACTTTTCACTACAATTAAAGATAAATATGTAAAGCTCATAGTATTCTGTGAGATAAAGTGAAAATATTGAATGGAATCTGTTGAATTTTTTTTATGGAATAAACATGCCCTCAGCACCATCTACTAACGAATAAAATAATAAAATTTTGTTCACAAACAATATGTATTCCAGTGATATTTCAAATTGAAAACACTTAGTATAGCGTAAAATAATCTTGTCCCATAGAGTATTTCGAAATTTATTTGCAATAACTATAAACAAGAAAGTCACTCTTGATTTGAGTTCAATAATGCAATACAAACTTACTCACAATCACCCTTAGCTGATTTCCAAAACAAAACATTGATTGCTGTTTGTATTTTTTCATTAATATGTTATTGTTATGATACAATAAAGTTTGTTCATACTTACCTGGCAGATATATATATAGCTGTATTCTCCGAAGTCCGACAGAATTTCAAAACTCCCGGCACACGCAGTGGGCGGCCAGGTGGTTAGTACCCATTCCCGCCGCTGGGAGGCGAGGATATGCAGGAAATCATTCCCATTTCTTTTCTATTCAGAGTTTATTTTTCATACCACGTGCGCCCTGAGGGGAGGTGGGTGGGTACTTTAATTATATATATCTGCCAGGTAAGTATGAACAAACTTTATTGTATCATAACAATAACATTTTGTTCATGAAACTTACCTGTCAGATATATATAGCTGAATCCCACCACCATTGGAGGTGGGAAGGGACAGAATAGAAGGATTAGGAAACACCTCAAGTGCAGATGATTGACATCTTGATTCCTTACCTGTTAGCATAGCTGACTTCTTGATTACTGTCACCGAAGTCTGCTTTTGCTTTACTAGAGTTGCCAACAAGGTAGTGACCTGTGTAGTTGGTGCGCTCTAGATGATCTGTCAACGGAGCGTGATCCACATGTGACTAGACCATATTGACCATACTGTGAGGGCAACGAAGCTAAAACCACCACCTGACCTAACCTATCGAAGTTAGTCCCATAACTTCTAGGCTAACGAAAGAGAAAGCGCCTCAAGCGACCAACCCTTCAAAGTTAAAAGCACACCTATCCCTTTTCTATAGGATAGGATTCGTGCTGCTTCCTGCCTCCAATAATATTTCTACGGATATGTATGGTCCTAGCGACTCGCAGATCTCATATGTCGTCTTCACATCCGTCGGGAGTGTGAAGCGAACACAGAGTTGCTTCGCTCAAACGTGGCACTCAGGATATTACCGAGTGTCATGCTCTGTTGAAATGCTTCCGAGGCCGCGCCCTCACCTCGTGAGCATTTACTTAAAAAGGTTTCAAATCTTTGTTCAAACATGACGAATGAGCCTCTTAGAAAGACTCCTTAAAAATAACGCCAGGGCGTTCTTCGACATGGGCAAGTCTGGTCTTTTTACGGAACACCGCAGATTGTCCGAATGACCTCGACTTTCTTTAGTTTTATCAAGATAAAACTTGAGAGTCCCGACAGGGCACAGGACTCTCTGTGGCTCTTGCCCAAAAATTTGTGCCATCCCCTTGATCTCCAGGTCTCTGGGCCAAGGGTTAGACGGGTTTTCGTTCTTAGCAAGAACGGAAGGCTTAGAGGACACCGAATTATGTCCTCTAAAGCCAAAAACCTCTGATGATGGCTAAAACCTCACTAACCATCTTTGCCGCAGCTAGAGTGGTTAGAAAATTAGCCTTTCTGGTTACGTGTATTAAGTTTACAGAAAGGAGAGGTTCGAAATGCTTTGACATCAGGAACTTCAGACTACATCTATGTTCCATGCCGGAAGCTTCGATCTAAAAAATTTCAAGATTTCCACAGACCTCAAAGATCGTGAAGGGCTTTGTTGTTTGACAGATCCGAATCTCTGAGCCTAGAGGCCGTCAACATATTTCCGTATTCTACAATAGTTGGGGACCGCTAGCTTATCCCATACTTCAGACGGAATGGGAAGGCGGTAAAGTAATTCACAGAGGTCAGAGGTGGAGGAACAGTCATTCTTCCTGCCCTATGTCCAGAAACGGCCCACTCCGAATGGTACACTGCAAAATATGCAGCACTGCTTTGCTTTGGCAATGAGACTTGCAATTAATCTTGAAGATCCTCTCGCTTCTTGACAGTCTGAACGCATTCAGACTCAGAGCGGAGAGATTTTAGGTACCTCTCGAAGTGAGGCTGTTAGAGTAGACCGATTCTCTCGGGAAGGGTCCTTGGAAAGTGCTCTCTGAAGGCCGTGACCTCTGTGAATCCAGCCTCTCGAAGGCCAACATGGGGCGATCAGCGTCTTTCTCACTCCCTCTGACGCCAGCGATTATCTTATTACATTTCCTAAGCTTTTGAATAGGGGAAAAGGGCTAACCAACTATCCCCATTCCATACTATAGGATGGGGTCTATTGCTACCGCTCTCGGATCGAGAATAAGGGCGCAACGTAGAGGAAGCTTCTTCGTCTTCAATATTGCAAAATCTACGAAAGGACGTCCCCAAAGTCTCCACAACTCTCGATATACTTCTAAGCGAGGATTACTCAAAAGTCAAACGTCAGTAGTTGCTGCCGTCGATCGAGAAGATCCGCACGGACGTGCAATCGTGTAACGAACCTCTTAAGGATCGTTACGTTCCGTGCCTATGCCGATAACCATCTCTCTTTTCTTGGGATATGAGAGAGCTGCGGAATTATCTGAGATGATTTGGACCACTCGACCAAAACCTCACTCTTCGAGGAACTGGAGAGCCAACCAAATTGCTTCCAATTCTTTTAGATTATGTGCCAGGACCTCTGTCCGGATGCCTGGCTCCCTCTCATTATCACCTGAGGTGATCCTTAACCCATTGAGAGAGTTTAGAATTATCTCTAGATCTTTTGATGTTATTTCAGTTCTCCTGTAGGAAAAACTGTAGAGGTCTGAATTGCAGTCTATTCAGGGTGGAAACAAGCTTCTCCAGCGAGGAAATGGTCCCCACAGCAGACTCATCCATTCCCTCACTAAGCATGCTTCCTTCCCTAATAAGGCTGCGCTTTGCATAAGCAGGAGAGCTTATTATAGTGCTATGCTGCGGTAGACTCGTACAGAATTCTGTTACAGTGCGGTAAGCAGCGCCGAACATGTCTAAGAGATATCTCTGTTGAAAATTTCTTAGCAAAAGGAAGTCGTTTATTCATGATTACCAGAAATCCCCTCAACCCGAGGCGAAGTCATGATTGTAGGGCAGAGATACGGTTCGTAAATCAATCCCGCGGGAGAGAGAGACGTAACCGAATGAGCAGTACAACGAGCTACCTAACACTGAGTTGGTGACAGTGTGAGACACTGTGACAGTTACAGGCAGCAGCTTATGTTCACCTTCTCGCAGTCTTATGCCGAGTTGCCAGCTATTCTATTCATCTAAGGAATAGATTTTCCATTATTTGAACAGAAACTCTCAAGTTGGCATATCTAAGCGAAACAGAATTCGCTCAATACAGAAGCTGATTTTGTGTTGTCGTAACATTACGCTTATTAACCAAATGTTAAATCGGAAACTCCTGGAAAGTTGCCGGGAGTACCGATTAAATATACTGCGTCATCCACAATGACAGCAACCTCTCGTTTCGCACTATTCTGCCTGAGTTACCAGCTACTCTCTTCTACGTAGGAATAGCAGGCATATTTAAGCGAAACATAATTCGCTACATGCAGAAGCTGAGTTGGTGTTGTTGTAACAATACCTTCAAGCATTGTCCTTACACCGGAAACTCCTGGAAGTTTGCAGGAAGGACCGATTAAATACACTTAAAATAACAGTCCTTTCGGTTGCCATCTGTAGAGGTAACCACGATATGCGTATATGACTTGAACTTTACATTAGTAATATGACGCGAAGATAAAATACCTAAGTATTGCAGTCACTTGAACATCTAATTCTCTACTACATTCTTTCCTCGACGAGGAAGAGAGAGAGAATGGAAATCGACTGTCTTCATTCTCTTTGCCAAGAAAAGGAATAATATTATTCAAATGGAAATCCTCAAGTGAGAACCGAAGATCGAAAAGGAAAGTTCAAGCTTCTTATGATATTTGACATAAGACTTCATGGACGTAGTCTATAAGTCTTTTTCCTGGATGAGCCTCTGACTAATGAATGAGAGCTCTTTCGAAATTTTGTTACTTATCCGCTTATGCGATAAAATGTTATTAAGAACTTTGTCAATGAGAACTAACCCAATTGCATGACGGAAAGTAATCCATGGAATTCGAGCATATAGCCTTCCCGATTCCCGCAGAAATCGAGGAAGGGGCAGGATTCCTGATTAGAGACTGGGCTTACGACAGGAAGGACCTTAATGTTCCCCTTCGGCAGCGCAATCCCGAAAGCAGACGAGGCGTTTATGACACCGAAATCTGCTTACAGTTTTCCTGGAATTCATCAAGTGATGGATTCTATTGAACGCTCCCTTCGTAGAAAGCGAAGTAGACATCTTGACGAGACCAAACTCCTTCCTCTACTTCGACGACGCCCTCTTGAAGAGCGTTCTTGCAGGAATCCTGCCGAACGTCTTGATGCGTAGGACGCCTATCGTTCTGAAGAACGTCCTGGCAAGTGCTCTACCGAGCGTCATGACGTGTAGGATGCCGAGCGTCTTCAAAAGCGTCCTCGCTAGCGTCCTGGCGAGCGTCCAGATGTGTAAGACATCGAGCGTCTTCCAAAAAGCTTATCAATGTTTATGACGTCGAGCGTCTTCTGAAAGGCCACCCAAAAAGCGTCCTGGAGAGCCGCACACTGCTCCTGAAGTGTGAGAGCACTATAGGAAGACGTAAGGCTATCGTCTCCAAGACGGCCTTAAAGACTTTCGTTACCTTCTAACAAAGACGGTGGCCGCCTGTGCAACATTTTGCGTCTTAGTAATGCAAATGAACATACCAGACACGCTCTCAAAAAAGGAACGCCGAGCGTTCCGAAAGGCATCGTCGCGTGGTGCTTGCCGAACGTCCTGATTGCATTCTTTGAGCGTCTTGAAGAGCGTCCGGAATAGAAGAGCGACGAACATCAAGGGAAGCGTCATAGTGAATGACGTGCGTCAACACGAGTAATTTGAGAGGCTTCCTGGCGAGGGGAGAGCCGCTCATGAAACGCGAGCGTCCTAAGCATAAGTACGGTGATCGTCATCAGGACGAGTCTTAAGGACGTTCGCCACTCTTGACAAAAACGACGGCCGGCTGTGCGACATCTTGCGTCTTTGTCACGCTCATCGACACTGCAGAAGGGCATTTAAAAGGACGCCTGTGTGTTCTTGGGTATGAGGAATTCTTTGCCCTTCTCCTGTCGAAAACTAGGATAGTCTGTCCAGTGTCATCTCTGTCCGCTGACAGAGCGTCCCTTAGGGACGAGTAAGATGCGTCTTGACTATGCAAATCAGCTTGCCGGACGTCAATCTTATGAGCTTGAACAATATCCCGTTTCGTAGTAAAGCGAACGTCACATAACGTATACATAGCGCCATGAGGGGAGGAGGAAACCTTAGCCGATGACAAATAAGACCTCCTTGGAGCGTCCACCAAATTGGCGAAATCTCCTTGAGAAGAAGACGGTGCTTTCAATCCTGCTTCTTCTCCTGTTTCGTACCAGATCCAGCTCTCCCTTTCAGTCTAGATGGAGGAAGTGCAAACGAAGGTCTTCCCTTTAACCTTCCTTGAATCCATCCAATCCTGGACTCTCTCAAACGCTCTCTTCGCAGAGAGCGAAGTGGCCATCTTAACGAAGCCAGGGGCCTTCCTGGCCTTCGATGAGGCAAATTGTGAAGGTGGAGCGTCTTGGAAAGCAAGAAAACAATCCTCGCTACAAGAGTAAAGACGTTCCTTCCTCTCGATAGAGCGTTGAATGTCTCGAAAGGCGTCCTTGTGAGGGTCCTGCCTTAAGGACATTTTTAATCTCTTGACCAAGACGACAGCCGCCTGTGCGACATTTTGCGTCTTTGTCACGCTTATCGATATTAAGTCAAGCCGAAGGGACGCCAGATCGATGTGGGTTCCCCGTAACCCTCCTTCGGCTTTCGACATGCCCTCTCCCTAGTCCTGGGAGTCCGACAGAGGTCCAGGCCTAGAGGCGTTATGGGGCGGATCTGACGTTCCCTCCTGACGAGAGAGAGGACGTGAAGCGTCCTCTTCTCTAAAGCTTCTTAGAGGGCGCGAGTCCTTCCGAGAGCTCCAACCTTGCGGGGAGGACGCCTCGGAGGACGAGACGCAATCTTTCATGATTCGTGCACGTGCACGATCTTTGGCAGCCTTATCCTGCCGAAGGGACGCCAGATCTGGTGGGGGGGTTCCCGTAACCCTCCTTCGGTTTTCAACTTGCCCCCTCCCTGGTCCTGGGAGTCCGACAGAGGTTTAGACCTAGAGGCGTTATAGGACCGATCTGACGCCCCCTCCACAACACTAGGGACAAAATCAACATCACTACACTCACAACACTGATTGGAGAGCAAGCACTTTTTCAAGCTTACTTGATGTAATCCACAATAATAGAAAGGGCATTACTTCTCACAGAACTTCCTCTAGGCCCGTAAGCCATACCACAGGGTTAGGCAAAATAAAGTCTACTGGAGGTTAGTAGGTTCATTATCCTAACTTCTGTTACTGTGGAGGAAGACCTCCTGATTCTATCACGCTCTAATTTGCGTACATACGAATCATACGTCTCTTTCGGAATCAGTCAACATTACACTAATTACATTGATCTCTCAACAAAGAAAACATGTAAACGTCATGTATACTAAACGAGTGTCTACCGAAGGTTTCGGTAGCCTCCCCTTACCCGTTGCAGACAACAAAATCTGAAACTAGGCTAACTAGATTCAGACATCATATGCAATGAAAAAATTTTAATTAATTTATGATAGCGTATGCCTAGCCACAAATCCAAGTCAATCATTCAAAAAAATAAGTAGGATACTTAAGCGGCTAATGAAGTTTCAAAATCCTAGGCGGAGGTAATGGAAACAGGTGTTTTCACTACCGCGACAGAGAAAAATCTGAATAGAAAATGGGAATGATTCCTGATATCCGCCTCCCAGCGGCGGGAATGGGTACTAACCACCTGGCCGCCCACTGCGTGTGCCGGGAGTTTTGAAATTCTGTCGGACTTCGGAGAATACAGCTATATATATATCTGACAGGTAAGTTTCATGAACAAAACAAATAGTAATATGAAAATACATAAAACTATTGGATGCATTGAGGTAAAGCATAAATTTTTAAAAGATCCATGGAACAAATGCATATTCATTGTTTGTATTTTATCATACAATACTAATATGTGATTATTACATACTCTAATCTTATATCTTGTGTACGATGCGCCTACCTTAAAATTAGCTCCAAATTTAGGTTTTTAAAAGTCGGGTGATACACGAGTACGTATATACAGTATACAACGTAATAAGCAAGAAAGAATCCTTACCCTGCCATACATGTACAGTGTGCACAAAACACTCGATAAAAGTTAAATTAGATGAGAGCATCATCTACTACCTATTGTTCGCTTTTGCCCACCAGCTACTGTGCATGTGCCAGATAGGGCAAACAACCAAGCGGACTGGCCAACACACCGACTACCGAGGTTTTGGCCACCCTCAGGAGAAGGTCATCAGTCATGAGTTGTTGGTGGTGGTAACAGGAGCGCAAGACCTCTACTCTCCTTTCGAAGTAAGTATTTTCTCCAAAGTTTGAAATTAAGGGCATATTTTAAGATTTAAACAGAGGGTAATGAAAAAAGTGGCCAACGCAGTACAGTGGTCCCCCCCGTATTTGCGGGGGATGCGTACCAGACCCCCCCGTGAATAGTTAGAACCCGCGAATGTTTGGAACCCCTATGAAAATGCTAAAAACAGCCTATTTTGTTAGTTAAAACTGAAGAAAACCCACTAAAAATTTTCATACTTGGTTTTTTTAATAGTTTTATCACAAAAAGTGCATTTTATGATGAAATTCATCAAAAAACCCGGAATTTGTGGATATTTATCATATAAAAATACCGCGAATGCGTGAATTTTCCGCGAATAATGCAGGGAAACGTTCCCCAGAGAAATCCGCGAATGTGTGAGTCCGCGAATCTGGAGAACGCGAATACGGGGGGTCCACTGTATCCACAACCCCAAAATGCTTTCAAAATTTTTACTCACAATTAAAACACTTAAAAAGATTGATGTCATCTCGATGTTTGCGGAGTCGCTTGCGTCAAAAACTTCCCGTTTCCTGTGGTAAATCCGCACACCACTTGTATCCATACACACTGGGACACTTTCATCACAACAATCGTACACCCCACCTCTAACCAGCACTTTTATGGAGGGGGACTACGTACTTATCGAAGGGGACTACGGCATTTTTTGCTCTTCAATTGTTTATCAGTGTTGACAACTGGCATGTGTTTACCCTCCAAACTGGGTATAACTTACACAAAACCGGGAAAATAAGTGATATTAGTGTATCTATTTTTAGCGTACCTACTTGTAGTATATATACATTTTATCATTAATGCATTACTATATACAATTAGAATTCATGGAAACAGTTTGTAAATGCATCGGCGTATGTGTGACGATCCACTAGATTGGCAACGATGAGTAATTTTTCCTCGTGTCGTCTGCTTGTAAGTATGCATCCAAAATATTTGTAACTTTTCGGGGTTAATTTGGTTGCAAAAAAGGGATAATAGACATGAATTAAATAAACGTTTAGAAGAAAGGGATAATAGACATGAATTAAATAAACGTTTAGAAGTAAAGTTGAACTAAATGATGAGTAAAGTACACAATTAAGGGAATAAAGCTTTGCACCTCATAATCAGTGTTGTCGTCTGCTGCTCGTAACTGTGTTTGCGGAGTGAGTACTTAAGAACCAGGAACCGCAACGTGGTTCAAGTGAAATGTGGAGTTAATTATGAACAAAATGTGTATAGGATGGATGTATGATATTTAGGGCTAAAGCCCAGGCACTGGGGCCAAGTGTGAATATATAATTACAATCTTGAGTAAGATCAATAAAAGTTACATATATACGCTAACATTGTTCAAATATTGGATTTCAAAACTGCCTTGAAAACATATTTTACGAAGAGCTCACATGCTTATTTTAGTTCGTATGGGGCTTTCATATATCACATTATGTTAACAATCTTTAATCTTTTGAATATGCTTAAAGTTGTAATAGAATTCTTGTTTCGCCAATTAAATATCGAGTGAATAAGGCCTGGCTTTATTCACTTCATCGTAAACAATCTCTCGTACAAGATTTGGTAGATCTAGTGTACCTATCCGTGGCGGCCCAAAGTATGGCAGTTGCGGTTTTTCTATGCAGTTTTACCTCCTGAACAAGAATTTCAAGTAATATTTATTCGGACGACTCTAATTAACCCCAAGGGGCCAGTACTAAAGGTAATATTTCAGAAGCACTCCGCACTTGATATTAAAATAAATAATCACCTACATGGAAAGAGCATGTGAAAAGCAATATAAAAAGTATAGTCATTATATGAGAGATTGAACATGGTGGAATTAAATGAGCTTGATAAGTTTTTACCTCAAATTTTTCCCAAGTCGGGAGAGGTGTTTCCTCTACTGTAATGTTTACTTTTAATGAGCCCTCTAACTTACTTTCTTACGCAAACAAAAGCAGTTCGTTACTCATTATTGGCCGAGAGGTGTGACATCGTTATGACGTCATGGGTTTCATAACCAATTACGAACGACTTTAGTCGAAAACTAAGTTTCACTAGGATTTCAGCGGAGTAATAAAGTTACCTGTCCAGTGTCCACTGGTATCCTTGTTTGACTGAATACTCGAATAATGAAGCAAAAAATGGCATTTTGTCTTCCTGTACCTATGGCAGAGTCAGTGGCTGGCCCTTCTGGCATTAATTTTGACAGACCTTTGATTTCCTACCAACTGTTTGCAGTGCAATGTGGGTTACGGTGAATTTTATCATTATTTGTCTAGTGGTGGTAAAGAAGTTGTGATTGAATATGCTCAAAGACATAATTTCATTTTAAAGCAAAAAAACCACGAGTGTTGTGGAGCTACTACGGATCGACTACAACAGGAACGCCTTTAGGTGTGATCCGCCACGGTAAGTAGCCTTACTTAACCCCTGTGGCTAGCGCGTGCAGCGCAACATTACCTCTTGCCACACTTACCATGCTTGCCAAGAATCTTTAAATATGCGGATAAAACGGGAAGCGCCGTTCCGCTACGGCCTTACTGACAGCACACATAAATTGATCGTCGCTGATATGTAGTCGCTCCCTACTTTGTTTGTTGTTGTTTTGGTATCGCCGCCATATTGGTTTTGGTGTTCTTCCGCCGATTTCGGTCGGTGGTCGAGTCACCATGTTTAGCACTGGCCCTTGGGAGTTAATTACAGTCGTCCGAATAAATATTACTTTAAATTTTTGTTCAGTGGGTAAAATAACAGGAAAAGGTCAATTGACATAGTCTAAGCCACCGCAGATTGCTTCTGTAGAAATATCAAAGATTTATCCACAAGTCTCGAAGAAATAGTCACAGCGCATAAATAAATAATAAAACAAAAAACATTCCTAGCCTACCGCCAGCTGCTTCACCCCCGGGTAAGCGCTTCAAAAGGTAGGTTAAGCAGTCGTAAATTTTTCCTATCTAGAGAGAGAAAAACTTGGCATATTTTTCACTAAACTGATCACTATACACCGGAAACTATGCCGTACATGAAAGCATAGGCTAGCATAGGTATACAACGAAACTCACTTCTTCAAATGCTTACGCTTTCTGGAATAGGAGTTGGCATTCCGGAGATGGTGGGCCACAACTGACAATGGAGGAAAGGTAGAAAACTCCTGGAAGATGCCCTTGGCAAGTAAACACCTGCCATAACCTAACAACTGCATAACTGCTCCGTTAATATGTTGTTTTCCAATGTTAGCTAAATGTGGGCTAGGCTGGCCTCAAAAACAACTCATCTCAATTTGCCGGTACATTCATCTTTCAACACCCTAAAGTGCTTTGTCTATATTTCTCCACAACAACCATGTTTCTATTTTTTCTCATGCTATTGACTAAAAACACTGAGGATCCTCTACAATACACAATATTCACACCAAAACAATACATCCGACTCAGAGCAACCATGGAGGCAGCCATTTTGAAACAGCTGAGTGTTGCTAGTAGTGACATCTGGTGGTGGATTCCTCGAACTAAATATGGAGGGAGCTTTTGAACAATACAGGGGACACATTACAACACCCAAGAATGTTTTGTTCCTCACAGAAAAATGTACACAGGAATATCTTGACTCATGTCAAACTGTTTTTCAACAATATAAAGAACTGCAAGCTTACCATCTCCAGACAGGTTCCTCTTCTTTCTTCGGCTTCTTAGTAGGAGATTCTGATTTAACAGGGGATGCTAACATTTTGGTGGCTTTGGGTTTCTTGGGCTTCTTCTCTTTTTCTTTCTTCACTTTCTTCTTTTCCTGGGCAAAAACATAATCCCAAGTGTATATTTCTGTGATTCCATCCTCTCTCTCTCTCTCTCTCTCTCTCTCTCTCTCTCTCTCTCTCTCTCTCTCTCTCTCTCTCTCTCCTCTCTCTCTCTCTCAACTGCTTTCGTGCTCCATGTTTTATGGCAAACAATTACATCAACAGAATGAATTCCAACACATTCATCACTTATCTATACAATTACCATATTTAGAGACAATACAACATAACACCACTATTAGAAAAACATTTATATCACAAAAATATTACAAGGGTTTAAAATGAGTTGGAACAGATAAGACCTAGAAGAAAATCTGTTCTTGCAATTTTTCCTTAACACAAAAACATGTAAATTTTCCCACGCTTACTGGTTTAAAGTCCTCATCATCGTCATCCTCCTCCCTATTCTTTTTTCTCTTCTTCTCCTTTGCGTCTGGCTTCTTCCCTTTTATTCTAAATGAAAGAGGTTTGTCATCTTCGTCATCATCATCTACCTCTTGTCTCATACGCTTCCTAGCTGACTGTAATATGTAATGAGAAGTTTAGAATGAAAAAGAAAAACACAAAATGTTAAGTTAGTATTCACTATTTCACAATATCAATCAACATTAAAAATTATGGGAAACCATCTACATACAGAAATAACTAACCAAATTTCCTACTTTCTTTATAGACTACATAACCACTGCTATACAATTCACACAATCTACCGCAAGGAAAACATGCATTATGCACCATATAAAACTGGGCATGAACACCCTCAGTTACACCTTTAACCTTCAAACATGAATACTTCTAAACATTGAAATCAAGATTTCCTACTATGATGATCCCCCCCCCCCCCCCCAAAAAAAAAAAAAAAAAAAAAAAAAAAAAAAAAAAAAAAAAAAAAAAACCTTATTTTGATCAAATATCAAAACACTAAATTATACAAAAGGAAAGAGATACGATGTAAACTTCAAAACAAAAACGTATGCCGAAGAGCTACCATGCAAATTAAACAAAAATATTAAAGACATCATTATATACTTAAAAATAAATAAAACAAGAGTAACATTCAATATCATAATAGGTCATGCTATTTGCATTCTGAATACCATTTCTTACCACACTACTACATTCAAATGCACTACAAAATAAATAAGGTTTTCAAAATGAAAACTCAACTAAGACAGTACGTCATGAATTTAAAATAGCAAATTTTTAAAAGTAATTTGTACTTTTCCTAATTTTCAAACCTAAAAGGTCTTTACAGAGGATTTAGCTTGCGTCCACTCGCTAAATTCAATGTAAAGACTGAATGTTTGCATTTATGCACGAAAAACTAAACAGTATGTATACAATGTTCACCTACACCACCTTTCCAGAGTGAGTTCCCTTAAAGCTGTTCAAATTTTCCACAAATTTCTCCTTTCCACAGTGCATTCCTGGCACATTTACTCAAATTTCTACCAAACTTCTCCTTTGCAAAGTAAATATACTTTAAATTTATTCACATTACCTTTGTTATATCACCAATTATTATTAAAATCTCTGCTTATTTCCTAACAGTTGGTCCTATTATCTTTTGACAAGCTACTTATGCTTTTAAATAATCATAGCAATCATTGTACAAGCATATTAGGTACAAGCTATATATGGCTAAACTATTTAAGTAAACAAATTGCCTGTCTTAATCCCAAAATACATGCCTGTCTTAATCCCAAAATACAGAGGGTTTTTCATATCTAATCAAATTAGGCATACTTCATATCCCACTGTGTGCCTTCAAAGAATATCAACCAAAGCAATCTACAGCTCTGGCAAGTTTTTCATACACTGCTTCCCATGAAATATGACCAATTCTTAACAATATTCTTATAATTACTTTCAATAATTCCTTCTTCCCCCCTCCCAACCCAGTATTTTCATGCATGGCTGTCCTGAAGAAGCAGACTGAAATTTCAGGCAAAACTAGTTCATAAAGACATTTCTAAAACAGAGCAATGGCATAAAAAAATTTATATAAAAAAAAACAACATAAACATGTTGGCCTTAAAACATAATGAAGAACTAATAACCAACATCAAACCTCCCTAACAGCCTTAATTCCTTATCCTACATTTATTAAATAAAATGGATAACTGGTCCTAATCACTACATTTTTACAAGTATACAAAATTGGAGTCTAGGAGTCTAAGAGAAAGTAGAATTCTACATAATTTTACAGAAAGCACCAATCTGAACATCATTACATCAGAATAAATATGCTACAGCATTCACAAAATTCACCATCAGATGTGGGCAAATGAAAGATTATACCAGAAAGGCAACTGATAGTGAGGATCAAACTATACAAAAGTTTTTTCTTCATATGCATGCCACAAACTTCCAAGATATGAGCAGTACAGCCATCATCCATCTAGAAGCAATAAAGTACCTACACTGATTAAGACAAGTCACTCACCAATGGGACATCATCATCATCCTCCTCATCCTCATCCTCTCCTCCCTCATCTTCGTGCTGTTCTTGCTTAACCCTACTCACCAGCGGAATGTCATCTTCCTCCTCATCCTCTTCCTGGGGCTCTTCCTTGACTGGCTCATTGATCACTAGCTTGTCTTCCTCCTCAGACTCCATAGGTTCTTCCTTCACAATTACATCCTCCATTGGCGGTGGAGCCTCTGTGGGGAGTTCCATTTCTGCTGGTTCTTCTTTAACCTCTGCCTTTACCTGACACAATGATGTACAAGATTTTTTAGTATACTGAGGAATCAATGTTATCTCTATACATCCAATGAAATGGTCTGCAACAGAAGCTTCATTTAACATACTGCACCTCGCTACAAATAGCTACAGGATGAATTATAAACATTTTCTATGCAATGAGTCTTACAGGGAATTTTCTGGGTGTTAATACCAAAGACAGTGTAATTTATGACCAATTCATAAAGAACATTAAACAGAGCATTCCTTCAATGAAAGTATTTTAAACCATGTGGCAACAGTATGAACCAGTAAGGCAAACAATATCAAAAATCTGTTTACTACCAGAACATTTTTTTGGTTTGGTTATATCCTGTTGATAAACTTTACAGAAAAGGAATAAAAAGGAAATAAACTGGTTTTTCCATGTGAGACCAAAAATGTTTCATCTTCTCGAGGGTTGCTGGTATATTATTGCAACTCTGTTCACTAAATACATTTTTCAAACTTCTTGTGCTGAATTAACCAAACTATTATAAAAAATTTCCCTTAAAGTTACTTAGCAGATAATTACTTGTGTAACACGTCTAAGTTGTCAGTTAATTGTGTAAAACGTTCAAGTTGTCAGTTGAATTTCTTGCAACTATTGTTTTCATTTTTTGTGACAAGAATGAAAAAAAATATGGTAAAAGAATCAGTACGTACTATACCAAATTTTGTAGAAAAAAAAAAAAAAATTAAAATATTGTCCACTAGAACTTTACAATCATATTAATCAATCTTACCTTTTCTCTCTCATGATTCCTCTCCTTATCTCTGTGACGGTCTTTATCACGATCCTTATCTCTGTGTCTATCTTTGTGCGAACTCTTGTGACTGCTAGAATGGCGATCTTTATCCCTATCCTTCCTCTCCTCATTACTACTGCTGTGGCGTTTTTCATCCCGATGTTTTGATTTATCTTTGTCGGAGCGCTCCTTGTCCCGGTCACTTTTTTCTCGGCTTTTGTCTTTGTCCCTGTGTTTGTCTTTGTCACTCCTTTCTCGTTCTTTTTCTTTCTCACGTCTCCTCTCCTTGTCCTTATCACTGCTTTCTCTGTGTTTGTGTTTGTCACGGTCTGAATCCCTGTGCTTGTCTTTGTCCTTATCACGGTCGCGGTGCTTGTCATCTCTGTCTTTATGTTCCTTGTCCTTGTGGGAGCTTTTGTGACTAGACCTTTCTCTGTCCTTGTCCCTATCTTTATCCTTGTGGGAACTTTTGTGCCTGTCTTTGTCACGATGCCGATCCTTTTCCCTATCTCGATCTTTGTCCTTGTGTTTGTGCTTGTGCTCTTTATGCTCTCTGTGTTCTGAGGTATCGTTAGATATTCCATTGCTGATTCCTGCAAAGGGAAGAAAAAAAAAAAAATAAATCTTAAACATTTCAGTTTAAACATTTTTAAGTATCACATTTACTGAAGCTTTAATTTCATGCTGGAAACTGCACTGTTCTTTTCCTAAAATCACCTCAATCATAGATGAACTCAATACTAATAAGAATTACTCTGAAATTGTAATGTACTGTATGTAGGGCACAAGTTTACGCTTTGATAGTATGAAGAAAACTAAACAGATGGCAGCCCCACTCAGGGAAATGTTCTTTTATTTTTCCAATGAAGGTTTAAAAAAAAAAAAATCAGGGTATGAATAAGCAACTAACACAAATGGGGCGAGAGGGTGACAGATATACCACTAAGCAACCGGCTTCAAGAATGAAAACTGAATGAGAGAAAGGGTGTATAACTTTAGGTTTCAAAAAGGTGGGGGAGGTATACATTCCAAGAAAATGATAGTCCAGTGTAAGACTTCAGTTGAAAAAATGAGGGAATAAGAGACATGTACTAAATTACCTTAAAAACTGAAGACTTTTTACTGTAATGAGCAACAATAATTTCACTAAATAATATGCATTCATATCAGACTTCAAGTTCTCACATATTATACTAAATACAAATAGTGAAAAATTCAAATACTACTAGAATACTAAACTGTTATTCTTCATTTCCTGATTACTAATTTGCAAGAGGCATAAGCACGCCATAAAAAGGACAGTCAAGTGGAAATTTCTCTCTCTCCCAGCCAGACTTTAGATCATTTTGATGAAAATTTATGTGAAAATTTTTATTTCTATCAGTAGTCTAGAAATAAAAGTTGCATTCAATTACAATCTTCAAGAGATTAAATTGCCCCACCTGCTAAAGATGCCTCCAAAAATATGGACTTATAGTTTAATTGCAGTACATTATTTTAAACAGATTCATCCCTAGTCTAAAGCACAGGGATTATTCTCATAATTGAAGGAAATTTCTTTAAATTTCCTCCTTGACAGGACATTCATTTTATCAATATTTCTACTCATCTCATTAATCAATTATCTTTTCCCCCACCCTAAAGAGACTAGTTATTGCATTCTCTAAAATGTTGAGTTATTTCAGTTACAGTTCTAACTTCATCCTACAACTACTCTGGAAATTTGCAACCATTAAATTAAATGCTTCAGTGAATGCCTCATTTTTAAGGTTGAAGCTGGGGAATTTGCTTCCTGCTTCTGTTTTTCTGGTCCCATCTTTCAAGAGTGAGACATTTTTTATTTGATTTATATAGATTTTTGGCATTATGCCAAGCACTGGGACAACTAAGGCCATTCAGCGCTTAAACAGAAATTGACAGAAAAAGGTTTGAAAGGTGTAACAGGAGGGAAACCTCAAAGCAGTTGCATTGTGAAACAATTGTTAGAAGAGGGTGGACAGTAAGATGAAAGAAAGAGAATATGAACAGAGGTACATTAAAAGGAATGAAAGTAACGCCTACATTGCACCGAATGAGGTGCACTGACGGCATTATCCCCCTACAGGGAGAGATAAGCACATTCACCCTACTTTGCTGTTGAACATTTCCCTACTTCCTCATTCATCCTTTGCTTTCTTCAGGCCTGCGCTGAAACAGGTTACAGAATTGTTGACGTCCCGGGAACTGGTCTTTGCTATTAAAATGACAACAATTTGTTACCGTTTACAAATGTAAATGGCGGCAAATACTCTTGATTTCAAGCCCACTAGCAGTGCAGTATTTACAAAAGTATACCTGCATTTAATTAAACTTCAAGTGGAAATTAAAATATTAAATTGAGGGTTTTCGTCTGTCAGATCAAATCGAAACCACCACCCAAAACAAGAGAAACTTTGAAAAATAATAATGTCGAAAAATAAAAATGGAATAACGCGTTAGAATTGTGTCAAAACTACTTATATCAACGTTTTGTTAACGAAATCGCCATAAAACCCTAGTACTGAAACGTTTTGGAATGAAGGAAATGAATACAGTATATTAGCAGCAGCTGCTGCTGGTGTGAGAGAGAGAGAGAGAGAGAGAGATTGATGAGAGAGAGAGATAGAGGAGAAAGGTAGGAGAGAGAGAGAGAGAGAGATGGGGGGGGGGATTGTAGTTTCATTTTGTCACCTCTGCAATCACAAGCATATCAGGGGGTTTACCAATTTCATTGCGAGTTTATTTAATTTCGACTTCGAGTACTCTTATTACCGTGAACCTGTCGCTTCTAAAGATGACAATTCGTTATCCTAACAGCAATCTGAGAAGAAAAAACGACACAAGCAGTCGGCACCACCGACCACCAGTCCAAAGGTCTAGACCTGGCGGCCGTTTATATATGAAAACTGTACAATCTAATTTTTTTAAATGCAAATACCGACGTAATCATACAATAACAAGTGGCATGTAATATTTAATTTGAAAAATATATGCTATAGAATTGTTAGTAGTGAGTGAAATATATGTATGAAATAAGAAGAAATAAAATTAAAAGTTGGCGGCCACTGGCTGTGCAAACACGACCACATGGGGATGAAGTTAGGAGAAACCGAAGCCAAGCGCCTCAAAACTGGCTCCTTTCCAAATAGCTTACATGTTGGAAACAAACGTTGTGCTGGGTTCGCTTGCTCACGGTAAATACTTCAGTGCGTATCACCGTGCGTGTCACTTCCAAAGTTTCTCAAACCGACAGTTTACTGTTACGTATGGATATACTTTCGATAACGTCGTCATACTTAGCAGACTGTAACGAGCATTTTCTTTTTTATCTACGCTGAAATGAAAGATGTTATGATTATATTTACAGGGCAATTTCAGTTACTCAACTGGAGGACATTAATTTCGGCATTGCTGTTGCGCAAACAAAATCGACTGACCGATTTCCATAAAACGGAAAAAGTTAGATAATTTGCCTCTGGTCGTACATTGCTTTACGATTAAAATGAAAAAGAGCGTGATGCATTCGTTGGTTAGAACTCAAGTTGAATACCGAGGTATTTATATCTATTTCTTAATCTCTTGATCAGGTTAAGAAATAGACCATCATGCACCACACACGGCAATCATTAAGTGCATCATAATGCTCCTCAGAAGATATAAACGCAATTACTGTATTTCTCAATCTAAATTATTTCTGGCTTACTAACAAATATTCGGTATCTTTCGCCATCGAAAAGGAGCTTATTAATATAAGATGATCTTAGTCTTACTAGTCGGAGACTTCTTTGCAAGTTGCACACTAGCTGGATGACATGGCGGAGCTGTGATCACTGACAAGACCATGGCTGATGTCCATGTCTTCAAAATTTTTTATTGTTGGCCTAACAACAAAAACAAGAAGTCTTACTAACGAATTTCTGGGAGAAGTAGAGGTATGTTAACTCCAATGGATACGGAAATGCACCAACTTGTAACAAATGTGATTCATTTTATAGAATCCCAAACACTTTCCTACGAGAGAGAAAAAAGACAAATTCAGGTCTATTGCCCTTAGAACATAGCAGTGGGTGAGATCTTGAATGCACACTCACACTTCTTAACGCCAATGTGTATTTAGGCAATTTCAAAACGAATTCCAAGCAGAAGCAAATATGCACAAAAGCCTTCAATTAATGACGTTTCGGCAGTATAACCACAATACTTGGCCTAGTGATATATTGGAGAGTCTCTCTCTCTCTCTCTCTCTCTCTCTCTCTCTCTCTCTCTCTCTCTCTCTCTCTCTCTCTCTCACACACACAAGTACACACACACACACTCGAGAGCCTGGTCTAACCGATAAAACAACCACCCCACCGCAGACACACGATATCAAATCAGTGATTGCTTAATCTGCGCTATGTCTTGGCCCATCTAAAGATTTTTTAAGAACAATGAGGGCGGAGATGAGGATGTGGTGAGGTTCAAATTCACGTTCATTAAGACAGCGGAGCTCACGATCGAAATGAAAAGATCCAATGCGGACCGATAAGGATGAAAGGAGTGGAAGGGACGAAAGTCAGAAGTGAATGTTTGTCAAAGAGAAGGTTTAAAAACAGAAGTGAATGTTTGTCAAAGAGAAAGTTTAAAAACAAACAATGTGCGCAAGAGTAAGGCTTTCACAGCAAATGGATTTCAGGGGCGAGTGAATCTGTATGGATGGTGAAAGAATAACTATACTCTCTTCTTATACACAAGGGAGATAATGTTACGGATGAAAGAAGAATGAGAGAAGTGATAATTATTGTGAGCAAGGGGAAACAAACTCGGGTAAAATTGTGGGACAGACGCGCAAAGGGTTGCAGTTGTTTAAACAACAGTTAGCTGAACAAATCCATACTTGTGGCAGTAAGAAGTGTTCGTGGGGAGAAATGGAAATCCCAAGAGAGAACAAAAACGCAAATAAACGACATGTTTTGTCGCTCCAAGAGAATTGGATCGTCTGATCAGGGGAGTTAGAATTTGGAAGGCTCGAGAAGAGAAGTATTTGGGAGTGTTGTGCTTGACATTTAACGTTACGTTTTTCTTCCCTGCACATCAACACGCACACAAGCATACAGCATTAATGTAAAGATTACACAAGTGGTACCCAACATAAAAAAAATAAATAAATAACAAAGCAGCAGCTCTAACCTGTGGAGAGAAAAAAACGGGTAACAGGAAGAGGGTTGATTAAAGTGGTTCTTGACAGCGAAGAAAGAGGGCGTTGGTGTTGAAGGAACGGTTGGTCCCTTTAAACCCCTTCATCGGTTCCCCTTCCCATTCTACTTGGCATCAGTACGTCCGACCACAGATTATGACCATGACTCGACCAACATGACTTTTAACCAGGGAAAAATCCTTTTAAGTACCTTCGAGAGTCCGAAGAGACTACCGACTTGATTTGGATTCGAAAATATCGTATTTCGGGAATGAGGGAGCGACCCGCACAAGTTTGTGTTAACGACCACGGAACATACGTACATTAAACAGTTTTGTATGACGTCCTTAAAGGTTTGACGCGTAGTACTTGATGCAGAAGACGGTCCATACTACTATTCAGTAACCTAATTACAAGATGCACAACACGGTCCACACGGACTATTCAGTAACCTAATTACAGAAAGTAATCAATCGTCTATCAAACAAGATTGCCACTCAATTTTGATGCGTCATCATCTCTTTGCCTGGCACTGTTACAGAGCGGTCGGCCTCGCTTCACTTCTGGAAATCTCTTTCGTTAACTTGACTTTCAAATGAAACTAAGTATTACCAAGCATAAATAGGCAGATATAATTCCACAACCTACACCAACGAAGAGAATAAATGAGGAACGAAATCTAAATCATATCAAAATAAAAACAAAAATTCACGCACTATCATACTGATTTCCCTTAGTGGGTTGGCTATACACAAGTATGTCACCATGAACTCTAAGCCAGGCTGCCAGCTGTCTATCTATATCACGTCATTCCACTACAGTTTTCCCTAATATATATCTCGCATGTTTACCGACAATTCTAATAAAAGCGCGTTTGTCCGCGGAGTTTACGTACATCCCAGAATCAGTCACAACGAACCGATGTACGTCAAGAGGAAAACTTGAGCTTAACAGCAGGATCCAGTAATTACCCAAGATTTCTAAACTTTCCCTTTAGCCCCTACTCCTATAGAAGACTGCTGTCGTGAGCAATGCTACACTTCCTACAACATTCTTTCTTTGACTCTTAGTGATTTAGACTTGATATATACGTAATAAAATATCAATATACAAAATACATACATACACGTATTGCTTAAGGTTGCTTTGGTTAATACAGTCATACTTGAATTTTAGGAGACGCACAATCGTTACTCTCTTCATAACGAGAGAGAGAGAGAGAGAGAGAGAGAGAGAGAGAGAGAGAGAGAGAGAGAGAGAGAGAGAGAGAGAGAGAGAGAGATTCCACCCAGTGCTTTAAGAACAAGTTCCTAAGCCAATGGCTAAGTTTACTTCCTACTTCAAGGCTATTTCTGGATTTTTGGGGGAATTTTGAACTAGGGTATCTATCTGGTCTTTCCTGGTGACAGCCCATTCAAGTATAAACCGGACAAAGTTCTATCAAATCTAACTCTCAGTAGTCTAGCAACCAGTGGCTGAAGGAGTATGCAAAATTCACAAATGGGATCACAGAGTCAGCAGGGAGCCAATGCTATTACAAACGGATTGGACGGAATGAGAAACAAATGACGTGAGAAGATATGAGGATTTGCATGAATAAGATACACAACTAACAGATGTCAGATGTTGCTCAGAGAGAGAGAGAGAGCCAAACACCGAGACACCTGTGGTCATTCAGCGCTGAAACGGATATCGACAGTAAAAGGTCTGACAGGTGTAACAGGAGGAAAACCGAAAACCTCGGAGTTACACACTAAATCATAGGAATGTGGCAAAAAAATATACAGATCAAGACATTTAAAACTCAGCAGCTGCCAGGAACTTCCCTATTCCAAAGTAAAAAAAAAAAGCCAATGCACTATTCATAATCTACTGCT
Organism: Macrobrachium nipponense; assembly: GCF_015104395.2. Lineage (NCBI taxonomy): Eukaryota > Metazoa > Arthropoda > Malacostraca > Decapoda > Palaemonidae > Macrobrachium > Macrobrachium nipponense. Next base: position 64,929,219 of record NC_087212.1, on the reverse strand, counting down.
GTAACTATTTCCAATCCTTCTTGTCGTTACGAAGGCGAGACTAAAGATTTTTCTTCTTCTCGCGTTGTGTCGTCCAGACCTTCGACGTTTCTGAGGGTATTTAACTCTCCCACAAAAATGAAAGTATCCACAGTTCACTCTCTACGTGATTTCGTTGTCTAGAATACTTGACACAACCCTGTAATATTTTCATTTGGAGATTTTTTTTTATTCTCACACTCTTCATTTCCTTATATCTCAATCCGACCTCTACACGCCCCAAGGGCAGCTTTGCTTGGACAAGAGTCCTTCAAGAGAACTGGCCGGGTAGCTCTGAATCTGAGCCACGTTTAAGGAAAAAAAAAAAAAGCATTACTTAATTCTTCATCTAGTGTAAAATATTACTCAGGGTCTCAATATGATAAAAAGAAAATGTAGCACTTATCATTATCTACGTTTTAGGTCTGTATTGCATTCAGCCACTAGCCAAACTCATTAACAATGTTTGATATGGCAGCGCCACTCCCTACCCCTGCCCTGCCCAAAACGACAATATGGTTTGGGAATGCTATACTAGTATTCTGTTGGTAAGGGTAAGAAAGCTTGGCCCTTGCCACTCTCACAACTGCGTTAGTATAATCAAAGTAAATTAGTGAACGCATTCGAATGCCAAGTCATCTCTACACAATAACAACCACGATGCTTTGTAGAAAATGGTCCAACGTATTCAAGCGCGGACCTGGGCATTCCCCAAGGAAGTAACTCAAGAGGATCGAGAGAGCGGCAGCTACCGGATTCTGCAGCAGACTTCAGAACCACTGCCAAATTCCACGTGTGCATTTTCATTGTCGGAACTCAATTAAAAGGCCGCACTATAAATAATGGGGCATGGCGCGCTTTGCGCCAGCGATATTACGCAATGACTCAACGACATGAGCTATGTTCGTGTGCACCTGCCAGATAATTAATGGAGAGCGACACTATTAAATCATATACAAATGAATTCTGCAATTTACACATACATTGCACTATCACAGGACGAACTACTACTTATACTGTACTAAACTTTCTACGTTTTCGGCATTATAAGCAAACTATTCAAATAAAGATACATTTCGACCTATCAAAATACATTAAATACATGAACACCAGAAGCACGGCATAATTAGTACTATTTATTCTTGCCAGCCAAGCGACGACGAGCCATTACCGAGTATTCACGAACAGTTGCCAACTAAAACTTTATTTGCGACAAAACGTAAACTGAACACCTTCAGAGACGGTAGATTTTCCTTTAAATACTGTAACCAAATTTTATGCGCGTCTGACAAGAGACTTGAACAGTACAAAAGCCGGCATGATGGCGAAGCTTCCTACGGATGGCCAATGACTAGTTTCCTGACTCACCTCGTCTCACTTTCCGGTTGCTCAAGGTAAAGAATAGGCGTCACTCAAAAGAACTTTGTAAGTCAAGAGGCTTTTAGATCCAGCGTTATATATAAAAATAACTTTATAGGAACATGAATACCAGTGAACTATTATAATATGTAAGTGGGAATTTTCTCAAGCTTGTTTATCGCACAAAATAATGGCTCGATGAAATTTGTATTTGTACACAATCATCGTTCAGTTTCAAAATATGCAACAATGGCCAATGTCAATTACCACAGTCATCAATACATCTAAAATAAGGTTGCAGTCACGGACAATATATTATAGTTTTAGTTTTCATGTCACGGCGACGGTAACTCGTTACCTCCCCAACTGAATAAAATCATAACGTCGACTTGAGCTGTCGGGCAGCTCGGCGGCGGGCAATGGTGAACACGAGCAGCAAGGGGATGTGTCCGAGTAACGAACACACAACTACATCACATGATTCATTTTCATTCCAACCGGTATCCAGGTGGTATAGGTTAAATGTGTTGAACGCTATGTTCTATTGAAATTTACTTTGTGCACATATATGTGTATAAAATACACTGTTCAATGTATTAAAAAAAAAAACAAAGATTCTCTATGCAATCTACAATAGATAGGTATACAACTATTAAAACCTAAGATTACAAAACCATATATATATAATATAAGATATATAGATATATAGAGAGAGAGAGAGAGAGAGAGAGAGAGAGAGAGAGAGAGAGAGAGAGAGAGAGAGAGAGAGAGAGTCATATTTCCATTTTATCAGTGCCGCGATCCTAGTTGCAGACAGTAGCAGACTGGGTGAGGGATACGAATGGGGTAGGGTGCGGTGTTGTGGGATGGGATGGGAGGGGAGGGGGTGGGATGCATGAGAGCACACCACCCACAACGACCACGGAGCGGGAATGACGGGAGGGGGAGGGGGAAGGAATTGGCAATATGGGCGACACGCCAAGACTTCAAGTTGCACGCTACCCGGGGTCGGCGGGAGGTGGAGGTGGGCCAGAGGTGAAGAAAAAGGTCGAGGTACAGGTAGGGTAAGGGGAGGGGGGGGGATAGAAGAGGAAGAAGGATGAATCACAGAAGATCCGCAATGACTTGCGAGGGAAATCTGCCTCCATACAGGTACCAGATACACAACACGTGGGAGAAACGATATCCAAAGGAAGGTTAAATGGACTTATTTTTTTTTTTAATTCATTATACCAGACACCATGTGCGTCAGAGTGACGACACACCGATGGCCAAGGCCTGACAGCGGTAAGCCAATAACTATATATTTAATAAATCGTAATAACAGCACCGGCTACATATGTGGGTTGCCACAAGTGTTGCAGACGCTAACTCGAGAGAGAACAAAAGTCATTATTTTAAATTGATAATAGTTAGGCAAAAAATTCACATCTAATCTTTTAAAAATTAATCTTTTTCATCAGGCACAGTGTCTGCTTAAAAGCTAAACTACGCTACGCGATGATAGGTACAGAAAAAAAATAATTAAGCCATTTAAAACGTAGGGCTCCCACGAATTGAGACTTGGTTCCAAACACTGCTTCACGTTGTGGTGCCGTGCACCGGAGATAACGGGGGAAGACTAGAGGACCGGGGGGGGGGGGGCCGGGGGGGTTGGTTGGGACAAATACAATGACGCCTGCTAATCCAACCAGGACACTGACAGACTGACAATCGGAGACCAAGAGAATTAACGACCACATCCTCAAGAAAAGCCCTACAACTCATCGAGGAGGACCAGCATACCGTGACCCTTAAAAATCAATAAATCCAGAAGCAGCACAAAAACCAAATTCTCAGTAAAGCGAAAGGTTTAAACATCGGCGTGCGATGGCTCGGTAGGGAGGGACCAAGTCACCAAGGACAGGGAGGGAGGGAGGGAATGCTTAGTCTGGGCAAGCCACGCGATCTCTAGCTATAAAATCATTACCTCCTCTAGACTGGCCCCTTCCAATTTAGATTACAACTTTATTAGAGTAAACTTGCAAGTCCTACAACATCCTGATTTCACTCAATAATACGTTGCACCATATAAGGCTATTAATAAACGGATGATATACACCAGCGCTGCATGACTGACACCCAATGGACCCAACTTGGCTCTCAATTGTCTAAATGCCGGGAAATAAAAACTATCTACGGGTAAAACTACCTTCACTAGTTCAATTCTCAGTATGTAGAATTACGTAATGATGCGAACCGAGTTTCTAATCTAGTCAGACTTTACCTTAAGTACCCTACATTCACAGTTAAAAGTCCAAGAATAGACCCGGCATTTCCGATTTAAAGCTCCGACAATGGCATTTAAATGCTGAATTTCGAATTCTGCAATCTAACGACCTCAGGGAATACAAAATACATACAAATGAAGCTAAAATAGGAGTATGTATCAAAGATAAAACATGTAAAGTGAGAAGGGAGTGAGGAGAGAGCGGGTCTGAGAACAAAGTCCCTTGCACGAGGCAGCCAACTCGGGGACTTTGTTTCTGGACGCTTCATTTTCCCCCTGAACACCAATTACACTCACCATTCGTCAACCCATCCACTCCACCGCTCTGGAACAAAGAATAAGACATTTATTACAAGTCTGTTCCATAGTATGAACATTAAGCTAACTAAACATACATATTTATATAACAAATGCTGCTCTACATAAGACAGGAAACGGGTTCAATGGACTTAGTCTCCGGGCCCCACAGAGCAGCAGCCATCTTATATCTCCCTCAAACTCACCAAAGCAACGAAAAACACAAGTATAATTATCACATTTTCAGGCCCTACGGATATCATTGATTAGCCATAAGCACATCAAACGCACAACGGTACTCTTTGAGATACTTACAGGCACACTTAACATCTCCGAGTCCGACATCACTAGTACACAACACGAAAAATTTTAGAGTCCACAAACGCTGTTCAACGGCAAAGTCTAAAGAGGCAGCGAGAGGCAGAGTGCTTATGCAGACAGACTGCGCATGCGCTCTACCGTTTCTTGCCAAAGTCTGCCAGAGAGCCATCTTTTTTTTCATAATACTACAATATTTCCTTTTAATACACTCTAATCTTTGCATATGATATTCACATAAGTGTAAAAGTTCTTAATGTTTCTATTTTCAAAATGGTCATAAATGTCTCTTTTCTTGTACCGTCCTTTTGAAAAATGCAAATATCATTTGGCACCTTCTCGACTGGCTTGATTCTCTGCTGAAATCCTATCGGACATTTTCATGAAAATATTGATTCACCGCGTTCCTGCTGTTTATCCCAATTGCTCAAGACATCCTGACAACGGAATTAAGAGTGTGTCGAAACAACGCCATTCCCATTATCGATAACCCTTGCATTGTCAAAGTATTCCAAAAATGCCGCCACTTAAGAATTGCTCACGGTTTTGCAATTTTACTTTGTAACAAACTCTCGTGTCTATCTATCTACCGATCTATTATATATATTATAATATTTATATATATAGATATAATTATATAATATATATATATATATATATATATATGTGTGTGTGTGTGTGTGTGTGTGTGTGTGTGTGTGTGTATGCATACACATGTAGATACTTGTTTATGTAATAAAAAGCATACACAGACATACATACAAATAGTGTTATATAGTTATATATTATATACTATATACTTATATTCTATCAACCTAAGTTTAAAAAGAGATATCACTCGGTGTACAGCTACTATATCAAAGTTTGGTTACAAGTCTTGCTTCCATCTACATTTATTTTTCATTAATCTAATATATCTGTGATTTCAACCAAAGTAAAGAGCACCATCACATTGCTTCTACTTTATTTTTGTATATTATTTACCATCTTACAGCAATACTAATGAGATTTGATAATATTTCGAAAAATGGCCAATAAACTAAAAATGCTACACAGACCATTCTCCATTTTATTCCTGATAAATTTTCGGCGCTGCAGATGCCACGACTTACAATATATATATATATATATATATATATATATATATATATATATATATATATATATATATATATATATATATAACATAAAACCAATAAAATGAGTAAAATAAATTTTTTCCAAAAGTCACAGCAGTATATATTTATTTATTTTACACTTCCATCCGATCTCCGAGACTATGAAGATTATATTAAAATCATAAGAGGGAATATTTAGAAGTAGATTTATGCTGCCCTGTTCATACAAATTGCACACTTCTTTCAGCATCACAAAAATCAATTTGGATAATGGTTCTTTTAATTCGGTTGTTCATTACGTTTCACACCTCTTAGGAGAAAGTATTGATCCATATTGATGTGCTGATATCCATTGCATACTCTTGATGGAATGGGGCCCGTAAAGGGGGGGGGGGGGGGGGTGGGGGGGGGGGGGGGGGGGGAAGGTGACGCTTAGTTCCGCCAGTGCACCTCGCGCGGCTGAAGGACTGACTACTTGAGGCTTTTTGCAGCGTCCCTTCGGCCCCGAGCCGTAACCACTTTCATTTCTTTTCTTTTGCTGTACCTCTTATCATATTATCTTTCATCTTACTTTCCACCCTCTCCTAACAAATGTTCAAAATGCAACTGTGAGGTGTTCATCCTGTTACACCTTTCAAACCATTTTACTTTCAATTTCCTTTTTAGCGTTGAATGACCTTATAAGTCCCGGCGTTTGGCCTAAATTTCATATTTCATTCCACTCCTGGAAATTAAAATGACGCGACTCTGAAATGTGACGACGCGACGCACGCATGTCTAACTATAGTACTTAATGCTGAGTAAAATGGTGAACGTGAAGCCGTATCATGTAGGCGACAGCTTTAGAGAAAATACGTCTCGAAACTAGTAACTCCTCAGATATATGAGGTTTCCAACTCTGCGTTGTCATTTTCAACGCGCCTACGTAATTTAATAGAGTATTATCTTAATGGGATATTGACTCATATAACATTTGGAAATTCGGGTGGAAACAAAAATTATAACTGAGCATACAATAATAATTGGAGATGATATGTCGTCAAATGTTCTAAAACCTTCTTCAGTAACCTTGAACACTGCTTCAAAAACCTGACACTATTTGCTTCTTTATGTGATATATGCAAGTCTGGACACGATTTGATCCTATATCTCATTAAATGTAGAAAAGTTTTGATTTGCAGGAATTAGCCTATAAAGCTTAAGACAGAGAAAAGGGGAAGCTGGAATGTAAGAGGGAATGAGGTAAAGCACTAGGCTAAAAGTGAGATCCGCTAAGGGCAGAAGGGACGCTGCAAAGAACCCGGTGGTGCCCACCAACAAAGAGCACCACCTTACTATACAGGACGGGATATGTAGAAATGTTGACTCTGGCGTTTGTTCAATTTGATATTTTCTAAATTACATATCTCTGCCAAGAAATTCAGTTTTTTTTTCTCTCTCTCAATGCAGTACTTGGTAAGACCGATGCGGTTGAAATGGTTTCACGAAATATAAGAACTTTTTATTTGGATTGGATCCTGGGTCATAGTGGCATGATTTTCTTGACCGAATTGCGGATGTAGTTGCTAAAGATCAAACTTGGACTTATGATAAGTAATGGTTGAAGTGGGAGGAATGACCGAGAAACTCTATTTCATAGAATAATCAAAACTGAATGTAAGGGATTGATAGATTTCGAGCTTGAAACGATTCCAAAGTGCCAGCGAAATCATGCGTGTAGCCTAACCTTATAAGCGTCAGTTCTGTGCTCTTCCACGGACAGAGTCTGCTGGCCCGTAAGCAAAGAGGCACGCGGGCTGGTAATATAAAGTAGTCTAATGCATAGTACTGATAGTTTGATTTGGTTTTATGAAATTTAGGTTGTCAACCAAAGCAACTGGGAAATTCTGGCCATTCAACGTTGAAGACGGTGTGGAAATGGAGTTGGAGTGGTTGAACAGTAAGATAAAGAGATAAAAATGAGGTACAAGGTTCTAAAGGGGGAACTGGGAGAAACCCAGACATTTGCACGAAGCAGCACTAGATGAGGAGGCAGAGCAAACTGGAAGTAAAGAAGCAGGAACCGAGATATACGTATATACAGGCTAATAAGTGGGACCATCTAGTGGGCAAAGGGACGCTGCATACACCACTTAGTAATGCCTACAGTGCAACTCGTGAGGAGCACGCGAATCATGGAAATTGACCGTTAATGGAGACTGATTAATAATGCACAATTGAGACTACTAAAATACTCACTTATGCATAAAACTATATCATACAAATAGTCACCCAGAGCACTCATGCAGTTCATTTATAATTTTCGTTTAACAATAGACAAAACTTTCTGTCTTTTTACCATATTTATGAAGATCTGATACCTCCATGAACCTCTTTATATTGTAATGGCGTACTGCAATAAGCCTTAGACTGGAGTGATCGTATTCGTATAGCCTATAGGTACTCTGTTTTTTTCCATCTGTCCACCCGCCTGTGGTGTTTGCGTATGGTAACACTGCGTCCCGGGCTTTTGATAGTTACATTCAGCTTACATTCAACAATGATAACAATATCCTATTTCGAATTAACGGTGTAATTCGCACACCGTAAATTATTAAAACACTTTTCAGTTGCAAATGTACACCCAGATATCCTTTTATTTACCTAAAACTTACACATAGTGTAACTATCTAAAGCCCGGGACGCAGTGTTACCATACGCAAACAACACAGGCTGGTGGACAGATGGAAAAAAACAGAGTATAGGTACTACCTAGTAGTACTAGGTACCTATAAAGCTTTACCTAAAACTTAGTCTGTCACATAAATCATGCCAAGAAATTTCTAGTTGGAATGATGAAATTTCCAATCTAAATATAAGAAAAATCTGAAAGTAATTTTTTTATTTTTATCATAGGTATCGCTAATTGTCACAATAACATGCGATTAGCTATATTTTTGAGAGCAATAAAGTAACAATGTTGATGAAATATATTTTTGTTTACCATGCAAATGTTCTATAACGCGCAATACTTTTACAGAAAACGGAACAGCATTCGTTCTGAATAGGATAAACTCTTCTGAAGAATTTAACTTTAACTTCTATTGTATAAGGTAAAAGCATAATGCATTGAATCGGAATAGAGACTGAAAGGTTACAATAAATAGAGAACTGCGTTTACGAAATTGTATTAGGACGACCAATAATTCCCAACAGCAACTAATTTAGAAGTTCTAGAGGTGAAGGTGCAGACAAACTAGGTCCGGAAATAGTATTGAAAGCAAGACGGCAGGATACACGAAAAATGAAAGGTGAACTATAAACTTAAAGATCGTCTTTACATCAGAAAAACAAATACATGTGATATGTTAATAACTATTCGTCTATACTGTAATTTTTCTGAGAGCCAGATCCCAGCATATTACAACTGAACATTCGTAATTGTCAAAAAATGGCATCGTATAACGTGTTTTGCGATAATGACGGTGAAGTATTTCCTATTTTATGACCATAATACCGGAAACAAATAAGTGAAATAGCAGCCAGTATGGAAAACTTAATAGAAATGACACGAAAGTGACTTTTACGTTCGGAAAACAAGGCACAAAAAACATATATATATTTTATGAGAAAAAAAGGAGTGAAAAATTACAAAGATATTAATGGGAGCCATTATATACAATAAGAAGAAATATTTAAAAATATATTGATAGGATTCGTTATACAAAAAGAAGAAGAAGAAGAAGAATACGAGTTGTTATATAGCCTACACTAAGCCTCACCTGACTTGCCAGTGAGAGGCCACTGATTCTATTTAGAAGTCGTGGCTATTCACTCAAACGAAAGCAGCACTAAAATCTATCTGAATTACTCTGCTCTCAAAATCCTTATCAATGTTCCTTAGCAAATGGCACGCTAAGTCTAAAAGAGCATCGCAGGTACCTAAGTAACCTAAGTGTTTCCTGTATGCATATTGACTATCAGCTAACAATCATTTGGACTCCACATACTTATGTATTGGCTTGACATTTTTTCCAGCAATTTTGGAGAGCACAGGGAGAATAGAGATTGGCCTGTGGTTACTGCAGTCTGCAGATATACCGCTCTTTGAGACAGAAACTAAGCTTGCGCACTACGTCGGCATAAAAATCTATAGAGTCTAGTAATCTTGGGAGACAGCACACCAGAAAGGTTTTTAGAAAACAAAGAGAAGAAACCATCACGATCCTCTCCACACCACCTATCAACATTATCCAGGAGTTTCTGAACATCCCAGGAACAAATGCAAATTTTATAAGAATTGGTTCTGGAAGACAAGTATCAGGGAGAGGGACATTCTCGTCTGATTGCTTAGCTTCAAAAGCTTGATGAAGCAGTCCAGCCTTTTCCTTAATGCCAGTAACCAATCTACAAATATCCGTTAGTGGTGGTGGAATAGAAGACGAGTCTAACCCAATTACATGGCTAAAACAGAGGCAAACTTACCTGGCATTTTTACATAAAATTCATTATAAAAAGAAAGTCCTAAATCAGAGAGAACAGGACGGATAAAGGGGCGAAGAAGATGCAAATTGATAACTGTATTGAAAACAAGACTCATGAGAAATGCCTAGAGGATAAGATTACAAAATTGGCAGGGTTCTGATGCCTTGAAAAAAAAGGAAGCAGACTCGGCTACAGAGAAAGGTGTCTCATTAAGGAATCTAAGACAACAGGCACAACTAGATTAACATTTCTCAGTAAAAGGAGGTACCTACAACTAAGATTTTTTTAAGGTTCTTGAAGAAAATTACTACCAAGATATCGGACAAGAGCGAAACAATGAAGTAGTTAAAACTAAAAAATATTCCTCTGTAAAAAAAGAAGACTGTTGAGATAGCAACGCAAGAGTGATAGAATGTTATAATATAGATAAAAACTGCCATTTTTTCCGAAATATGACAGTCACTGGAGCTAAGAACTTGCAAGATGAAGCAGACACTGCAATGGAAAGACTTCATACGTTATATGGAACTTAAGTTAAGCTTCCACTAAAAATGAAAATGCAGAGCTTGCTCTGACAAGTTTTATAAATGCAAACATTTTCATGGGGCCAGTATTAAACAGCTGAGGTCTTGCAATATACAGATAGAAACGCAGTAAAAAAATTGTTAGGAGGAGAGTTGGTTTTTAATTATCAACAAGTAGCATACCCAGTACGCACCCTTTTTAAAGTTTACATACTATATAATATATATATATATATATATATATATATATATATATATATATATATATATGTGTGTGTGTGTGTGTGTGTATATATATATATATATATATATATATATATATATATATATATATATATATATATTGATATATGTTATACACTATACCGAGATAACACTTCTCTGACCTTCTAAATCTCCTTTTATTCTCAAGGGTAAAGTTCTGACGAGAAAGGAAAAAATCGTTACTGTGTTGTACCATTTTTTTATAATCTCTTTTGATGAGAGTTCTTGCAGCACTGACTCATAGCTATCTTCATGGGTACATTAGTTCCAGAATGGATCTACGCTCCAATACATAGCTGATCACAGTCAGAATTCAGAGAATAAAAGAAAATTCAACAAAAGGAAGGCTCATCAGATCATGGCCACTCTCAACGAAGCCTTATAAGTCAGGCTCCTCAACTCCAGTGAGTCCTAATGGTCTGCAGTGGAATTCCTTTCCACTACAGGGAAGAACATCGTCTGAAGGCAATTGGACAATTAGCGTAGGTGTTGCTGTGTGATGCAATGCTTCTGCGACACCACACTCTTCTTGTAGGTATTCTCCTTATGAACTATTTCTGTGTCTCTAATAATGTCATTTACAGGCTATTTTCCTTCCATGCACATCAGCCAAAAGTGACAACAACAAATGTTCTGGTGTCTTTAGACCATGTCCTTCCCTCCAGCAAAAGAAAATTCCACTGCAAATTATTAAGACTCACCAGAGTTGGGAAGCCTCGTTCGAGAAGTTTCTTGAAGAATATTTCTGATCTGATTTTTTTATTGATTTTTTTCTTTCATTCAGGTTCTTGGTTCAATATTTTTATTTTGACTGTTCGGCTATTTATAGGGTGTCCCAAAAGGGTTTACTCACATTTTGACTCCCCTATAATCATTGAATTCGTGGCAGAAGTACGGCTAAGTTCTGAAGAAAGAAAATATTTTTTATGGAAGCACGAAAACATCATGTAATATTTCCGATGAACTCGCTTCAAACTGCGACTGATTTTGAGATTCCTGTTTCACGACCCATTTGTCTTACAGATATCTGTGGCGATCGGGGGAGGGTTTCAAGCGGGACTGGTTGATGACCGCAGCCTTCCTTAAAGCTCATTTTGGACCTCATGCACAATTCCATCTGATTCTAACTCATCTCGGATGCAAGTAGTGGTGCGTCGAGTTGGCGGATCTTTGAGGCAATGTCTTCTAAATTGTCTTTGCATTTCCATGATGTTTTCGTGCTTCCAGTAGCACTTGATGATCAATCTTCCTTCTACAAAATTGAGTCGTACTTCTGATCTAAAAAGCAATGAAAAATTCAATGAGTTATGGGGAGGGACAATGTGAATTTATTTATTTATTTATTTTTTGTGACACCCCAATAACCGAGTGTAGTTCCATTCCGGATCTCTCGTAGTCCTAAACATGTCTACGAGTCCAAGGTCATTTGCCTTGTTCATAAATGGTTTGATTGATTCAATTCTAGTGTGAGTTTAGATGGAAAGTCTTCACGGAATGCTTACAGGCTAAACTTAGAAACCCCACCCCCCAAAAAAGGAAACAAAAACGATTGCAAGAGATGATCCAGTATCTAGAACAACGAAATCTCTGGGAAGCAAAGGACTTTACCCTTTCAAAAACGGCCTTGTGATATCTCACAAATCTCTAACGAACTTGCTAGAGATATTAGTTGAAAAAAATTGCAATATCACACATTTTGACATATAGGTTGGATCAAGATGGACTGGAGTACTGTTTTGGCTATATGCGACAAATGGATGCATGTCATCGGCACCAATCACCTGTTGAATTTAATTAAGCACCGAGTTAGTGCCCATCTCCTGAGAAACGATTACACTTTTTTTATAGGAGAAAAATACAATGTTGAAAATTGTATTAGCGATAATATGACTGAGGCCTCATTTTCCAACTTGATAACTAAAGAAATCACTTTTTATGAGGCTCAAGAAACTTCTCTTCTGCAACAGATAAGTTATCGGAAATATAGTTCTGTTTGCCAATGGAGGAATTACAGAATGACAATGACGACAAAGCTGCTGAAGAAGAAACATTAGAAGATGCCATTGAAGAAAGAAGTTTGTAATACGAGGGTGGTGTTATAGGCCGTAAGTTTCCCGAGTATGACTTTCTAGGGAAGAAGGCAACTGAAGGAGATGGCACACGAATGGCTCTACTTATAGTGCCGATTTTTTGTAGCATTCAAAATCAATGGAAAAGATGTTTACTTGTTATCATGGGAAAAAAAGGCCTAAAATCAGGAATAAGTACAATAAACGAGTTGAGTGATGTGATAGGCAATTGAATGCCATTGCATTCATCTGTAATTAAATTTTTTTTTTTTTGCTATCGTATATTTTCAGGATTCGCAGATGAAATAAGGATATTAGCTTCTCAAAAAGAGTGGCAAACAAAATGAAAGAGATGATAACATAATTGGTAACCTTTTATATGTACTCGTATATGTATGGGTATTTGAGTTGTTTGTTAGTGAAAAATTTTAAGTTTTACGTTTTTGAAATTCTAGTTTTCATTATTTGAATGAATATACGTATAGAAATTAATATGGTTAACATGTGTTTTATTTTCCTAAACGAATTAATCATAATTTCTAATAATAAAAAGGGAAACGAAGAAACAGCAGAAAAGTTCTCTTATTTGTGTAGTGAGAAGACCTTGTATTCTCTAGACCTTGCAGGAGTCAATGGCCAAATCAGCTGTCGGCATGAAAAAATAACAAGTAAAAAATGCACAGAAGTCTCTTCGGCGCAATCGAATTTCCTCGACAGTGAAAATAGATGTATCTTTCGTTGGTCTCGGTATAATGCTATATGAGCCGCGGCCGATGAAGCTTTAACCACTGCTAGGTGGTGACCTGTCCTATATCATTGCACGATCATGGCTAACTTTAACCTTAAATAGAATCAAAACTACGGAGCCTAGAGAGCTGCAATTTGGTATGTTTGATGACTGGAGGGTGGAGGATCAACATAGCAATTTGCAGTACTCTAGCTTCAGTAGTTTTTAAGATCTGAAGACGGACAGGAAAAGTGAGGACAGTAAAAGTGTGGGCAGAAAAGTGCAGTCGAACAGACAAAGCCATCTCAATCATTTTCTTTACAGTTTTACAGAAACCAAATAGCTAAAAAGGAACAAGGCAATATAGTTTTTTTTTCTCTTTTTCTTCAGATTTTTAACATTAAGGATAAGAAGGGATCTAGAGGATAAGAGAAGTGGCATATAAAAATAGTGGACTCCGTTTGTGCATCAACATTCATTAATCATTGCTTACGAGAAAGTCTGTCCCTTAAAAGAAATCACAAACACACACACACACACACACACATATATATATATATATATATATATATATATATATATATATATATATATATATACACACAGTCAAACCTCGGATTTTGTATGCCACGGTTTTCGTATGATTCGGTTTTTGTCGACTTTTTTTTATGATATTTTGACACGGGTTTTGTATATTTCTTCAGAGTTCATAAACCCGGAAATTCTTCTTCCAGGACCCATGACTAGGCCAGTACCAAGCACCCAAACAAAACATCCCATGTTCTCTCGTGACCCATTCTGCCTTTTTGTGTTTATTGTTTTTTGTGCTTTTTTTTATTGAGTGCAACTGCTAAATAAGCCATCATGGGGCCAAAGAAAGTTCCAAGTGCCAGCCCTTCTATGAAAAAGATGAGAAACACTATAGAATTTAAGAAAGAGCTCGCACCAAGGTTTGAAAGTGGCGTACACGTGGCTGATCATGCTAAGATGTACGGCAAGTCCGTATCAACAATCAGGTCCGTGTTAGTGAAGAAAAAAGAAATCAAGGCACCTGATGTTGCGAAAGGAGTAACGTCATTAACGAAACAGAGATTGCATCTCATTGAAGATGTTGAGAAGTTTTTATTGGTTTGGAATAATGAAAAACAGTGGGAGATTGTGTGTCAGAGGCAATAATTTGAGAATGCAAGGATGTTGTATGCCTATCTCTGTAAGAAAATGCCTACAACAAGTGCTGCTGTTAGCAAATTTAAGGCCAGCAGAGGCTTGTTTGAAAAATTAAAAAAGCGAAAAGTCTTACATAATGTGCCTACTTCAGAGATTGAGGACATGCATGCGAAAAAGAGTGATGTAAAAAATTTTGTGGAGAATTATCATCCCAACCAAGATGTTATAATCCATGTCTCCAACATGTTTAATGACAGTGACTTGTTTCATTTCAGGCAAATGTTTTGGTGTGCGACAGGGGTCTATGACTCTCAAGCTGGTCCCAGTGCAATTAAAAAACAATGAGAGGAAGGAACCCCAGATAGTGTCAGCAAAAAAATGAAGAGAAGAATTAACCCAGATAGGTCCTTGATACCTGAAATCCTTCTGGAGGGGGATTCTCCATCCAAACAATAATGTTTCCTCCTCCCTCTCCCTTCTTCTCCATCTTCCAGGCAATAACAAGGGTCTTCCATAAAGGTGAGAGTGATGTTAAATGTTCATTTATCCATTTCATTAGACATTTATATTTATCTATCGTTGTTTTCTTTATGTAAAACTGTGTTTATTCTCTATAGAATGTATTAAAAAATATATTTTTGGGTTCCTGGAACACATTAATTGAAGTTACGTTATAGCTTATGGGAATTATTGTTTTGGATTTTGTACGTTTCAGACTTCGTGAGACGTTCAGGAAAGGATTACGTACGAAAACCAAGGTTCCACTGCATACATATACATACACACACATATCTAAATATTCAAAAAAGGCTGTGTATGTGTGTGTGTGTGTGTGTGTGTGTGTGTGTGTGTGTGTGGGTGGGTGGGTGGTTGGGTGTGTGTGCCACATACAATTTGGAATGCTTTGAGCAATTTCAACCAAACTTGATATACATATGACTTACCATGTGGAAAAGAATAATGTTGGGGTAAGACATCACTGGCACCAATGGGGGCTCGTGAAAAGGGGGTGTGAAGGGGGTGAAATGTAAAAATATCCAAAAATGACAGAGACTAGTGCCTAATCCATAGTTTTTGAGGTTGCTAGATGAATAGTGACACTCCCAATGCCCTTTAAGTCCAATTCAGCCCTGATAGGAATAGGGTGGGAAAGAGTGACATGTAAAAATAACAGAAAAAGACAAATATTAGTGTCTGATTCATAGTTTTCAAGGTTGCTGAGATGAATAGTGACACTCCCAATGCCTTTCAAGTCCAAGTTTGGGTGAGAAGGGAGTGGGAAGGGGGTGCATGTCAAAATAACCGAAAACGACAGATATTAATGTCTAATCCTTAGTTTTCAAGGTCGCTGAGATAGAAAGTGACACTCCCAATGCCCTTCAAGTCCAAGTTCAGCCCTGATAGGGACAGGGGAAAGAAGGGGTGGGAAGGAGGGGACATGTATAAATAATAAAAAAAGACAGATATTAGTGTCTAATCCATAGTTTTCTAGGTTGCTGAGATGAAAAGTGAAACTTCCAATGACCTTTAAGTCCAAGTTCAGCCCCAATAGGATGGCGGGGTGAGAAGGCGATGTCATGTAAATATAACTGAAAACAACAGATATTATTGGATAATCCATAGTTTTGAGGTAGCTAAAAAGGATAGTGACACTCCCACGGCATGACAAAGGGGAGGGAAATAAGTGGTATTTAAAAGCAAAAGAAGAGCACAAACGATAGAATCACCACTTGAAATCTTGAAGATTATTGGAACCATGGAAAACTGGATTGGGAAGAGATTTCCAAAGCCTTGTCGGAAAAGAAAGGAAATGCCCAGGTTGTGGTCTTCGGGAATCGAAAAAATTACAGATTGGTTGACCGGACAGTCGCATAGGTTTAATAATCATACAAATCACAAAAGTTTCTTTTCAGAAAAAAAAAAAAAATAAAGATGGCAATAAATGCTATTAGTAATTTTCATCCGATATTTTCCACCATGAGAGTTTCACAATGCTTCTTTTTTTTCTTATTTTTGCTGAAACGCCGACCTTTAGAACCACTGCCCTATAGCAGAGTAGCGTAATTAATGCCCGTGAAGATGTATATCTTGTAATAAAGCCACCGAAAAGATGGGCAGTCTGGAATTATTTGAATTGTGACAGGATAACACCTTAGAGTTTTTTTCCAAATTACATTGCTTCATTTCTCACGTACTGTACCCGGATTCAAAAAAGGGTCATTGTCCCTTCAAAAATAGGGGGGAGGTGGGGCCAACATTCTTCTTTATCAATTCCCTTTTCAGGCTGTCAATACCGTAGGGCAAACTTATTTAATGAGTTAAAAAGAGACGTGTATAGAAAACGAATCTCACAAAGTTCTCAAGTAAAATTAGGACGACAAAGTATTTCAGAATAGCATATATATATATATATATATATATATATATATATATATATATATATATATATATATACAATTGCATATACAGACAACACACACACACCACACACAACACATATGTATATACTATATAATATATATATATATAATATATATATATACACACCATATATATATACATAATATCATATATACACCATATATATATATATATATATATATATACATATATATATACTATATATATACATATATATATATATATATGTATGTATGTATGTATGTATATATATATATATAATATTATATATATAATATATACATAATATAATAAAGAATGATGGTTAAAATGTTAATAAAGATTAATTTAAAAAAGAAAATAGACACAAGCTTGATTATTACCTTGACAAACTTTTTCCCGACATTTTTCATCTAGTATATACAATAGATCTTAGACGCCGTTTTCTTCCCTCATTCCCCACAAAGATAATACCTTCCTGCCAGTGTTGCACAAAACTGTAAAAAGAAAAAAAAAAGATTGATTATCTACCCAGACCTTGGCGGTGCGTGAACGGCCATAGCAAATGCTCTTAATCAATTCGTTTGGTGTTTGAATGCTTTGCAGACCTAAAACATACGAAGATTATCTATGCTAAATTTTCTTTTTATCAAGTTGAGACCTCTTGCCTTGGTAACAGTGTAAAGTGTGTTTGTGTGTGTGTGTGTGTTTTTTTTTTAAGTGGCACCGATTTTGAAATGCAATGCCAGTTCTCTTTGAGGATTCACGGTCAAGCTAAGCTGCCCTTGGGACATGCAGAGGTCGAATTCAAGTATACGAAAATAAACTAGAATAACACAGGGTTTTATAGAGTATTTTAAACTCAAAAATCATGTTGAGAATGAACTCCGAATACTTTAATCACAGGACATCAACAGGAGCCTTTTCTTTACATCGTATATATAGGGAGTATTTGGCGTATATACTTAAAGCCAATATAATCATATTATTGTACTTATTCGTTTATAAAGAGAGAGAGAGAGAGAAAGAGAGACTGGATAAAGAAGCATACTAAGTAGTCTCAAGGTCACTGTAAAAGGTAGCCATTATCCCATGAAGATGCACGAGAGGATTTAAATGCCTTCGGGAACAACAAAACTCGGAGCTCACTTAAACAAAATCGTTCGACTCACAACCGTATATTGTGCTTTTCTTTCTATCTTGGTCAGTAATTGCAACTGAAATCATGAAGATGCCTTGATGCCGGGTGGTATACTTTACCACTCTTTCTGATGCTCATGTTTTATAATAAGAAAATGAATTGAAGTTCAGGTTCCTTAAAAGATGAACCATGTATATATTTGCGAGTAGGCCTCAGCTTGGATTCTTATGGCTCCCGGGGGCAAGGATTGACAATAAAATATACGACGAAGATCGAGTTTTCTGTACGAGCCGCGGCCCATGAAGATTTCAGCCACTGCCCCGTGGTGGCTTGTCCTACATAGTTGCCAGATGCACGATCATGGCTAACTTTAAACTTAAATAAGATAAAAACTACTGGGGCTAGAGGGCTGCAATTTGGTACGTTTAATGATTAGAGCGTGGATGATCAATATACCAATTTGCAGCCCTCTAGCCTTAGTGGTTTTTAAGATCTGAGGGTGGACTGACAGACATAGCCACCTCAGTGGTTTGTTTTTAAGAAAACTAAAATAATAATAATAATAATAATAATAATAATAATAATAATAATAATGATAATAATAATAATAATAATACATAAATAAACGAGGTCACTTCCAGCCAATCACATCTGTCAGGAGGATTGGTATACCCTGTTCATTTGGCTTGATTCAACAACAGAAACTTCTTAAGGGCGTTGTGCCATCAGTGCACCTCATGCGGCGAACTGCAGTCATTACTAAAGGTTCTTTGCAGCGACCCTTGGGCTCATGGCTGCTCCCACTTTTCAGCCTTTTAGTTGTCCTCCATTCCCGCTACTGCTCTTCCAGCTTGCTGTCCAACTCCCTCTTTTCACTGTCTCTACACCTGAATGGCTGAAAGTGCCGAGGTGCATGGCAGTAGAGCCAAATTTTCGTCAATCAATCAAATTAGCGGCAGAAAAGAAAAAAAAAAAAAGCCAATATAAATACTTTAGAAAACACAATGAACTAAACAATAAAATGCCATAAAAAATAGAGGGTACAATAGGTACAATACAAAGAGTTTATTACCCCAAGTAAACGAGATTACGTAATTGGGGGACTGAATTCTAAGTAGCTGCTGCTCTCAAAGTCACACCCACGAATGACGGGAGATGTTTTCATCAAAGTTCATCTAGAAATAACTATCACAGATTAATGGAGTAGTTCATGCGAAGTTATTCGCGCCGATAATCTAGCGCATATCATTAATGAACGGACATGCGTCCACAAACCGTCAAAAATGGCGGTAATTACAGACAAGGGCGAGACGAGACGATCAGTCCCGATTCAAGGGACATTACGTACCGTTCCACTGCTCGGACCAAGTTACCTTTACTCTACAATTTTATCTGTGAAGGAGGAGGGACTTCATGCTTGAGTTGGATTTATTTTTTCTACAAGAGACTTAATTCTTTCCCAAACCGAAAGAATCCTGAGTTAAGTCAACTCGCACGAATTCGCTTTCGTTGGTAATGAGGCGGTCCGTACTGTTGATGTCATCAGCAAACCAGAGCGCGATGACTTCATTCTCATAGATAGCATAAATGCTTTGATAACACGAACGTCCAGTTGACGTGCTCTCTCACAAGTTCTGTTTTTATTTAGCTGTTTTTCTTCTTGAAATAAACGGGCTTCGCTTTCAAAAATGCTCCCTTATCAAGAAGTAACCGAAGCAATACTTCTGAATCTTCAGCTGGGACTCTGCCGGGACGTGAAACTGACGCTGAAGCACATCGAAGAGTTCTGATCTCATAAACGCGAATAACAGTGACATCACGGCGGTAAAGTCAGCGCTTCACGTTCATTCCTATACGAATCCTGCGACATCCTGCGACTGAGTCATAGGAACGGAAGCTGGCTCCGTATTTCTTGGAAAGATTTCCGGGAAACGACGCGTAAGCTTTGAGAAAGTTTGATTACTTACTCTTAGTCCTATTTTCCCTTTCTGTCGGAACTTCACGTGTCTCTGATTCACTGCGAACGAATAATTGTTGGTTTTTAATTACCTAGTATTTGTTAATCTGCTTTCTCTCTACCATGTTTACTCTGTGGAAAGCGAGCTCTGGATACTTTGCTACGTGAAATCAAAGGAGAGTAAATGAAGTTGCAAAGTTGTAGGGTAAGAAAACGAGTCGTGATTGAACCGTGGAATGCTCGTAGATAATACAGTACTGACTGGGCATAATGTAGACAAACTGCAGGGAGTAGTAAAAGTGTTTTAAAGCATTTGCAAGAGGAGAAAATTTATGTTCTACTTACTATAAACAAGGGTAAGTTTGTTGGTAAATAGAAACCAGGGAGATGAAAGAATGTTAGTTGATGGATAGAAGAAGCCAACAGTCATACATGAAACATGGTGCCCACTGGCAGCTGACAAGCAGACAGGAATGAAGGCAGTTCCTGACAGTTATACAAGCAACAAGATACTTCCTGACATCCAATAAATATAGAGAAGACAATGCACATCCTGACAACAAGTATGTGGGAAACAGGGTGCTTCTTAAAACCTCCGGGGGACGTCCATGATACAAGGAGTAAAAATGACAAGTTTTATTCCAAGGAACGTTTCGCATATGAATTCTCTGTGCATCATCAGTCTGTGAAAGAACAAAAAGACCATTTATAAATAACATACAATAAAAGTGCAAAAAACAGGAATTCACATATATTAAAAGTAGTCTTAAGATTACATAAAAGATCAAAGTAAAAAAACAGGTCAAAAGAGATTGCTTAGACACCAACTTTCCATTGTGAGGAGAGAAGATGGAATGAACTATATATGCTATGGAAGCTAGTCATATATATATATATATATATATATATATATATATATATATATATATATTCTTAAAAAATCACAGTAGATACACGTGACTTCATAAATAAGCGAATACCACGGGAAATAATAGTCAGGAATCCAAGCGCTTTCGTCTTTATTCAGACATCGTCAAGGAGCTACGATGTCTGAATAAAGACGAAAGCGCTTGGATTCCTGACTATTATTTCCCGTGGTATTTCGCTTTATTATAATATATATATATATATATATATATCTATATATATATATATATATAATATATATATATATATATATATATATAGTGTGTGTGTGTGCAAGTGCATGTGCGTTTGCATGTAGTAATCCCCTGAAGATTTATATCTTCAGAAAAGGTCTTGGGATTATGCTGTCAGCCACATGATCACAGCCATCCCCAGCTGCAAGTCCACTTTAAACAACTGACCACACCGTTCGCAGTACAGGTCGACAAGAAGCGAAACAGGCGTCAATCGAACACGCCCATGTACTCCTCTCAGCTGTGGCAAGGAATGCGGCAAAGTTTTGGTGATTTGTTCAAACAACTCACGTTTAAACCAGTGTCAACTATCAACAAGAAGAAGACTAACCAAACCGAACGCGGTACTGATAAACATCACGATTTCTTCGAAAACAAGACCCATGTCATGTCTCAAGAGCGACTGTTATTGGAATGTAGGAACGGGCATGTTTTACAGGCCGAAGAACATCCAACTTTTGCCGAAAACATGACATACATCACATCTTGATTGCGGGACGCGAAACGAATCCGTGACGCCTATCAGCTTATTCCAGTTGGCTGGCGATGTGAGTTAACTGGAAATGGGGTAAAAGTCTTGGTCTGAAGACATTAGTGTGAGAAATACCAACTGCTATATCCGTTCTGTGTGGAAATAAAAGAAAACCCTGAGCTAAATAATCACCTCGCCACCTTTTGTAGTCGAACCAAATTCCTAAAAATCACAGTTCACCAAAATACTAAACTCTTGTCATTACTGGTAACGTGAAGCTATGTATTCACACACATAGATATGATTTTTAAAAACTCAGCTCAAAATTGCTTGTACCAAAAGACAAAATGTTAAGTAAACTTCGAACATTAGAATTATATTTTTACAAACTCAGCTCAAAATTGCCTTGTACCAAAAGACAAATGTTAAGGAACCTTCGACCTTCGAATTATATATATATAAATATATATATATATATATTATCGATATATTATATATATATAAATATAAATATATCTATATATAATATCTAAATATATATATATATATATATTATATATATCATATATATTAAGATATATATATATATATATATATATATAAATATATAATTATATAAATTATATATATACATCCATATATATACATATATATATATTTATAATATATATATATATAATAAAAAATATATATTATACATACATATATAATATATAATTATATATTATATATATATATATGTGTGTGTGTGTGTGTGTGTGTGTGTGTGTGTGTGTATGTGTGTGTGTACTTAAATATTTCAGTACAGCGCCCGTCAAGGTATGTACTGTACAACTTTTCGCAATTATTTTCTGATTCCTTTGAGTTCAGTTATTATTAAATTATTCTTTACATAACGACACAATATGTTTTAGCATTACATTAATTCTAGTTCAAGTTTTGATGAGTAGTAATTTCTAATTTGATTACACTTTAAAGTTTAGTAGCCCTGATGTTTGGAATGGATATACACGTTAGTATGCTAAGCAAATAAAATGAAGATATATATATATATATATATATAATATATATATATATCTATATATATATATATATATATATATATATATGCATAGATAATATTGTGTGCCTGCATGCCGTAACGGTGAGTGATGTATGCGAGGATATTCAAACAAAGTCTTGTTTGAAACGAAAGTGAAGTGTGGCTCTTGAATGTGAATGACAGAAAAATGCCGGAGGCTTTTGAGAGGAACTGTTTGTGTAGCATGCGTGTGATGCGGGAAGGACTGAAATTGCAAGAAATGTGTAGACAAAGTGGTAAGAGTGAAAAGTTAAGAAGTGAATGAGCTGGTTTCGTGAACTGAAGAGAGGTCGGTAGGTTAGCGATGAGACTATAATTCCGAAGCGCCAAAAGGAAGGAAGAGAGGTAGACACAAGTGCTTAGTAGATAGTGCAAAGTTGGCATTGGGAAGGATAGTCGTGGTATACAAGAATGGAATGCAACATGAAGTTTAGGCCAGAGGCCAAGCGCCGGGACCTGTAAGGTCATTCATTGCTGAAAGGAAAATAGAGAGTAAAAAGTTTCTAAAGGTGTCATAGGAAGGAAACTTCGCAGTTACACTATGAAACAATTATTATGAGATGTTGGAAAGTAAGATGGAAGCGCTTACGAGAACAGAGGTACTGTAAAAGAACTGAAAGGGGTTTCACCTGAAGGACGCTACACAGAACCTTAAGTAATGTCAACAGTGCACTGTGTGAGGTACACCGACAGCACTAACCGCCAACGGAAAAATAATTTCCATGAAGCGTGAGATCAATGCAAAGACAAGGGTGAAAAAGTGTATGTGTGTGTCAGGGGCTCAGTGTGCTGCGGATGGACCTGCAAAGCAAGGTTACGATGCAGTTAATATTGTGGCAGTTCTCTGCGCGCAGATGCGCTCACTGTTCAGCAGTTAAAGTTCACGTGAATGTGGCAGCTTTTTTTTTTTTTTTTCTATGGAGCCATACTTGCTAGAGGAATTTTATTTGCAAATACAAGGGCGCTTGACTTCTCCCTCATAATAACTCTTGCAAGCATGGAGCTATAAACATTTGCAAGGCTTCAGACTCACCAGGTGTGGTGCAAATTATCGTTGCGAAAAAGTTTCCAGTTTCACAGACTTATACAAGACTAGGCTTAGGCTGTGAAATTGTGTAATAACTCGATTTGTCTGGTTCTGCTTTTTTCTACTCTTTTGACAAACGCTAAGTGCATGCTTTCCCTCAGTTCTGTGGTACTACAGCTAGGCCACATCATAGGTATCTATGGGTCACATACTCCATGCAGTACATCGGTGGAGTCTACCAAATGCTTGAAAATGTAAGAATCAACATCCATGAACACATCATTGGCAAATCTACTTGACAAAAGACCCGCTTATTTTTCCCTGCAATTATTCTTCACCGTGCGACACGGGATCCCTTCTATTGCAGGTGCTTCAAAGACAGGTTGAGAAGGGAAACGGGACATTATCCCTGATGTTGGGGACGGGGCCGTAATTATCCTCCCTCCCGTTTCCGGCGTCTACACCCTTCCTCCCGACCTCAGTGCATCTTTGAACCCGCAAACGATCCCCCATAATTCCCCTTTGCGGCCTCCCCCACCAGGTATGAACGTTTTAGTAACGTGAGCACGACCACATTCCACTCTGGTTTTCGCGCCTTTTTAAAGGTTGAAAAAAGTTCCCAGACTTTGTCTCGAAATGTCGTATACGAAGAGTTACCTTGATCTAAAATTCCAAACATTTCTCGAGCCACAATAAATCTGCAAAAGGAAAAAAATGCGAATGACATTATGCAGGAGTTTCACGGCCCGCGTCTTTAACTTCGTTTTTCCTGTATTTACAGAAATATATCTCACATATGTGATTCAAAAGAAAAAGAACGATATAAGCAGGTTAACTTCCTGAGCACTGGTAATTGTAGAATGCAGTCAGAATATCCAAAAAGGACTTTCGGTTTTTGGAGGCGGAATGTTGCATAAACATCCCGCCCTTTACGATAACCGGTTTCCTAAACAATCTTCCACACGCCCCACATCCCTTTTAGCTGCCCCGAACAAATCTGTTCGCGTAGCCTACCGGCCATAAACTCTCTCCGTCACTTACAACTCTCATTTTCCTTCCTGGCATATCTTGTACGGCTAAACCAAGTAGTACTCGCCGCATTCGTACTTTCTCTTCGACCTCGACTGATGAGCACCAGGTGACTGATCTCAGAGGGATTGGAATCCTGCCCATCTTGCTTCTTTACCTTTAATAACGGCCACTTCCTCCTCTTCTTGCCGGCTGCTCTAAAGAGCTAAGAGCCCGTGCTTCGTAATCTATCAGCCACAACATCGTTTCGTCTCTGTAGAAAGAACGACCAGGTTTAAGAGCTTTTTTTCTGGTGTGGGGGGGCAACTGGGGGAGGGGGAGATGCAATCGATAATACTAATGAATTATATGTACCTCTGTACTGCGCCTTTGCCTTTATCTCTAGAACTTAGTATCTATAACTAAAAGCTATAGAACTTAGTATCTATAATTATTACTACAAATGCGATCATGGGCGTATCCATGAGGGATGCTTCCACCACCCTCTAAATTTGGGTAAGTATAGGTAACTAAATAAGAAAATCACAAGTCATGCTATTGATGCGCGACAATCTACAGTCCACTGAAAGCTACATGGTTCTTTAATTAAGAAAGAACAGTATATATTTTATTATGAAAGTTATGAAAAAGACTAGGTACTATGTAAAGATAAATTACGCCCCCCCCCCAACCCCCACCAAGGACAGAAATCATGGCAACGCCCATGTATGTGACCGTGTGTTTGGTTGGCTGTGACGTATGCAGCACGAATACCTATTTATAGCGAATGTTAATATAAAATGCACTTCTTTAATTTCAAGAATGATTTGAAACACATGATGCATTCCTAACATATCGACATGGTAAGCATTCCTTATTTCATTTCTCTTTCCAGACAAAGAGAGATTTTTTTTTCATTCGAATCAGTTATGCAAAGAGTTCAGGAACAAAATAATCACTTGGATAATTAGAGAACGGTCTCGCATGCATCGTAAACACTGATATCGTTATGAATAAAATCGCTGCATTAAACATTACAGTTGTTTGCCTTCTGCGTCATTAGCGCAGTCCACTTGTAATGGTTTCGATGCCTTTGATAGCATAATGAGCTTGTTTTATTGGGTGATTTATTTTTAAATGTCTGTTTTACATTTACCTCTAGACAACCAACATATAGGTCTAGGCGACATCAACAGCACGATAATTTTGCATATGTTTTTCAAAAGACATCGTTTTAACCATCGATTTGTTGTTGTGGTTAACCAGGAGAATGCCATTATTATCTTTTTGTGTAGAGTAAATTAAAAAATTAAGCACAGAAAATGGACTGAAAAGTAAACAAATTGCCTGGGGGTAGAGTGACCTCAACCCGCTTGGTGGTGTACCATTTAAATTTTCTCAGTCAACATCCGCTTTCAGGTAGCACCATTAAAAAATCGGCCTCGTAACATGCGAGCAGTATATGAATTACCGTTTGTTAATATTCGCAAAGAAAATAAAAATTAACGTTTCTTAAAAAGCAAAGTATTTTGTTTCTTTCTCTACTGAACGTAGCAGTATACTATATAAACCCTTTTCTGTAATGTTTTAATAAACAAGATCATGTTAACGCAATGCGTCCCTCCAAATTAAGGCCTGTAGTTCCTTTGTTGATTGAACTAAACATACTAAAGATAGCCATTCCCATATCTAAAACATTAAAATACCACCAGGCAGGGCACCCAAGGAAGGTTGGGTTGTATAGCCAACACTCCGGTGTTCGGTTTGTGCTATGTAATCTGTTAGTATAGTCTCACCCTCATCTGACATAATTGCTGATACTGCAACAGAACGCATGCAATGATCGTTAGCGATATCGATATTAAAATTGGAAGCGTGTGTTAATTTTGAAAACGTGAGCGTTAAAATGGGAAAGATAAATCGCCAGGAAACGTGTAGTGTTTGATGTTTCATCCGAGCAAAAAACTGTTGGCGCGCAAACCTTCCTTTTCTCTCTCACACAGATTCTCTCAGAATTAAAACAGAGGGAGGACTGCAGATTGAACAAACAAACACAACCTATCTGGTTCCTACGTTCGTTCTGCTGACTCGCGTGATCTTTGGCAACACTTTTCATTGATGTCTGCTGCAGGTATGTTTTGTTTAGTTCCAAGCGTGAGATCTGTCTAGCTTTATCGTTGTCGCATTGCATATGTCTGCAGTTATGTTAAAAATTTTAGTATGGATGTTAGTTTATTTAAAAAGTTAATGAATATTAGTAAAAAATTAGAAACAAATCAAAACTAATGATTTAGGATTGCAGAGTTTACAGTTAGTAATATATCGGTTGGATTTTACTTTCAACGTTACTGTTTACAACATAGGGCAGTAAAACAAGGAATAATACTACCGTTTATATTAATAAAACCGTAACAAAATTAAAATGTTAAAATATTCATTAGTAAACATTAGGCCCGTATTCCTTTCCACAAAGCGGCGCGCGTGCGTCAATTCTTCAGTATATGAAGTGACTCGAAAGTGTAAGGAGGATTGCGAGTGCTTCGTCCTAAGGTTAGTCTGTTATCTTCTCGTCTCTTTTGCTCGTGTGTCGACAAATTGTATGATATTGGAATACATTCTACCAACGAACATTGGAGAATTCCAAAGTGAGGTGAAACATCGGTATGTGTCCAGTTTCGGGTGCTAATGCCGGCATTTTCAGAAGAGAGGGAAACCTTAAAAGAAAATTTTTTGAGCCGTAAGTGGGCTTATCCTCTTAGCGGTAATTGCCCGGAAGCTATAGGTAAGGATTGGTCTATGTACTTGTGTGTGTGATCCGTGTTGAAGAAACCTTACAAGTTTGGATTTTAAGCGAAAATGATCGCTAAATCTCATTGACTTGGGTTTGTTGACGGGTTCTAGTGGAAATAGGGGGTGGGGGTGGGTGGTGTGGTGGAAGGGGGAAACAGGAAGGTTTGAGAGAGGGTTGGAGCTAGGCTCTAGGTGTGGCCCGCACTTTTACATGAAAGACAGTTCAAATAAAGTGTAAAACTGAACTGCTGTATTGCGACATCGTTATTTATTTCATTTAGGTAGGTCCAGACATTTTCAGCGAAGGCTGCTTTCATGTTTACGTTAATTACCGTTGACCAGGCCAAGGTATTTTGTCCTGCTCTTGATTTGATTTTCCTATTGCTACATAGCTAAGTCGATGACAATTTTCAAATTTTGTTAAAATTGCATAGTTCCAGCTACAATGAAGTTGTCAATTTCGTTGTCGATTTCGTTGTCGATACGTGTGATACACGTGCAGTAAAACTTGTTAATATTTAATGTAAGTCATGCAGTACAGCCAAAGATTTCTATCATCAGTATCATTTATTAATTATTTTTATTACATAATTGAATTTTTTATTAACCAGGATTGTTAAATTATATTTTATGTATATATTTTTACAGTATGTATGTAGTCCTATCCTCATTTCTGTTTAACCAGCTTCATTAATGACATTTCAAGTCAATTGCTGTCACTGACTTGAGTAGAAATGATTCTTTCAGGTCTTTATCTTTTACTGTACTCGTTACTCTTCAATGTTTTTAACAATCCTTGCACAGTAGTGCTTTACCATTTTCTAGTTTCTCTATTTTTAAAATACTTGATGTTCTTATTTGGTGTTTTGTGGAAATATAAAGGTATGAAAGTGGCACTGCATTTGTTTTAAGCTCAATTAAAAAAATACATTGCTTACAATGAAATAAAAGTAAATAAAATTACAAAGAACAAAAATTCAGACATTTACTCAAATATTTCATTATCAGAACTTGATTCCTTAGGTGCACTTGTACATGACAATGGTTCATCAATAGTCTTCATCTAGGGTTATGGGCAAGGGGTTAGGTGGGGGTCTCACAATGGGAGAACATGCTTTACTTTGGAGTGTGTGATTGTTTTTGTTCCATTAGGTATTTAAAGTTTCCTGGCATTATTGATCTGTCTAGTTATATCTTTCAACACAGTGGTAGATCCTTTTCAATACTATAGCAAGGGAAAGTGCACTTCCTGTGAATTGTTACTTTGGCAGCTCCACTTTTTGTATTTCCCATATTCAATCCAGTCAGTAGTTCACTACACTTGTTTATAGTTCACCACATTTATCCTGCTATTTTTGTTAGGAATTCATGGTTTAAGTTAGCAGGTGAACTGTGGTACTTAATAGAGTTGGCCTGAAGAGTTTCGGCTCATTTGGGAATTGAACCCAGGACATTTTGCCTGAGTGTTTAATGTCCTAGCTACCAGGCTATACTGGGTATTGTACCCATCATAGATGTATGCATTGTTTACACCGGTTTATACATGTTATACACAGATATATGTACTGTATTTCTTTATTTTCTTTTCTCGTTCAGTGTGAATTTCATTTTGAGTGCTGGTAACTAGGGTTTGTGGTTTTACATATTTAAATTTCAAAATCCAGGCGATGACCATTTTTAGAAATTAAGTAACTGTTATAGATTACTCGTAAGTTAGTTATCAATTAAAACTACAACTAATACATCACTCAATTATTTGACAGGAGTGCAATAATAAGAGAATTTGTGTAGGTATCTCTTAATATCAACTATTCCACCATTAGCTTGTCTGGGTGAAAACAGTAAAACATGGATTTATTTTCTTGTATGAGCTATACCCTATCGGCTCTTTCATGGCAATTTAGGCGTTGTTCCCTACACTGCCAAATGTACTTCTCGCGAGTTTTTATAGGCCTACCCTTCCCATTTACCCCCTTTTAATCAGTGCGTCTATCAAGGAGGTTTAACATCCTTGGCATTTGTTAATGTCTCCTGGGAGCAGTACTTCTGGGTGTTCCCTATTGCCTCGACACTCCTTCGAAAATATTTCCATTCTTCCAGGTCTCTGTTTTCATTATAGGCCTAATTAAATCTTATTTTGAACCTTTCTTGTGATTATCACAAACTACTGGACTTCCACACTTTTACTTTACTTTATATATATGTATATAAGGATGTATGATATGATTATATATATATATATATATATATAGATATATATATATATATTTTTTTTTTCTTTTTCTTTTTCATTTTTCCAAACAAAATGGCAGCTACCTCAACTAAGAGAGAGAGAGAGAGAGAGAGAGAGAGAGAGAGAGAGCTATTGACATTTGAAAAGGATTGTGTATGTAGTAGACAGATAAGAGAGCGCAGCATAAATGTACATAGGTTATTACAAAGAGTTTATCGGCAACTATTCAATTTATCATCTTTTCATAATATGGTCCTCCGTTTCATTCCAGTAAGAGTATTCATAAAATTTTTCTGTTCTTATATCTTCTTTTCTTTAGAGACTTAATTCCAGCTTTGCCATTTACTCAGAATTTTTAATGGTTTTTTGCTTTGTTTTTGTTTTGTTTTTGTATCGGTTTTTATCGTGAACGTACAAGATACCTTTGCATGGTTTGTCTTTTCTTTAGAAAAATACTTAACAACTGTATGAACGATTTCTCAAGCCTGTGGATGAAGATTAATGCGAGAACGAGGACTTCCTTCCATGTTGTTTGTAAGGCGACAGACACCTTAATGAGTCAGTGAGTGTTTTGACTGAACTTACTTTGTGGAGGCATGGGCTGTTTGACATCTTTATGCCCTGAGATCAGCTTAACACCTGAGAGAGGAACTGGTAGCAGTGGAAATTATTTTGCCATGTTTAAGAATAAACTTGTTTTTGTTGTTGTTGTTGTTAAATGCTAGAGAATTACGAGAACTTTTAATAATTGGCCAAAATTGATCAGCAACCAATTATACTTGTGTTGTATAACTTTTGCTGCCTTCATATACCATAAAACATAAGCTGGAATATTTGATGTGGCAGCGCTGGTCACCGTCCATGCCCTACCCTTTCACCAAGAAGGAGCCAATAGAGTATAACATTGATTGAAGCTCAGTGAACTGTCATGAACTTTGCATATTCACAGACTCAAAGAGATGTCTGTGCTGATCAGGATGGTCTCTCCCCATCTAACTAACCACTGTCAACCATAATGTCTTGAATGAGTGTTGCCTAATTTCACAAAACAGAAAACACATGCATGATCTTCTTTGTCATACTATGCTGCAAGTAGTGAACCAATTAGCTTCCAGTGTAGACATAACTGCTATGAAATTTAGCTCATGTCAAGATTGGCAAACCCACTATTTTTCAAGACAATATTATACCACTTTGATTTATATATATATATATATATATATATATATATATATATATATATATATATATATATATATATATCAAAATGGTATAATATTATCTTGAAAAATAGTGGGTTCGCTAATCTTAACATGATAATAAAATTTGATTTATAAAGTCAAGGAGAGGTTGGTTCCAGGTTTAACAGTACAATGATCAAAGAAAGCCAGAAATTTTGTCTTCTCATATACAATATTAATAGATGGTTTTAGATTTTTTTTCTATTCTACCTCAGTACTAGTATACCATAGTTGAGCCAAGATTGCTTGTAGGTACTTTGTTAGCAGTCAACACCTTGAACCTATTTAAAAGTTAGACGAGCTCATTTATTGCCCGCCAGATGAACCAAGTTGCTGTATCACAAATAATTTCATCAGTCTGTACACAGATATCACATTTAACTTCATCTGACATCTGGTTTCCAGATCTCAAGTCAGATCTCATATTGTTTTTCATGAATTTCTAGACATGGCAATTCCTCATCAAGGTTTAATCAATCAATTTTTGGGGAAATTGGCACCAATCCACAAGGATTTTTTCTCTCTATGAAAACCTATTGCTCCTAGCATTTTATATTAATTAGGCTACCTAGTCCATTATTTCCACCATGACTTTTACTTGATATAATTTGACATTTTCCATTGGTCTCCCAAAAATATTTTATGTGACTGAATAGAATTTACACAATGACAGACACCAAAAATTGAGGCTCATCCCAATGACAGACACCAAAAATTGAGGCTCATCCCTTGAACTTTTATAATACTTTAAACATTTTCATGTTGTCCAGTCAGTAGGTTCAAAATAATTCATTGATTGATTAGAAGAGATATAGTATGTAAGTTATCATTTAAAGGAAACTCGTGATAGTACTAGTAAATTTTGCATTTATTGGGCCTATGACCATCAGGGGTTTTTAATGCAGTACCTTATTTCTATACATACTGATATAAACTAGATTTAATTTCCTTGTTATCTTATCTTGGTTCTGAAGTACCCATTTGTCGGTATGTTTAAGGATGAAGTGTTACCACTTGCCACTGAATACTATCTGTTTGATGTTGGTGTATTTTAATCTTCAAATTTGAAATTAATTTTCCTTAATTTTCCCCTGTAATTTCTTGAATCATGGTTGTAGCACTTAATCTACATCATTGGTGTCTGGTAATTAAATGTCTGTAAATTTTCCATATAACATGGATATTTGGGAAATCTAGGATAGCTGGGGATGATAATTTGGATAGGATGCTAGAGGATGATAAAGGGCAAAAATGCCAGAGGCATAAATGTTTGTATGTGTGTGTGCAGTGACTCTCTGCTGGATCCTTGAAACTGTGAGTTTGGAGTTGGTTTCACAAGACTTTGCATTACATTATTGTGGATGCAAGTGTCTTCTTGTCATTTGGCTCTGGTGTGTTGGCAGTTTGCATCTGGTGACAGAGAGTTAGTATCTGGTCTCCAGTAATGGCCTTTAGCCAGTTGCTTATGTTCTCACCTAGAACATTTTCCTCCCCATGATCGGCGTCGGTGACCCTGGTAGTTGTGACGCCAGATAACTCACAATCAATCAATCAATCCTCCCCATGTACAACAGCCCTAATGTGAAGCCCTCATAGTTGACCTCCCCTAATTCTGCTTCTTCAGGGAAACAGTCAGTTAACCATAAGTGTGAATGTAGTCTTTCCCTCATGAATTACAGTTGAACATTTACCAGATCTCTCGACTTGATACTCACTACAAGACAATGCTCCCTTGAAGTGTCCTCGCCATCAGCTGATGGAAATGCTACATCCAGGATATTTAGCATTTGCCCATGTTGGCATCTATAAGTCTATGGGACCTTGGATCGAGCGCACTCGATGACACCTTGAACTGTTTGTGTTCAACAGAGGACAAGAAAATGTTAGCTCATCTCGGTTAATTTGGCTAGTAGGCCAGTCCATTGTATTGCTATCGTAGCCCACAAGCGACCTCATCATGAAGGGATGCAAAGCCAAAAGCTGCTTTGAAGACAATAATGGTGGAATTTGATAGCTTAAGGATTTATTTGAAGGACTAGCTTCGTAAAAGTAAGAATAATTAGGGTCACTTGGCCAATCAGTTTGCAATAATTGCCAATTTATGAACATTTTAAGCTAAGAAATCTACTTTTACCATAGATTTTAAGCCTTAAAGGATAAATACACACAAGTTAAAGGTCTCTGGGGATTTAATTAATATTTCCATCACATACGTACATATTTATAGATTTTAAAGAAAGAAACTCCTAACATTGCGTAAGTATAATTAAATGAAATATCTCTTGAAAGAACTTAATGCACAGAACTTTATCAAAGAAGCATTTTTCAGAGAACTACGGAAAAGTGGTGATTAAAGAAAAGTGGAAATAAAAAGTTGTTACTTACTGTTTTGCAAAGTAAGGGACTCAAGATATTTAAAAGTGACAAAGGAAACTGAAAACAAATGCTCTGGCCTTCTTGAGATGCTCTGGTACCTCCAAAACCACCATTTCTTGCAGGTGCACTGTGTATGGTACTTCCTTTACATCAGGGATAATGTAGAATTCCTCTGATTTCTCCCCCAGGAAGGTCACAGAAAACCTCCTCCTTCATCAATGTCCTTAACCTCTGTGTAGAGAAGAACATGCAGCTAACTGTAGATTGGTGATATCAAAGTATGACCCATAGAAGTTTCACTATTTTTATAATTTCCTGTTTTCTTGGACTTAGACATTCTTTTGTTTCTGAAGTTCCTGTGTAACTTTTTTTACTAGACAGGGAGAAAGTTCTGTTTAGTACAGTCCTCAGTATCTTAGGGCCACGTCCAGGCCTCCTCAGGATAGAATTTGTCTTGTAGAGTATTACACAGGCTTATTCTACTTGTTTTGGGTGTACTTGGAGCTGTAAAAGAGGAACTTTAACTATTAAGCCTACTTGTAAGATCACATTGAGACATTCCATGCATAGGAGAGTCATTACTAGGTGTACAAACAAGGTCTTTCTTGATGCTTGTTCAAGAGGTACCTTTAAGTACATTTCAAGTAGTGGAGTGTAGCTATCATAAACTAAAACCTTATCATAAAGTGACCCCTTACATATTTAAACACTCTCAGTGTTTGGCTTTCTGTAATGACATTCATGTGGGGTTCTGTCTATGATGATTGAGAAATAACAAGAGGGAATGCAATTTGTACAGAAATTTCCTTGCATCCACCCTGATTGATACCGTGAAATATGGTCAAGGTATGCTTCTTTTTTGTAGCAGAAGATTCTAGTTTGCTGTAATCAGGAGCATCTTGATTAAAGGGCAGTAACCCACACTTTGCAAAACCAGCTTTGATATTTTCTGGTTTCACATACTTATATTGAATTGGCAGGCACATTTCTGCAAAGTTAATTTGTGTCAATAGCTCTTCTGGGTGCTCCTTTTCCCAGTGTTTTGCACCTTTTGCCCATTCTTTCTTCCATGGTCCAAACACTGCCACGTTTACTGGCTGCATAAGGTGGGTCGTATTTGGAGGTAATACATAAAGTATTATATTAAACTCATTTAGAATCTTGGCAAAATTATAATTGTTACATGTTTCATGCAGCTTGAAGGGCATCATCATCCTAATAGATTTATTATTATTCATGGTTAGTTTTGGGGGTGACATCTTGTTAGCTTACCTAATAATATATCTGAAAAAAAGGTACTTAGGCTAGCCTGCATACATGAAATCAGAACATTAGAATTGCTTAAGGCGAGAATATGAAAAATAAACTTTGTTAATACAGTACGTTAATACAGTTATTTTATGCTTGTGTACATTTTGTTTATACATGTGTACAAAAGGTATGTTAAAATGAGTACCAAATGGCTGTGAGGTACCCCAGGTTCAGTGGAGGGTCACTCATAAAATTGTCAAGGGAAAGCCACTTTTGATGAAGGTATTTAGGGTGAGGACAAGGTTTCCTTTCTTAATGCTAGTTATGGCCTTCTAAAGTAAACTTGAAATATTGTGTACTAATTAGTATTCTTTCAATCTCTTCCAGTTTGTATGTAGCAAACTTCCCCTTCTCATTTTCAAGTAATTTCTGCAGTTTCTGCTGTAAAATGTAGTTCAACTGTTTGGCTATGTACCGCAAAACCTGAGAAAGTAATTACTGTATAGTATATCAGCATCAGGCTAAAACCCACCTTCCGCAATGTCACTACCTTTACAGTTTGTGCAAGAAATCAGTTTTTTTTTTTTTTATATCATTTCTATTTAAGATAAATGCTTGTAAGTTTATGGGATATTGACATGGTCATTGAGGTATATTTTGTTAATTTTATTTTCATCTTTAGATCACATTTCTGGAAGAGTCAGGTTTATTTTGCTGTGACTTGAGTACTAATTGGACTAATGTGTACAGATTGGTTATCTAACCCTATTCTGTTGAAGTTTGACAAGACTTCATTTTTTTAATGTGCCGCCTACAGTTTTTTACACACAAGCTGGAATAGTATTGTCCTTATATGTTTTTTTTTTTTTTTTTTTTTTTTTTTTTTTTTTTTTTTAATTCCAAATTCTGTATTTTGCTCTGTTGTGTTGGTCTTCTCCTTAGATATGTGAATGTAATTTGCCAATGGCAGCCGTAAACTACCTCAAAGATAGAATATACTGTAACACCAGTCAGATGATGTATCATGCTCGGTACTGTAGAGCTATAAGCAATGGTATAAAAAGTACGTACGGTAGTTTCAAGATGATACACAGTAATTGTAATGAAAAAATTTTTGTGGGAGACAATTACAATTGCACAAATTGTGATAAAATTCACCTCTTTTAGCATCTTGGAAATAGAACTTTGGACATAACAAAATGTAATAATGCAGCATAATTAGTGGAAAATATGTTGTGGATGCATTTTGCCCGCTGTTGGCTATTTTCTTTTGATAGTATACGTAGTTTTCATGCAAACTTCCATAAATGTGTTATGCATTCTGTTAGTTACTTTCATGTTACCATACATTTAGTACTGTAAAATAATTTTTTGAATAATAGTTAGGAAAGCTCATATTCTATTTTGTTGCAAATATTTTTGATAGTTTCTTTTAGAGTTTTATTGTCATCATTAATTTGATGACAATAGGTACTTATTTTCTTAAATTAGTGCATGACCACATTCATTGTCCGCAGTGTTTCAGAATACATGGACCTCCAAGTAGTACATGTATTTTAGGGGTACAGTATAGGGTACCATAAAGTGCTTGGTGACTTTGGAAATAAAAGGAACAATCCCTTATATCTTATAATACTGCTGTTGGCTAGGCTGCTTAAAGATATACATCAGAGTTTGGATCATCATCATATACTGTACATTTCTGAAACATCAGCTTTGGTAACTGATTTGATAAATTCATTGTTACATTTTTCTGGTGCAGCACCATCCTTGGTTCCTTATTTTGGTTTCAATAGGCAACACATGGAGAGGTTCCCTGTAGCTGTCTTTGGATACATGCGTGTGTTTATTTTATTACAGAAAAGCTATATTTGGGCAATTGTGCCTTTTTGACACTATCTGACTCGTCAGTGAATTACAGGTATTCTTTGCTACAAAGTATTAGTACTAGTCTGCTTGTATATATTATTATGTATATATTTGCTTTAGCAGTTGAATTTAATATAGTAGTACATACATATATACATTTTAGTTATTGTGTATAATTTCATGACACATGACATAGGTTGGTTCATTTTGCTGCTGGGAATTAATGCATAATCATGTTTAGTATTTAGAGATAGTAACTGCTGAAGAAATTACTGTAGTACTCAACTTTTCAGGACCCCAAAAGTTGTAAAGAATATTTTCAATTTTGAAGTATACATCCTTACACAGGATGATCAAAAGAACTACATGGGGCACAATATGTCTACTACTGTACTTACTGGTTCTGCGTTATACATTTGTTGCACAAGCCATCCTAAACAACTTGGTGACTCTATAGTGATGATAATTTATCTCTCATGAGACATTTCGGTTCCTTTCAAACTGGAGAGTACATCATCACCTTTTCATCAGTGAGTTTCTTTCATGCCACGAAGGGTGTAAAAAGTGCTAAGATACGTTATAGGAATTTATCAGATCCATTTATTTATTTATTTTTTTTTTTTTTGCAGACTCATTAAGAATTTCATTTTCATCCTTGCAGGATATCAACCTCACTTGACATAGGGTAGTGCATTTGCTGCGTGTTGTGAGGCATTACACGACAGGTATTATAAGACATCTATGTAATGGCCTGATACATCAAACATCTATCTCTACTGATTTTAGGTGATAATGTAATGGTCCCAAATCAGGTTGG
Organism: Macrobrachium nipponense; assembly: GCF_015104395.2. Taxonomy (NCBI): domain Eukaryota; kingdom Metazoa; phylum Arthropoda; class Malacostraca; order Decapoda; family Palaemonidae; genus Macrobrachium; species Macrobrachium nipponense. The sequence continues at coordinate 64,891,802 of NC_087212.1, read as the reverse complement.
TCCATATCCAGGATAATGAGATTTAGTTGTCAATATTTGCCATATTGGCTGACTTAATGGTTCTGGCTGCGTAACCCGAAGAAAGAAAGACTGATTTTATGCTTAAATATGTTCTATTACAACCAGACCCTGCAAGACTCACTATGATCATAACTTGACAGTCCTAGCCACATCAACTGTCAAAAATATTGTGACACCAGTCTCACCATGAAGCAGGTCCTAGTGAGGCACCACTAGCCAATTTTTGAGACCAGCATTCATTGAAAAACCAAAACCCATCCTGTCACACTGATTAAGTAAAAGCTTTACTTACATTGTGCTTGATACTTTATGTTAATCTTACTAATGTTATCAATTCTTTCATATTAGAAGTGTTCAGTGTTTATCGTTGTATTTTCCCTTTTTTTTTATATAGTATTGGATATTGACTAATACTTGACAGTACTATGTACAAACTTTGATTAGTTTTTTGGTATCCTTGATCATATAGGGCTATTTAGTATGGGTATCATTACAATTTTGACAGACATTTTCCCTCTTAAATGTAATACATATTAATGTGTACTTCAAGTAAAACATACTGTGGGTTTATTGGACTTAATTGTAATGCAGTGCTATTTTGTTCATGGAGCTCTGAATTATTAAGATCTTACTGACAGTGATCTTGCATAAGGTGGGCTAGATAAATTGTAAAGTTAAGCTAAGGTTTGGGTAACATTGCTTAGTCTAGAGATTTAACATTTCATGATAAATACATTGTTAAAGTATTTTTTCCTCCAATTTTTCACAAGTACTGTGGAACGTCAACATACGAAAGGCCCTACTTACAAAAAATCCAAGTTATGAAAGCAAAGATGAAGATTTTTTTTCTTCTGTATACGAAAATAATTCAGGTTGTGAAAGGGTAAAGTCTGAGATTTGCCCGGACAACCGAGAGCAATTTTAAAACCCGCGCGCCGCCTACTGAGTAGACTCGCCACCATCCTCCTGCTCTCCTATTGGTCAGCATCAAGCCTCTATGTAAAGGCATTCCTTGACCATTTTTTGCAGCAGCGTTATCATAAACACTGGAATTCGTTTGTTCACATATATTTCGTTTGTTAATGTAAATTCGTGTTAGTGATTCGCTTTCGTTGTACTGTAAGTTACTTAATCGTGTTGTGTGTGAACTTAATTACTTACGTTATTAGCCATGGGTCCCAAGAATGTTGCTGAAGTTCATGGAAAGAAGAGGATGCTTTTGATGGAGAACGAAGATGGAGATAATCAAGAAGTGTTAATGTTTTCTGCCATTTGTTTTTGTGTTTCGTAAAGTTTAGTGTTAATGTTTTCTGCCATTTTTTAATGTTTCGTAAAGTTGTGTGTTCATGTTTTCTGCCATTTGTCCTCCTCTTCTGTCGCCACTTTCAGAGATCGCCGCACACGAAAGGTAAGGTTCCACATTTTACTACATATGTACGTACATGTACGTAAAGTATTTCTTATACCATGTACACTAATACGCTTTATTTACAGGTACGTACTAAAATAAAGGTTATGATAGGTATTAAATGGTCCAAATTGTTGTATTTCATTGTTTATTGGTCAATTTAGCTTTTTTATAATACTATTTACTTTGATGTTTTTGTAGGGCTTGGAACGAATTGGGCAATTTACATGTAAAACGTAGTTCAAGATACGAAAAATCAGGTTACGAAGGCCGCTTTGGAACGGATTATTTTCGTATCCTTAGGCACTACTGTATACTACTCTATATTACAGAGTATAATGTGGTTGCCGTTGGCTTCAGGATAAAAGATTAATCAGCCAATTATGAAGCCATTTATAGGTATTTCCTCTCTCTCTGGCATCCAGAATCACCCATATAGGCCTATGTACTCTTTTGCTGTGTGATACTGCTTTTATATGCCAAGCCATTGCTGCTTCTTATGGCACCTTGCTTATTGTTTCCCTCGTAATACTGCTATGATAATGCGTTGGCCTTTAATAAATTTACTGACTAGATGTATGCTACTGCCATTGGTCATGATAAGAGGCACATTCTTATTCTTCATCCCAGTGGTGTAAAACTATTAATATATGGTACATTAGGATTCCTTGTTCGAGGTTCCTCCTAGAGATGAAGTGTAAAGGCCGAACTACATTGGGCCACTGCAGTAGTTGTCAGTTTCAGCTGACTTGTAGTTTATGGAAGACTGTGGGGACTTGGAACAGAGTACAAATGTGTTAGCCCAAAGGTTGTAATGGGTATATTGAGTATAGCAAGGGAAAAGGTTTTGAGGAGAGTTTTAAGTCAGAATAGCCGAACAGTATGAGAGGAAGAGACTTTGGAAGAGTGTAGGTATTTGTTTGGTTGTGTTTGGAAAATAAAGAAAGGTGGTTGTGATACTGATTTGAATATTAAAGCATATTGTTTTGGGATAGGGCTTAGTTATCAGAACATGTGATTTCATCGATGAATATGTGAATGTATGCTTGGCAGTGAGAAAAGGTGAGGGAAAGGCTTTGCTAGATAATATGTGAGTACAATTTACCAGTAAATCTTTGAATTTTATCGCATTTTTGTTCTTGAAAGGGAAACAATTCTTGCATTGTGTTAGTTGTTGATAATTAATGTGATTTGTTACAGAGTTGAAGTTCTGTGATGATGATAAAAATTGACGTTCATACCCTATGTAATTAATGAGATGACTTTTTATTACTTTATAGTGTCTCATTATAATTTCATGAGGTTTTGTTAGTTTATATGTGGTCTGGCATGATGCATGGTCATGTAAACACATAGTACCGAGATAGAAAGAGAAAAGTAAGATAATTATAAAAAAAATTTGTGGTTGTAAAAAATGTGTTGAGTCTTGATATTAGAATTTTTTTTTCAATTATTTCATAATTGCCATATTTGAGGACACCCTCCCCTATTTTATGATTATCCCTCCCATTATTGTTTCCGAATACTAGTACTCTTAAGTAAAATCACCAAAAAATATTCTGTTGTTAGGTTTTCTAAGGTCATATGGTTTATCATGTAGCCTTTAGAAAGTAAATCAGATTACCCAAATTAGGTTAGGTATCTGACTACACTGTATCTCACACTTCATTTCTCCAGGAAATTTCTGGTTTGCAAAGTTATGGTTGATCAGATTATCGGTGCACTGTGAAATGATTTTGGCTCTATAGGGAGGAAGAGCCTCATTGAAGTCATTAATAGTCATTCAACAGCCATTTAGTTTTAACACTTTGTAGTTTTATTTCAGTGCCAAAACAACAGAGAAGATTTCTAGCTTTGGGGGTTTTGAGTATCTTGTGCTTTGCTACTTGGGAAATTTTTAGTAATATGGATATATTTTAGAGAATTAGATTTTTGAACACTTAATGAAATGGTTGTAATAATGCATGGATGTGATGTGTGTATTGTGGAAAAGAGATGGTCTTTGCAGTTTTGTCGATTGAATGGAATGAATTGTTACTGTTGTCAAAGGTACATTTTCTGCTTATCTTTATTATCTCTATTACAGTATTAAGCTGTTTATTCTGGAATAAGTTTGGGTGGAGACAAAAGCAGTAGTGGAAAACACTGAATGAACATGTTTGTCAGCTAGATTGTAGAATTGAATAGATTATAGGATTTAGACAAAGGCCCTTGCACTGGGACCTATGAGGTCATGCAGCGATGAAAAGAAAGTTGACAGTAAGGAGGTTTGAAAGGTGTAACAGGAGTAGAACCTTGCAGTTGAACCATGAAACAGTTGTTGGATAAGATAGAAAGTCAGTTTGAAGAAAGAGAATACTATGAATGGAGGTACATTAAAAAGCTAGATTGTAGGAGAGAATTAGTGTAGGATATTGAGAGTATTAATCTGTACCTTTTGTGTGTCAAAGATTCATAATTACCATCATGTTGGAGGTGGACTGATATCAATTCTAAGTAAAAAAAAAAAAAAAAAAAATTGAAAGGCGCATGTACAACAGAATCTATTTCAACTTTAACCTCTTTTTGCGAGTCAGTGGTTGAAATCCACTGTACATCATTGTTTCTAAATCCCACTGTGATGAAGCGCTTATCAGTTATAATTCCCCTTGAGAGTAAGAATTACCCACAAGTTGCAAACTCGCCCCCATTTGCTGCTCCACCAATATTGACCCACCACAGTTGATTAAGTACCAGGTATGCAAATCCCTTGTATGCTGTATAGAACAAGGGATTTTAGTGGACTGCCTCCAAATCCAGTTGTCCCTGGTTTGGAATTGATTGCTGCCCTTCTTGTTAGGTATTTATCATTCCTACCACACTAGGTATAAGGAGATTATTATAGTCATGCCATCCTCCACATAAGGCATCATAAGTTTAGGGATGAAAAGAGAATACTATGGTGTTTGGTTATCCTCATTTTGCTTTTGTTTTTAGTTTTTGGTTGGTAGAGGGTTTCTCATTCATTGTGTGAAGGGTCCTCATTTATAAAAAAAAATTATGGTTGAATTAATTATAGTCATACTTTTTGAATAGTAATGCCTTCAATTCCTTCTTGAATGCCTTCAAATGTTTATAGTATTTTGTTTCCAACGCACATCGCTATAACTTACTGAATAGTCTGAGTGCCGTGTGTTAAATTTAGATAAATGCCTTTTCCAGTTTTTATTAATTGCATCTTGGCTTCATTAATCTAAAGTTAATCCTGTGCCTGTGGTAAGTAATGTTTTTTCAGTGGTACTATGTTTTAGGTTCTTGGGGGAATTGTTCCGATGAGGTAGTTTTTATTATGGCAATACTTTTGAGTAGTTGAAGCAGTGATTCTTGGCTGGTGAGCTCCATTGATGAATTTTGTGATAAAATGAATGAGTGGTTGGTGGTCTCTTCCGCTTGTGTGCAATCCTCAATGCTGTAACCTCCTATAACTTCGGTAGTTTATGTCTGCCTGCTGAATATTTGAGGCCACTGCTCTGCTACGATTGGTCCAACGATTAGACGATGCGTTATTATTGGGGAGTGGCATTTCGTCGTACATCGTGGATGTATGGCCAAGGTAGTCATAAAAGTTTTTTTTTTTTTTTTTTTTTTTAATCTTTCTAAGATCTAGGGGGCCAGGTGATAAGCATTGAGATTATGAAATGGTCGGTTGGGGAGTAAATTTAGGGAAATAAACTCATCCACGCTCGGATAGATCTTTGTGCATACTATCAGATTCGAAAGGAAAGTTCGGTTTCAATTAAAGAAATATTCTGTAGTGGAATTATTGTGGCCCGTAGAATTTGTGAGATTTAGAGGGTCAAGTTATTTGTGTGGTTTATTGCGTTGCATTGTCAGAGTGGATGATGAGCTTGGTTGTGGGTATAATTTATAATCCAGAGGAAAAATGATTCACTCTTAATGTTAGTCAGTGTAATTTTCGGAACCAAGTACTTTAGGTACTCTCATTAAATCCAAGGTGTTAACTTAATTCTTGAAAAAATGCCGAAGTCTCGTTAAATGGCATATCTTCTCCCAGACATATATATATATATATATATATATATATACATATATATATATTATATTAATAATATATACATATATACATATATACACATATATATATCAATGCTATTTTGCTTTTGACCTTCGAAAATCACATTTAGTAGTATCAGGCAATTACATTTGTATTTGTCAATATGAAAAGCATATCACACGCATGGAGCTGGCCTTAAATCGTTGTAAGCCACAAAAACATTGACGATTCTGTAACGTGTGATATTGTATTTATTGCAGCGCTTCCCTCCCAGAAGAAAGAAAGAGTGTCTTGGTATGTTTTTCAAATGCCGTTCCTCAGTTCTTGAGTCACCTGCAAGCAACACAGTCTTAGTTTCGTGGGAGTAGTTTTGTCTTGATATTACATTCTTGTCGCAGACGGAAACTTTTCTTTTTGGGGCACGCTGTTTGGGCACAGTGGTGGCTTTATGTCGCAGAGTTTCTTAACCTTTCGATGACTCCAGATCCCCAATGAATTGCCCAATATGGTTCCATGCCCCCTTTGTTTAAGTCCACTTAAGTCCTATTGGTTGACGATATTAATTTAATGCATACGTTTGGTATAAATAGCTAGGAATAGAACATACAAGAAAATCAAAAGCATTTATTGTTTTATATAGTGATTCATCTACAAAATGTAGCAATGTATACACTGATGCAATAAAATCAGATACTACATACAAATGTCCAGAGATCAAGTCCCATACCCCCAGCATGTGGTTCTTATACCCCAAGGGGTATGAATGCCCCCTGTTAAGAACTCCTGCTTTGTGAGAATTCTTGATGCCGTTTATGTAACACTTGCCACGCTGTGTATAGCCTGCCTGATCTGGATATAGATTCCCTTGTCGCTCTGTAAGTACACACACGGTCGAGGCCAAGTATTTCAAGGTTACAGCGCCTATTTCGGCCTTCTTGAAGTAAGAGTTCTAGGGAGGTCTAAACGCCCACGGAAAGGTAGGGCTCGTAGCATAACACGCATGCCGCCCTCTCTCTCTCTCTCTCTCTCTCTCTCTCTCTCTCTCTCTCTCTCTCTCTCTCTCTCTCTCTCAGCGTGAGCGTGTTCGTGCGCTAAGAGTTTGTCAGTGTATTCACTTGTACGTATATTGAAATGAAATACTAGTTCACTTGTAAAACTGAGTAGATATTTCATGTCGTATTTGGTTGTATTTCGGAACATATTCTTTACAGTTTTCTGCATCTGTATTAAATGTTAATTTTCTGCGTTCGTGACCTATCTTGTCGTAACACCAGTTTGCCATAAAGCCAGTCAATGATTTCGTCGTGGAAGAATGTACAATTACTTTTTTTTTTTTTGCCTGTTTATGTGGTATCGAATTGAAATGGCCGTTGTTATAACCTTCAATGGCGTGAATTATTGGCTGTATTCGGTGTGTACTACGTCTTTTCTATCGCGATTTCATTAATGGCCTTCACCTGTGTCGATAATAGTGCGTGCAGGAGCCCGAGGCTCATCCATATTCTCACTCAGCAAAGAAAGTTTAGTATTTTTTTTCCTTGTATGAATGTGCCCCATTTCCTTCTCTTCGTATATGTAAAAAGTTTTTAATTCCAGTGTGGAAATTTCGAATGGTGGAGGCTAAGGTGAGTGATCATTTAGCAGTTTAGACTGCTTCAAGGTACACCCCGTATTGTTTTCAGTATTTGGTATGGAAAAGTCAGGATTAATCCTGGGAAAAACTACAGAAGATGCACCCGGGAACGTGTCTGAATTTAGATTGCAAGTTATCAGACATTACTTGAAAGGCCTCGTATAAACTTATGAAGCTTGGAATGCGAAGTGATAAACATTCCTGTTTTGTGTTCAATGCAAGAGGCGTTGTTTAGGAATGAATGTATACTTTCGGCCACAGATTTAGCTTTGTTGACACCGATATGGTGTTACTGCCAGACGTGCTGCTCGCCTGGAGCGCAGACCACTTCGGTAATGAATGTTTTATATTAAAGTTGTATGTAAGCGTAGGGAGTATTCCGTTTTAATTAATTAGTCGTAAAATAAGGTCACAATTCAGGCATGAATTTTAAATGTATTTAGTTGACTGAACACATTTTGTAACCCACAATGTCTGCCCTTGGTCGCGACGTGTAATACATAAAGTTATAAGGCTGACATTTCAAGGTTGGGCCTTCGTATTGAAAAGACTTTCAGCTCTTCGTGGAAATGGTGGCAGTGGCGCGGGTCATTCCAGACTAGAATTTGCAGACGTCTCTTATTTGCATTTCATGATGATTGTTGAATTGTCGTTAGAAATCGTTTTCTGTTCGACTGATCCTGCTAAATGCATGGAAAATCCTCGTGGATGTGTAGCCATTTGAGTTGGTGCTGCTGCCTTGCGGCTTCATGGCGAAGGAAGAAAGAAATGGGGAGGGGGAGGGGGAAGGGGAACTGGACCCAAGAAACCGTCGACCGAACCTGCTGCTGCTGCAGGATCAGCAGAGCATGCAAACATCTCATTGAACGAAGATGAAGCTTGCATGTTGGTCGCCCTTTATCGATTGTCTTGCACCATAACAAGTGGACTGTTTGTGCTCTTGGTCCAGTGTACAGTGTTTAGCGATTAACCTCTGTGCCAAGCAGTTTGCTCTCATTCTCCCTTTAGGGAGGGGCTGGTAGGCTTCATATATATTAAGCTTACTCCTGCTCCATGGGGCGGGGGAGGCGGGGTCATGGTAATGACCTAAGAGCAGGTTTCTCTGTAATATACATATAAAAAAAGCTCGCGTACGCATCATAATGTTAATTATACTGGAACCTCATTTATATTATAGTTATCAGTATTCTTATACGAACTCTTATTAAAACATGCCCAAAGAATCCTCGTGTGTGTGTGTGTATGAGAGAGAGAGAATTGCTTATGGGTTGTTAAGTAAATAGGCAAGAGCTGCTCACTTGCATGATGAATGCACACATTTTTTCCGTCCGTCGCCTTTATTAGTGCAGCACATTCTGTTCATTGAAATACGTCAACGTTTCCCATTGTGTTTCTGTAATGAGGTGTTGAAGTCATTTCCGATTGTTAGAGAGATAGAGAGAGAGAGAGAGAGAGAGAGAGAGAGAGATTCCTCAATCAGCCTTGTATCCTGAAGCATAATTTTGTCGTCCTTAGCTTTGTCGTCACTCGTGCGAATCATGCAGGTTCTGGATCGGGAACGCAGTTGTTGTTGTCGTGTGCATTCGTCAATTGTTTCAACTTGATTTTTGCGTGATCGGTTTGAACTGTTTGCTGCTGTATTGTCCGTCCTGGGGGGAAGATGAAAGGCCTGTCGCTTGCTTAACGATAATGGCTGTTTATTTTATTTTTTTTCCGCGAGCTTGACTTGTGTAGAAGTTTGTCGGTGCCTGTGTTGCAGTTGGCGGTACTGGACAGCCAGTAGTGCCACAGGCAGATAGGAAGGGAAGGCTTTGCTCTTTGACTGCTTGTCTCTTTCTTCGGGCTTTGCATCGTGTGTGTCGTTTCTCATTTTATTAATAGTTTCCTTACCTACGTATATACCCCTTTTATGAGTGGTCTTATTGTCTCGCTTACTATATAAAGGACTGTTACTGCATGCAGTGTGTATATTGGGTAAAGGGATTATACAGTATATGCTTTGTGCTTTCAGTTGCTCGATTATTAGACGAGTAGTAGTCTGCATTCGTCGTTTGTTGGCGGTGAAGGTCAGTGATTTTCCTTGTGAAGTCCATTTTGCCCTTTTTAGGCTCGAGTTGTGTGGATTTGATTGGTTTATGTATTGATGTTCTTGTTTTCACGTAGAGATTGGCAGAAATGAACTCTTGTTTTGTTCACATGTTTGCGCTGGCAAATCGGTGATTTTAATCTTCTATTATATTCTTGGTGAAAAGAGCCCCCTTTTTCTATCGCCCTTGCCGGCCCATCTGATTAGGTTCATTTTTACAGTTCTGCCAACACAGTTTCAGGCTGTCTCAGCAATGACTTCTCTGAGGTGTCTGTTGGTTAATGCACCGCCGATCGTCCGTTCCTATGTTCATAATTATTGAGCTGGAGTTCCTTTTGTTTCTGGAAAGTCGTCTGAATGCCTCTTCCGCCAGCTTTTTCCCAAAATTTTTGGAAAAGTGGAAAATGGTTGCAGTGTCGCCTGTGGCAGTTTCTTTTACAGAGTTGTCGTTGTTAATCATATCAAAATTGTTAGTGATATCAAGATAGTTTCTTTTGCAGAAGTTGTCTTTGTTAGTGATATCAAGATAGTTTCACTGGAATAGTGAGTTATTTCAGTAAGTGGAAATCGGATGAAGGCCAAGTTGAAGGGGTTGGACAGTAAAGAATCCAAACGCAACTTGGGAAAGGGCAGAGAGCCTTTCAGGTGGGATCCTAACTAAATACAGACACTGTAAAGAAACTTGAGCACAGTTTACAGTATGTCGTATCAGATGCAGATGCACTATAACTGAATTCCTATTTACCTCTCCTGCAAGTTCCTCGCTGGACGAGTCGGTTGCATACTCGCCTACCGAACTAAGTAGCCCGAGTTCACTCCCAGTTGCCGCCAGCGCGGAATCAGAAGAATGTATTTCTGGTGGGGAGAAATTAATTTCTCAATGTAATGTGGTTCGGATCCCACCGTAAGCTGTAGGTCCCGTTGCTAAGTAAACAGTTGGTTCCTAGCCACGTATATAAAAATCTTCATCCTTCGGGCCAACCCTGGGAGAGCTGTTAGTCAGCTCAGTGGTCTGGTTCAACTAAGATATGCAAACATACCTCTCCTGCACAGTCTATATTTAGAGAGTACATGGTACGCTTTGTTAGCGCCGTGACTTCACTGAGGTGGTGGGGGGTGTGTGTGGAAATCGAGGAGGAGACTGCTGGGATGGTGAAAAATCACCGTGTGGGTCAGCGGAAGTTTGGAGGTGGGGTGGAGACGGGAAGGGAGGGGAGGGGGTGGGGGAGGATCGCTAGGATGCGTTGAGATAACTCGCTCATTTTTGGCATGGGCGTCACTCGGGATGATTTCAACTAGGGAGTATATCCTCAAACGGGGCCACAGTCTTCTTCTTCTTCCTCTGAGAGAGAGAGAGAGAGAGAGAGGTTCTGTTGTGACTTCTTAGCGTCCGTGTTTCATTAACTTGGAGAGGAACGGAATAATTTGCTGTGCCGTCATCATGTTTATATGGGGTCGAGCACGGTGAAAGGAATTGCTTCAGATTACTGATGTGGATCACTAAACCATATTCTTATTTTAAAGTTCTCTATTTTTACATTCACGTTATCATATATATATATATATATATATATATATATATATATATATATATATATATATATATATATATATATATATATATGTATATATATATACACTATGTACACTATAGTAGATTCACATCAAGTGTGCATTTGATGTCTAGACCCGCCCCTTACGACGCTCCTGATTGGCTGTTGATAAACCAGTCACATAACTGGAAACTGTCTCTCTCGAGAGACTGAGAGTTTCCAGCCCAGTGATTGGCTTATCAACAGCCAATCAGGAGCGTCGTAAGGGACGGGCATAGACATCAAATGCTCGTTTAATGTGAATCTACATCTACTATAACATATATTAGTTGGGAATACTGTAAACGTATGTCTAAAATGCAGGACCTTACCAAAAAGAATAAGGTTCAGTGCATCACATCAGTATTCTGAAACCTATATTTTATGCAGAGGTCTATATGCAACCTGACTGACCATATCTGAGCCAAGGATGGACATTTTGAAGTTCTCATCGGTCTGTCTTTTGACTTTACTAGAAGCCACTGTTTGCTTCCCTCAGGTCCAAGCTTGGGTGGATGGGGGCCTGGTGTCTGATCGTATGTATCTATGTTCGATGTGTAGGTAACATTTCAACAGCATAATGACCATCTGCCACTCACGAGCGGCCTTTAAGCTCTTAAAAGAGATGTGTTTGCATTAAAGGGTAAACACGGTGCGTTCCCACTTAGTATATGTATTATCATTCATTAGAACATATGTGCTTTTTTTTTTTATAAAGGAATAGACAAGTTCTGGAGAAAGATGTATATTCTGAGATTTTAAAGGCGGCAAGAGCAGACATTCGCAGATTTTAAGAAGATACGCTATGCTTACATCTTGGCGTAAAGATAATTACTATAGGAAATTCACATCAACCTTGCATTTGATGTCTAGGCCTGTCCTTTACGACGCTCCTCATTGGCCGTTGATAAGCCAGTCACAGGGATGGAAAATCTCAGTCTCTTTCGAGAGTTCACTCAGGCAGGATGTATGTTCCACCTCTCCTGAGGGATACGTCGTTCAAAAGTATCCCTCAGGAGAGGTGGAACATACGTCCTTATGTGAACTCTCTCGAGAGACTGAGTGTTCCCAGCTCTCTGATTGACTTATCAACAGCCAATCAGGAGCGTCGTAAGGGAGGGGCCTAGACATCAAATGCAAGGGTATGACTTTACTTAAGAATTCCCATATAGCGGCACGATTTGTCGGAGGTGAATTATTTGAATGCATGTTTATTTTTCCCGTTGTGATTGAGAAACATTGCTTTCAACTTTTAATCTTCAACCCGCCTTTTTTTTAAGGAAAATTCCAATTGACGACCAACAACTTAACGAATTACTTGACAAATTGTAGCTTTGCCACGTCCTTGAACGTAGCTAAGATCGATAGGGTATTGTGCAACGATCATGAATGTTGCAGTCAAGGAAAAGGTGCGTAACACCCCCACCAGCCATCGGCCTGAAGGCACCCTATATACCCTTGAGTGTCACTCTTGGTATTGGAGGCGATTCCCGTGAGGAGACGAATGGCAAAAGGCGGTTTTTGGTCTCGAAAAGCTCTCGAAGTAATAGGCATGTACGGAACCGTCATATATAATCAACAGTCTTTTTAATTTGTGTCGTGGGTATCAGTGGGTGAAAGGCGATTTAAGATGGCATAAGCTTTAGATGACACTTTTGTGGCATTTTCCCGAGATTACAACCAAGCTGCCATTGACGAACATGATGTAGTCATTTCCCCCCCAAAATTAATTTATATAATGTAATGTGTGTTTGTATGCATCCGCGTTGTCTTCAACGTGATGAGATGGTACTAGAGGAATAAGAGAAGCAGCAAATTGTGCATTGCAACATAAATGTTTGAACGGCTGAAGCCTATGTGAACCCGTTTTTGCAGGAAACTTCCACATGAATAGCTGTTCCGTACACTGCATAGAGAGAGGGCTCATCGTTACCCAGAGAAACATCCTAGATATCAAGCCCTTATTTCAATACCTTTATCAATTCCATATATGCAAGACTTTCCATGTCTTTCTCTGTTTCCTCGTGCTTAATCTCAACACACTGGTTCGTATTTTCACTAACCTTAACCATTTTTCAACCTCCACGGATTTCCAAGTTGATTAGCCATTCAGTTCTTTTAACATTTACGTATGGTAGGCAAACTCCAACACGTTGAACTTTTTTTTTTTCTCACTTCATTTCCCCTCATGCATTCCCACCTTGGCTTCCATAGACATTGCAAGTTGTTTAACATGTAACACAAACACACTCACACAATGTCTGTATGTACTATGTATGTATCTATTTCACTCTACGTGACATTTCCAAACTGACGGTTTCTCTAGGTTCTCTTCACTATCCCCATGAGCAAGCATCAACCATTGCAGATACGACTCATTTCCTTATATAGCAACCTTGCATCTAAATTTACCTTCTGTCCATGAAGAGAGACATTTCCGTCGCCATATTCATGCACACGCCTCCCTGTCTTCATAGAGAGAATTTTAATCGTTTTCAGCAGCTTACCTTCCGTGCCATACATCCTTCATAACTCCAGAGTGCTTCTCTATTGAACCTGTCATAAGCTTTTGCTGGACCTATGTATATTCCTGTACAGCTTAGGCTATCCTTCCCTTTTGCTTTGGAACTCCCCTGTTTGTATGTGGGCTGCTTGGAGGGTTGCAGTTGCTTCGAATTTTATCCCGTCATTGCGTCAAAATTATCAGTTTACCGTGACACAGTATCAACGCTGCTTATTATCGTCTGCTGTTTTTGATGAATAGATATCAGATGTTCATACGAAATAAAGAATGTTTTTGATTGTTGTAAGTTAGTGCAGATATTCATACGAAGTAAAGAAAGATTT